>NW_025767359.1:277856-624581 GCF_003918875.1 Haliotis rubra | reverse complement strand
TTCATTCCATTCCATTATCCATTCCCATTCCCTCCATCCATTCCATTCCCTTCATTCATTCCATTCCACTGGCTCCAACTCCATTCCTCCCTGTCCATTCCATTTCCTCCATTCCGTCCCTTTGTCCATCCACCATCCATTGTCCCTCCATTCCATTCCATCCATTTCCATCCTGTCCATTCCTTTCTGTCCATCCATTTCCTTCCTATCCCATTCCCTCCATTCCATTTTTCCCTTCCATTCCACTGTCATTTCCTTTCATCCATTCCACTCCATCCACTGTCCATTCCTCCATCCACCTCTGTCCATTCCACTCCTCCATGTCCACCCTTCCACTTGTCCATCCATTTCCTCCATTCCCTTCCATGTCCATTTCCTTTCCATTCATCCATTCCATTTCCATTGTCCATCCATTCCACTGTCCATTCCCTTTCTTTCCTCCATTCCTGTCCATGTCCCTGGGGCTTTCCTTCCTCCATTCCATTTCCATTCCACCTCCGTTCCCTCCATGTCCATCCACCTCCATTCCATCCTGTGTCCTCCATTTCCTTTGTCCATTTGTCCTGTTCCTTCCATTTGTCTCCATTTTCCTTTCCGTCCATTCCTTCCTTTCCACTCCATTCCACCTCCATTCCGTCTTTCCTTGTCCATTCCTGTCTTTTCGTCTCCATTCTTCTTTGTCCAGTGTCCTCCACCTCCATCCAGTTCCTGTGTTCGTTCCATTCCTTTTCCTGTCTTCCTGTGCTCCGTTCATTCGGTCGTCCTGGGGTCCGTTCCACTGTGGTCCACCTCGTGTCCTGGCCTGTCGTCGTTTCTGGTCTTCCGTCCGTTCCTGGGGTCGTCTGTCGTTCCGGTCTTCCTTCCGTCGTCGTTGTCTTCCTCGTTATTCCTGGGTCTTCCGTTTTCCGCGTTCCTGGGGTCTTCGGTCTTCCTCCGTCCGTTCCGTGTTCGTTCCACCTCGTTCGGTGTCGTCCGTTCCACGTTCGTTCCTGTCGTTCCGTTCCGGCCACTGTCGGTCTTCCGTTCCACCTCTGGATTCCTGGTCCGTTCCTTGTGTCGTTTTTCCTGATCCGTTATTCCGCCGTCCGTTTTGTGTCGTCGTTCCTGTCTTCCGGCTGGTCGTGTCCGGTTCGTCGTTCCTGGGGACTGTCGGTCGTGTCGTTTCGCTGGGTCTTCCTCCGTCCGTGTTGGGACGTTGGGGATCCACCTCACCATCCGCTTTCCACTACCACTCCACCATCCATTTCCACTATCCCTCCACCATCCATTCCACATCCTTCCTCCACCATCCATTCCATTCCCTTCCATCCTTCCCCCTGTCTTTCCTCCACTTCACCATCCTTTCCTTCACTATCGACCATCCATTCCATCTTCTTTCCTCCACCATCCGTTTCCATTCCTCCACATTTCCTCACCATCCGACACCACACTGCTGACCACCATTCCATCTTCCTCCACACTACACCTCCGTCCACATCCTGATAACCACTGTGGACTGCACCACACCACATCACCATCCGACACCTCACTGCCAGCGACACACAGAACATCACAATAACCACTCCACACCTCACCATCCGACACCACACTGCCGACCACAGCACATCACAATAACTACTCCACACCTCACCATCCGACACCACACTGCCGACCACCACAGCACATCACAATAACCACTCCACACCTCACCATCCGACACCACACTGCCGACCACAGCACATCACACAACTAATTAATTGTGGCTCACCATCCGACACCACACTGCCGGACACACCACATCACAATAACCACTCCACACCTCACCATCCGACACCCACACTGCCGACCACACACATCACATCACAATAACCACTCCACCTCACCATCCGACACCACACTGCCGACCACACCACATCACAATAACCACTCCACACCTCACCATCCGACACCACACTGCCGACCACACCACACAGCACATCCACTCCACAATCAATCCGACTCCACACCTCACCATCCGACACCACACTGCCCTCACCACACCACACACTGCCGATCACACCACACAATAACCACTCCACACCTCACCATCCGACACCACACCACCGACCACACACACAGCACATCACAATAACCACTCCACACCTCACCATCCGACACCACACTGCCGACCACACCACAGCACATCACAATAACCACTCCACACCTCACCATCCGACACCACACTGCCGACCACACCACATCACAATAACCACTCCACACCTCACCATCCGACACCACACTGCCGACCACACCACATCACAATAACCACTCCACACCTCACCATCCGACACCACACTGCCGACCACACCACATCACAATAACCACTCCACACCTCACCATCCGACACCACACTACCGACCACACCACACCACAATAACCACTCCACACCTCACCATGCCACACCACACTGCCGACAATAAGCATGCCACACCAGACCGCATAAAACATCAAACGCACATCAGCCACGCCACATAAAACAGGAAACACACATCACACACCGCGCCACACCGCACCGCAAATAAGGCCACAGACCGCACCAGACAAAACAGCAAACACACACCTTACCACACACACACGAGTGTGTAATTGTCCCCATAATGCCATAAACATTGTTTTTCATTACGTTGCACTCCTGATAAAAAACTTTCATGTTTCAGGGCCGACCGACAATACTACCGGTGTAAAGGACGGACAGGCCGGGACAGCGATAACATTTGGCAGTGCTAAAATTGAAAACCTTTCAAGTATTGATGCTATTGCTTTCATATGTTAAATCAACCTTCAGTATTAATTAAATGACTAATTATATTCACATTACTTTGAGATAGGATCAGAGAATATTATGGTTGTGTAGGGTGAGTGAGTGAATATGATTTTACGCCGCTATTAGCAATATATTCCAGCAATATCGCGGTGAGGGACACTAGAAATGTGGAATCAAACATTGTACCCATGTGAGGAATCGAACCCGGGTCTTCGGCGTGACGAGGGAACTTTAACCACTTAGGCTACACCAGCGTGCCTATGTGGCTACACCAGCGTCCCGATGTATGTGTAGATGTAAAATTGCAATATTCCATTCTCAAGATGTACGTATGACAACAATGTGTAGCACTGTCAGCCTGAAGATTTAGTGAATGAGCGAGTTGCGTTCACCTTTGAACATTATTACATGCTATTTCAGACATGTCAACAGAACATATACTCATGCCAATAATGGTTGTCACCCCTCCCACCCCACCCCAACCCCACCCCCCCCCACCCCCAACCCCTCTCAATTAAAAACATTGAAGGGGTGACAACCATTATTGGCATGAGTATATGAGTTGAGATCAATTTAGTGTGTTGGTTTGATTGCTTGTTCAACGCCGCACACTGCAGTATTCAGGCTATACGACAGTGGTCTGCAAATAATCGAATCTTAAACAGACAAGCCTGTGATTGCTAACATGAGCACTGATCTACTATAAGGGATATGATGTCATGTATCAATCTGCTCAGCGAGTCTGACACCCGGTACAGTTACTCGCCTCCTGCGAGAAGCCGATCTTCATGGGTTTGTAACTTGTAGTGATACAAGTATAGTGTGTCTACCTTCTTGGTTATATCCAAAAGCACAGTGATGATGACATGCTATGAAACATACTCACGGCAGGTGTCTATTTGGGCCCTACTGTCACAGCTTCCTGACATGCCTAAGGGGCGCAACTCTGTATAGTGAAACGTGCAACCTTAAACCACAGGGCAATCCGTGCCACAAACAGTAACAGTTATTTATTAACGGAATAATGTAGCAACCAAACCCTTCCACTTGAATCAGATATTTCTCTTAAAAGCAGAGTCTTTGCAGGAAGTACCCTTCATATGGTTCTCTTATATTAGTTACAAATAGTTATCTGGAAATAGGTGCTCTTGAAAAGGTGAGCGTATCCTGTCTCACCGGTGGCACCTGTCATAAACGCATGTAAAAGCAAGCCTGAAATGTGCAAGGGAAGATAGAGCCAATGTCGGGAATCGTATCAGACGTGGACCTGATGCGTCAAAGTAGACGTTCTTTTGCCCGTTCTGAAAGCTTGACGTACTCATACCTTCAAGCAAATCATATTAGAGTGAATTTAGTTTTACGCCGCTTTAAGCAATATTCCAGCAAAATCACGGTGGGGGACACCAGAAATGGGCTTCACACATTGTGTGTAACGAGCGAATGCTTTAACTTCGGCGTAACTAGCGAACTAACCACTAGACTACCCCACCGCCCACAAATCATATTAGAAGCAATAATAGAAGTGAAGACTTCATATGTTATATCAGTGTTACCATGGAATGCAAATTGAAATAGTTGCATCTTGTTTTTAGTTCACACTGCTCATCAAGGATCAGTAGGATCTGGACAATCCAGTCAAGTGCCAGAGAATCCAGAAAGAGGTAAATCTTATACCGCATCACCACTATCTACGCCATATCACAACTCACCACATCTCTCTCCACACCACAGCACAGCACCCCTCACCATAACACACATCTCTGCTCTCTATTAGATCAGATCAGAGTTTTACAAATATGGATAACACACATCTCTGCTCTCTATTAGATCGGTTCAGAGTCTTACAAATATGGATAACACACATCTCTGCTCTCTATTAGATCAGATCAGAGTCTTACAAATATGGATAACACACATCTCTGCTCTCTATTAGATCAGATCAGAGTTTTACAAATATGGATAACACACATCCCTGCTCTCTATTACATCAGATCAGAGTCTTACAAATATGGGCAGGACATGCAGTCCAAGTCACTTTAAGAGGGGACACCCTGAGCACAATCACAATTCCGGAGACGATCCCAGGTAAATACAACTGACAAAATCCTTTTCTAAAATTTCTTCTAAGAACAGAGTCCATTGTTCAATTTCGAAACTATCATGTGCCTACTTCAATGAAACCCATGTATGTAAGGGGTGAATTAAACTCATTTAGCAAAAGCTATACATGGCGACAACCCAGGTCGTGGAAACATGCCCGTCGGGACTACTTTTAATTTCCGATAATAGGTTGCCCACTATTATGAAAACGGAAATAGATGAAACAAAACAGCAGTATGAAAATGAAGATAACAATCAACGTTTTGGGAAATAAGATAAATCTCCAGAGCATTCAAGGACTAAAGGGATCTTAACGGAGATACAAATAGTCACTTAAGAAATAGAAGAAGAAAACAATCTAAAATACAAACGTAAATTGTACACGAAAAGCACAATGGATAGTGTAAAGGGTAACGCAAAAGTCTGGAATCAAGAAACCGTAAACCCATGAACAGGTAGATGGCAGAACAATTGAATAACACGATGATATACTAAAAGACCTGTGCCATCTACTAGAAATGTTATTTCAGTGCTGAGTTCGAAGAAATGATTGGCTTGAATTATAAGAGTGCATTTGCACATTGTGAAACACTTACATATTTGGAGTCGTGAAGAAACGGAACCCCGATGGGACAATACAACCATATATTCCCATTCTACCACATCCATCAGATAGTATGCTAAACCTTAAAAAAGGGGTCGAGGTAAAGCCCAAAATGTGAAGAGAGGTCAAAATATATTTGATACGTCAACTGGATGTATAAATGTCCCGTTATAATAAAAACCTGCACAAAACACATTGATGATACACAAAACTTCAAAATACAATGTCAGAGTGTGGTACATGATTTTGAGAAATACCAACTCGGTACAAGTGATTACGGGAACTATGCCCTCGTTGAAATAATGTTCACAGTGCCGAACCTTGGCGAGGCACTGAACATCATTTTAACGAGGGCATATTCCCCGTAATCACTCGTACCGAGTTGGTTGTTCTATTTATTACCCATGACGTAATTTAAAAAGAAGAACCACTAAATAAAAACCACTAGGACTTGTGACCTCAAACAGCTGATTCGTATTCATGCGCGTATTAAACCTAACTTCTCGAGTGGTAATAACATAACTACGCTGTAGAAAATAGTACCTCGTACAATCGCTTTAAATACAACAAATATGTTTTTATGGAAAAGTTATTCACATATGTTAATATGATAAGAATGATCTTTTAATTGCAATATTATTTAACTTAATAACAGCTAAAATGTTAATTGATCAAGTTAGTACGCCGGAACATCCTTCATTCACGACTGGCGTGTGTCTAGTGACGGGTGACGGTGTAGCGTTGAAACACACTTTGGCAAAAACCTGTCAAATTTTGGGAAAGTCAACGGTTAAAAGTTGGGAAATCTAAAAGACAACCATCCCACGAATACATCTAGAAAACGTTTTCTGTCAAGAAACTCAACAAGTTTGAAGATTAAACAACATTTTGTTATGTGGAAGGCGTGTTACAGTCACGTCACTGGTCACAGTAGAGTACAGCAGTTCCAAGAAGGATAACTCTAGTAGGAATCCGAGTAAATGGGAAGAATAAGCCTCTTTGGAGCAGATTAAGATTTCGGGTTGATTAGGAATGTATAGATCAAACAGGTAATCTTGAAGATCATTTAGCACTGGTTCCGGTAAGAAAGCTGTTTTCTGGTTCGATGGCATTAGACGCCGTAGCAGACTCACTTGACACACTCTCAGGAACCCCCCTTAGTCGGTATCTTGCTGCTTCTATTTCCCCAAAATCAGTTTTAACAACAAACAGGTTGAAGGATCACCGTCAGCTTAAACTAGGTCATTGACCTTGATCGGGGTTAGCCTAATGGCGGCCATGTTTGTTTACAAACAATGCAAACGATAGTTTTTGTTGTTTCATAATAGTTATATATTTTAAATATACTATTATTTATAACGCAATGTTATTGCAAAAGAAATATGTCTAAAACAAGTGTTCATATTCTTTAACCTTTATGTTTTCTTGTTTAAATCTCGGAATGTGTGAGTACAGCACGTTCTAATTATCATAAAAACGGTAAAAGTTATCAAGAAAAATAGTTCCGTCAACCAATCATAATTCGTCTCTGCGTAGCTGACCAATGAACGTTGAGAATCACTGAAAAGCACATGTGCGATTATCACAAAAATAATCACCTGTGTATCCTAGCCTGTATGGGTAATAATCTCTTTTTAACGCTTCAATTTCTGGACCCTATAATGCTTTCAAAATTATTTGCAAGATGTTAAGATTAAAAATGATTACCGAGAAGAGTTTTGTCCACTATAAGGATTTACAAAGGGGCGGTGGAAATTCACACATAAAAATCCATCTGGAATATATAAATAAAAAGGGCATCCTTGTACAAAATATATGGTAGTCTAGTTTCTGGTAGTACATGTTTTATGACTCATAAAACTATTTTGCACACATAACCATTCCTGTCAACCATTCCTGGTCATTCGAAATTTTCAAAACCGTTAAACACCATCTTTTTAACCTTCACAGGTGTTCTTTCACGCAATTATACAGCAGTTAATAATAAATGTTTGAGCATTCATTCAGTCAAGTTAAAACTGTTAGTCAACAGTCATGAAAATTTGACTTATCCTTCAGCCTCAGTTTTGGCTTACCATTTCATGCATATCATGTAAATAAATATAATAAATTAATAATAAATATTTGAAACGTGGCAAGGTAATTAATGATGGATCTTGTGGAAGATCAGGCCTACACCCATCAATGCAAGTTCGGAATGCAGAATGCCAAAATTCTGAAAAAAAAATCAGTCACGAAAATTTGACATCCTTTTTTTAGCCTCAGTTTTATCATGTTAACAAATATAATAAGTTAATAATAAATATTTGAAACATGGCAAGGTAATTAATGATGGAAGTCTTGTTTCGAAGATCTCGTATATGCCCAAGATAGTCGTGCATGCATACATTAACATTACCTTACGACTATCTTAGTGCTAAGAGAGCTTTGAAAATCTAGGCCAAGATCCAGAATGCTCAAACTCTCAGGCCGAGTATAAATGATGCTCAAATATGCCTGGAGCTCAGAGCTAAATGCTCGAAACAAGAGCATCAATACTTTTGCTGTGCCAGTCCTTTCCTATTCCTTTGGAGTAGTTGATTGGACTTAACAAGATATCCAAAGTCTTGACCACCTGACCAGAAGGATAATGTCTGATAACAGAGCCCACCACCCTCGGTCCTCTCTTAATTAATCGTTATATGCCAACCAATTCTGGAGATCGGGGTTTGAATCACGTGGAGCCTCTTCGTGGGAGAATTTTATTGTGCATTCACAGATGTATTTATCGGATGGTTACTCTGGTGATGCATGTCAAGACTCATGATGAAAGCAAGGAATTCCACAACTATTTTAAGCATGTCATGGTTGTTGGATAGAATCTGAAGTTTGAAGTTGATTTTATTGATGGCGATGTCTCCAATCACTAGACGGTACAGTGATGGGCGCCAGTCATTTGTGGAGAAGATTTCTGAGGAATCACTGCATTGTGTGTACATGCAGTGTGCGGAACAGAACAGAACTGTTTCATCTGGAAGAAGTCGGGTGGTCTAAGCGTGAAACTGAGGGCTTTCCTTTTGGTGCTCAAGACCAGTCACTTCCTACTCGCAATTGCCAAAATGTTCTGCTTCTACCACGGTCTTCGCCATTCCTGTGGCTTTGACCCGGAGGTCCATCCATGGTACGACCCTGAACATGTCCAGGGTGTCATGGAAAATGATGCTTTCAAACTTCTTTGGAATAGGCCCATAAACAGACGAAGAAAAAAATCAGCCAATATACCTGATCTTGTTCTTTTTGAACAGCCCATCTGAAACTGAAGGCTGCAGTTTTGGGGAGCCAACATATTCTCCGGAAAGTTCTTGGTGGGTTCGACTAGGCAGCGCTTTCTAGGAGAAGTCCCATTCGCTGTCTGGGTAGCTGTAGGGGTTCAAGTATGAGATGTTACATCTGTTGTTGGCCGCAAACTTGTCAATAAATGGGAGTTGTAGACAATTCAAATTTAATTCTAGCACGACCATGTGTGGTACTTGATTCTGATTGGCTGAGAGCTCATCAAAACCGTACTTAAATGACAGTTTATGAACCGCTACTTAAAGTGACCGATTCACCCCGTATGAATACAACGAACTCGTTGACCCTATTGTTTGTAAATAAACATGTCGGACATCGGTAAGATCTATCTCGGCAGCATCTTTGGTGTTTTCGAAGTAAAAAGCGAATGGTTTGAAGAAGAATTTCTTGACCTTAATCCCAGTGAAGATACTACGAAGCTGGTAAAATCCGTCAACAGCGCAAAAGCGGCAGTATATTCAAAGCGGGTCCAACAACACACGCCGGCCCACACGTCCTAAACTGACCGCTTCCGTTCCGGCCGTAATGCTCAGTCCTTCCACTTCCACTGTCCATGTATCCCACATAAAACGTGGCATGTCAGGTCTTTCCCCAATTGGGAATAGTAGGGTGCTTATCAACAATTATTTCCGTGAATAAAGTTAGCGGCGGCTAAAGTTAGCAAATTCACGGCTTGCATTTGGGCGAGTCGACTGTCATACAGTAGGGCAGATCAATAATTCGCTTGAGAAAAATCAAATAATTGTACTTGCTCACAGTATAAACTGTATTTTTTTATTTATGTATGGTACTTGTTACAAATACCAATCATACTTGTTCCTGAAATAAAGCATTTATGTTGTTGAAAATGTCTTATTTTGTCCCTGTCCCTCAACGGGACGATTCCAAGCGATAGCCAGGATAAAGGCCCCTTCACGCCTTGTGTTCTTGGGCGCCAAACAGTTCGGTTTTAAAACGCTTTCCAGTCGTGCTACAATGAAGATAAGCTACTCGTCAATAAACGATAAAGGACCGCAAAATTGAAAACAGAGTAGCTTTATCTTCTAATTAAACTAAACATGTTGTGTATTTTATCAGGGAATGCAACAAACTCATCTACATATGGCGACATACGGACTCTTGGACATTGCATAATCTCCCTTAAACCTTATCATTATTATCCAACAAATAAGTTTCGCCAATGTCATAATAATAACAACAGTTCTCCAACACTCCAATTTGTACAGAAGGAACTAACTGATTTATGTAAGCATACTTCCACCTATAATCATAACAGAGATTCTTGGTCATGGGTATTGTGTAATGTATTGTATCATATTCGTCTTAAACATTCCAGATGTCAAGAGTCGACAGAGCAGATATATGGTCTTGTATGTCTGTAAACCCAAGGGTCTTATCAAGTCATGGTTACAGTGGTTATGATATATGATACTGACTTATAATGTTACTGATGTGTGTGTAGTAACTATGACAAATGTCTTTATATATCAGTACACAATGGCAAGGTGTCGATACGTGGAAACTACGATCACCAGAATGTCAAGACGAAAGGTAAATTGTTTAATATCATTTTCATTATCATCTGCAATGTTTTTAATATTGAATGTGAAGATTTATATTTCGTTCTTTTTGTGTATAGGACTCGCCAAAGTTAATCATATGTTTCTACATTTGTTTTTCATAAAAAGTCACATGCGAACATGGAAAGATTGTGCGTCTTAAAGCGATCTGTGGGAAACAAAAAACTAAATATGCCGCCTGTCGATCAAAGTGGACGTTCTCTGACATTGAGATAGGTGCTTTGCCTAAGTTGATGGCATCTTGTTCTAAAGGACTGAGAGACATAACGCGCGCCCTCAAAAACAAATTCCGCGTGCTTTGGATGCGTGCAGAAGAAGGAAGCTTAGTTTTGGAGTTCGGACATGATACCAAACAAGATGCTCAGGAAATGGTCTCCAATAGGGTTGAAGTGATCCATCTGCTTAAGAAGCTGCTTGGAAATTACAATATTCATGATGCATTCATTGTGGATAATGTTGAGGTCATGGACGAATGTGATGATGTCACTGAATTGCCAAGTACTTCCACAGACCAAGGATGGAAAAGGCAAGGTCTTAGTTTTGTCTGTTTGTTTATCTGTTTTCCACCACATTATTCCGGCATTTGGCAACCGTCTGGAACTGAGGAAGTGTGGCAAACCAATGACTGAAAGCATGAACATTGTACAAAGCCCTCATGACAAGATGACACACACATAAGGCAGTGAGACTGAGTAACCCGATCCAATGTTGCGTCCTCTTACCAAAAGCAATAAAGTACCGTGGACATATTCTAATGCAAATCTCCACCGTTCATTGATATTGATACAGATCACAGTCTCTAGAGTAATAATGATAAAAGGCAATACTATGTGATGTAGAAGAATATGATTTATAGGAACCTTCGGCTTTTCTTTGTTGTCTGGATGTTTTAGGGTTTTGTCTTACAGGCACACGGGACATCATCATGCCACTTCACAAAGTGACTCGGGGACTTACTCAGTGTCATCTGGAGGAGCACATGCTCAAGCAGATCATCAAGTGGATCCTGATCCAGTGTTGGGGGAACTGTAAGTATATAAGCATTAACTATGAATTAGGGTTTGAAGCGTCAACCTTATCAGAAAGTCTTTGTACTAAAAAGCTTCTAGTGAAGTACAAAGGGCATATTGAGTAAAGTAATAACTTGTGTAAGATTGTAAGGGGACCCAACAACAGTTACTAATGTGTATTGCGGCTCAATGTTGTCATTGCCAATGTATCCAATTACACAATATTCGCCTAAGGGCCGTTAATCCCAAGACTGTTGAGTGGGACGACCCTGCCCATTCCTCCAACAATTAACGCAACAACAGGTTTTGTACTAACATACGTTTACTTACATCACTCGATGTCTACTACACAAGACAGAACAGGCATGTCACAGAGTGGGAACACGGTGTGAGGACGATTTGCCCTCACCACTCTGCTAGTATTAAAAGCTTCGTTTTAAATTGTCGGATACTGATTGCTCAGTATCACATGCCTTTATATATCAATATGATTCCTTCACAATTCAATCAGATTCAGAACACATGTTTGTCATGATTGAAAACGGCAACCCACGTGACCATGTCAGCATCTCGTTATTGATTTCCTGTCATCCCTCTATACGTCTCGTTAGTCTCGCGAGGCGCTACTTCCGTTACTAAATTTCCGGTGACAAACGAATATTCAAGAACCAGTTCTGGTGCCAAATTGCACGACCGCCAAATATCACCTTACTAGGCCGGACCAAGTGAACTAACATGCTTGGCTGTCACAGCTGGTGACAGTCGGAGTAATTGGCTCATTTTGGGACGATAAGATCGAAAATTTATTTTATTTCTTCAAGGATTATCGGTTCCTTATTGACAACCGACAACCATGAGTCAATTCGAAAACATATGAGTACCTTTCTTTAGCTATAATAATTTTTTAATAACCAGCTAGTGCAGTTTTAATTGCTGAACGTGTTTCGTTTCAGTATCGCGGATAGTGTTTGTCAGAAAATATATTTCGGGAATCAATGACATGGTAAACGTAAAATGTATTTGAGTAAACTTTATTTATTGAATTAATAAAACTATATTTTAATATTCTGCTATTCATAAAAGAGTCAAGTGTTACCAACTTTATCAAGCTGATGTTCTATTTATATTTGGCCACATTGACTCATTTCCATTTTCAATTAAAGTATGTAATTTCCAAATTAGAATATTTTTGTTTGTTTAGTTTGTTATTTATTTTCTAAATACATTTGTTATGCTGCAGTAATATTTTCAGTAACCATTCCAAATTAAAAACCATTATTTACATATCAATATTTATATTTGTTAGGATCTATTTAATAGATGTAATCAATGGAGACAATTGGCTTTATGCAATGTACACTGCATGTGTAAACTAGTTGGTAGGCTTAACATATAATTTTACTCTCTTCCAAGTCTAAGGGATGGCTGTATGCAAGTTCAGGTGACAGAATGATAAAAGAAGAAATAAATTGTTTGTTGTTTTGCAAATGTGAAATAAAATGCATCATAAATTTTTCTTTGGATAGATCATAGGGATCTGCATGTGGCAGATTGTTACTTTGCCATGCTATAAATATATTGATGATGACATATTGAATAAATAACAGTTCTTGTAACATTATTTTTAAAAAAATATATAAATATATGAACTTTGCCATTTTTGGTGACGTTTTTATTCACACCAGAAGTCATAGTGTCACAAATCAATCAACAGCTCGACAAAATAACCTTGATAATATGGTTACAATGATTTCGGTTACTACTGTCAGATATTCAAAACAAAAATGTGAAAACCTTCAGCCATATGAATATTCATCACGAAACAATTATTTATCAAATTATGTAAACATTATTTTAGTGGGGTGATATATAAAAACTGGTTGTTGGACAATATTAATTACACTTTGTACTAGATGTCTTGGATGTTGTGAATTATGTACTATGATCTACAGTACATGCGTGTTACTTAGTTCTTGGTTATGCAGGGGTGAGGTTCTTCTGTGCTGTAAGCAAAATATGAAGCAGCACACAGCACCTTCAAGTCACAGTTGGCAAAAATGCAAGACCAAATATACTGAAATATGGAGTAATCACTCAAAGACATTTCCTGTATTGTTAAATATACTGACCAATAGATGGGGAAACTAAATGTGTATATATACTATGTCATGACTGTAGATTCTGCAGACACTGGCTGATAGCAGAATGAGTGTGATTACTTGTCATGAAATATAGTGTTTTTCACCCATTTTTATTAACTTATATATTCCAAATATTCTGCCAATGAGACCAAGGTTGGTAACTGGCATTCCATATTTTCCACTATACAGCTACACCAATATGTTTTAAAATAATGGAAAAGAATAATATGTACTGGTTATTGTGCTATGAACCAATGTTGTAATCTTACAGCAATATAAACAAAGAATTTCATATTTCAACAAAAGTTCCATGGCATGTAGAAATACATGCGTATGCCATTGATTAAGTTTAATTTTCATTGGTAAGCTTGTTTTCATGGAAACTGGGGTAGTAGGGTAACCCAGTGGTTAAACTGTTGACTTGTCACACTGAAGGTCCGGGTTCGATTCCCCACATGGGTGCAAAGTTTGAAGCCCATTTCTGCTCTCCCCAGCATGATGTTGCTGGAATATTGCTAAAAGCGGCTTAAAACCCAACTCTCTTTCACTTGGAAACGTTTGCTATATACACTGAAAATCTAATCTCATACATTCATCATTATATATTTAATGTCAAATCAATATCATGGCTAAAGCAGAAATCTTCCAAACCATTCCATTTGTGCTTGCTTTATCCACACTTAAAAAACAATAAACAAGTTTTAGAACTATTCTGCAATTTTATTCAAAAGACATAATTACTTATAACATATCAAACATTCTTTGGATTTCCCAGATGCTAAACTTGAAAAAAATACTGTAACAGTATGAACTGGAATATTTTCATGGTCACTCATCTAAATCCTCACTGAATTATCTGAGAGTCTCAAGATGTCACAAGAAGTTCCACAACAGCATGCTGATGACAAGCATTTCCTGTTCAAGCATGTGTCCAAAGGATGATGTGTTGGGCTTTAATATGTATATAGAACACTTCAATGACTTGCTGTTTCTTCATTGGCAATGTATTGCTTGAACACCAGATGTTAAAAGAAATCTGAAGATCTGTTTCAGTCTGTGTTGCTCTTGATGTCAATGGTAATTGTGGTGATCTATTCCTCCTTCTTTTCCTCTTAAAGATGTGCATATGTTGCAACTGAACAAATACATAACACATGTGAGACCAAGTATGATATACTTAAAAGATGTAAACAGTTCCTTACAGTGTTGACATCAAGATATTATTGATAAAATAAGCATGTGGATGATATGTTTACCTGAACATGTTGCACCATAAACAAATGCTAAATGGGTTTGTAATAATCAAGCTCATATAGCAGAATACATTTGTGAGAGACACCTACTCAGAGCTATTGGCATCAATCAAAGTGTGGATATAATCATAATGGTTTACATTCTAATAAATCAATCTTTAATTCATTACATTTATTTTTTAGAATTACAACTGGAATTCCATTGCGCATAAACTTATCCCCTGGATAATTCCAACTGCAAGATACTTTATTTATTAACAAAGTTCCCGATAAAATGTTTTATGCAAAACTTTACAAATATTGACCAAGATTTTTATATTTTTGTGAGATTCCAAAATAACTTTACATTGTTATGGATAAACTTAATTGTTATTTGCCATGATGAATTACTTAAGTTTTAATAAATGTAAAAACTGCAAAATCCAATTGTAGTGACTGGGTGAGTTAATATTTATCGTCACATTGGCAATATTTTTCAGCTATATCGTGATGAGAACAATTTATTATTATATAGATCAATGCAATTAGAAATTAAAAGTCTGTTGTCGAAGAACAGTAAAACTGCTTGTATATCACATGTATTAAAGTAAAATTAGCCCGCTATCATAAAACAATTTTATTAAACAGAACAATACAATATAAACATGGGCTATAGGTTGTCAACAACTGAAGGTAGATGGGGACGGGAACTTACAGTACTTTTGCTACCTGCATGGACCCAAGCTGGATTTACATCATCCCTCAGCTGTTGATGTAGCAGCGTCAGGATGTAGTTATTGTAGTGACAAGAACCACAAAGCCACTGGGGTGTGAAGCGGATGGACTTTTATTACAACGAATGTAATAAACAAAAGCTTTAGCCTGAAACATGTTAAAATGACAATAAAAATTTACAATCAATAATTGACAGGAATCACATTACTACATAACAGGTGAATTAACTTATCCAAATATTTAATCAAACACACACGTACATGTATATACATAACTAATCATAACTACTGTTGCCAGCACGTTACCGTGACAACTCCACAGATATATAAATGAATAATATCATGGTAATACACATGATTTGCTGATGCACATGAATGATACACATGTATTAATTATATTACATGGCATTGATACTATAAACATTTACAAAGATGATAGACTTGAGCTCCTGCATTTAATGCATAGGTGATACTGCTGGTGTTTACATCATCTGCAGGATGAATAAATACCATGTGCAGATGATATTTACAACAAATGATTAAAAGAGTATAAAAAGCTACATACAACCACATGCAGATACATCCACACACGCACTCCATTTATGGTAGCTATAATAATGCTAATAGTAATAATGCTTTAATGTGATAGGAATATGGAAAATAAGATTATTGCTAAATATTATACTTTGATGAAATATAATTAATGGTTATATGTAACCATTACTATATACAGGGGAAAAACACAGTCCAGATCACCATGATCTCGATCCTAGAGACAAAACCGCAACATGCGCGATGACAACCACGTAAGATACTGACGAAGAGACTAGATGAAAATAACCTTTAAATACCTTATACCTTATACGCTTGGCTGAACAGATAACAATAGAACCTACACACGAACCTGGGCAAGGCACCTGCTTTAGAAGGGGATTTCAAGGAGAAAAGCATGCAGTGCAAATGAGTATTGCTGAAATAGATCACATTTAAGATTAGATTGATGTTTTGAAGGGCTAAGGGTGCGATATAAAATGTTGAATATAAAATTATTGATAAAATGATTAGACTTAGGTTATTTAATGAGATTGTATGTCTCATCATAATGAAACACAACTTTAAAAGATTCACGTGTTTATTATATTTACAATTATATACAATACAAAGTTGAATCTGCCACATACTTCCCCCTCCACACAAATGACATCCTCGTCATTTACTTGAGTGAAGAAGGTTCACAACAAACTGTAACATAGCACCACCAAATTGCTCGAACGCACCTGCTGAGGCCAAGCGCTCTACCAGGTCGGATCTATCGTCCAGTCGTTGATTGTCGTCTGGCTCATGACGTATTCCCCCGAGCGCTGCCATTCCGGTGGTCTCCTCTCAGGACGTGAAGTCCTTGGTGGTGGTTTAGGTCTAATTCGGACTGGAGGCGAGTCAGGAGCTCTGACTTCACCTGCTAGGTCCTCTGGATTCGGCTCTGAGGTTCTGCGTCATCCTCAAGCATTTCTTCCTTGACAGATACATCCTCTGTGCTGGAATCCTCGCTAGTCCCCGGCTGATGGCCGTCACCATCAGAAGAAGCGCTGCCCATCTCCTCAGTCTTCAGATCGTCACCATCCAACTGGGAGATGGAATCCTCTTCCATAGATTCTGCGCTGACAACTGTGGAATCATCAGGCTCTGTAGGAAGTTCTACTAGAAGGCTTGAAAGTGACCTTATTTCGTCCTCCTCCAACACATTAGTTTCTGTTGGTTCTGTGACTGTCCTGGCTGACCTTTTTCTTGGCTTTGGTTTAGGTGGTACAGGCTTGGTCTTCTGAGAGTCGTCTGGCAAAGATCCGATGAGTAGAAGCAGATTTCGAGGTAGGGTCCGAGACCTTCGATCCCCTCGTTCTTTCTTCACAACAAACACCGGGATGTCCATGTTAGGCTGAGAAACAACGATGTACGGGTCCTCTTCCCACTTATCAGAAAGTTTGCAATGCTTGCCATCGAAAGCTAGGATCTTTACCAGAACATGCTCTCCAGGCTGTACTGTAGCTCCCCTGACCTTGACATCATAACCTGTCTTCTGATGCTCCAGTTTAGACATAAATTTAAACGAACATATATACTATGATTAAAAATGAGGTGAGATAACCTCTCAGGGGGACAATAAAATCACACTGTAATATATCAAATGCAATCAAACGATTCACCAATCTGCACACATGTCAACTCCACCCTTACTGTGCATGCCATGCTTAAACTATGCCAGCCTTTAATTGAAAACAAAGATATCCATGTAACAAATAAACTTACCTAGACTCCTGAATGGGCCAGCCTGAAGACTATGCTGTGACAGCTGTTTGGCAGGTATCCACGTGCTATTCATGCAGCATTGCCTTAGTGCGTTTATAGTCTGGGCATAGTTTGTGACATGACCTAGTTTTTGGAGTCACACAGCGAGTGTCGAGTATGATTATCCACGGCATACCCCATGTAACAGTGTTATCGCCATTGCCGAAAACGTTGTTTGTCACCGGAAGTACTAAACAACGTAATGTCTCGCGAAGTGCCGTGACCTACTTACAGGCTCTATTGGTTCCGATTCTGTTGCCCTTGTTTTGTCACCTAAACTAACCACCACGTATAAGCTGTCACAAAGATAATAATCATTTTAAAGGTCGATATTGCTTTAATTTGTTATGGTAATGGGGATTACAACATAAACTAAACTGACCCACAAAGAGTTCACATCCATTCCAGAAATTGCTTTGGGGTTATTTAAGGAAAGAAACGTGTTTAAGTCGCAAATATTGTGTACGTGCATGTGTTGCCCAAACAGACATCGCACCCAACAGAAACGTTGCCAGTGCCTTGAATCGGTTGCAAAGCGAGGACGATTCAGTCTCCGTTGCCGGGTAAACGAAATGCCAACAGCACTCAGTCGTCTCATCACTGTGTTTCTGTTGATGCACTGACTCAACACTGTTGGTGCTGATGACGTCACTGCGGGCTTCAGGCTAGCTATTCTCGAAACGTTCGTAGCCCTAAGAACTTCTTAAGCCCATTCTTAACACATTGGCTACGATCAAAATTAACAATTCTTATGGCTACGAACGTTTCGAGAATAAGGGCCCAGGTTGCGCACATGGATAATGCGATAGTCATCTTTGCGGGGTCGCCATTTCTGGGACAGTTTGGCTGACGTGTTTCATAAGTCTGGTGATGGTCTGCATGGTACAACCGAACGTACCACCATTATGGCTGTTTGAAGCCCCATTCTGAGACATTGCGATGACTCGTATTCCCTCTGTTAATGATAATCTTGGCATTTTAATTTTAAAGGTCAAGTTGGTTTTGAGGTTTTGGGGATGCCCTTTAAGCTCTTAACAGCAATTTGATGTTTAACTGGCTAACACTAAACGTCTCAACAAACATATCATGCACGTGTGATTGAACAGTTTCATGATTGTAAGCACAAAAATTGTAACTGATCTGATTTGTGTGTATTTCAGGTTAACAGATGAAGAGGTTCGTGGTGAGTGTGGGAAGGATATTACACATTCTTTACGAGCCAACATCATCTCAGACAAGCACCCAGTCGAGGTTAATGACGCTATGTTTGTCGTAAGACCCGGCTAATGGGGTGGGATGGACGCAGTCATTAATTTCCGGATTACCTGATCCAAATTATTTCTATTACGACATAAATCCCTCGGAATATCGCTGATTGAAGTGGCATTCAACATACACACATGTATTTAAACAATGCGACGTGGTTGTTTGACTTTTTTTTAACCATCTTAACAAATTATGAAATAATTTTGATAAGATGTCAGGGAGGAATGACTGTCATCATGACTTTACAATCCATATTGTGTTAGTACATCATCATAGAACACCTATTACCAAACAAAATGGGAGATCCGCAAAGAACGAGTGAGTTAATATCTATCGTCAAATCCGCAATATTTCAGCCATATCTTCAAAGAATAGAAAAATGACCCATCAAAGTTTTGGGTCGTCGTGTAGCATATATAAATAACCTGTAAGTCCTTCGTAAACCATGATAAAGTTGAGACTTTACTGCTTCGTTATTTGTTAACATGGAAAAAACGCCCTGTTTTACTCCACAGGTTGCGATGCTTGCCGGGGCATGAGTGAACGCAAGTATTCAATTCAAAATCATGTTGTAATCCACATTGATGTGGTAATGATGTTTGAAAGGAAAAAGATGGCTCGTCATCAAACAGATATAAGTGAGTACAGACGAGAAAAAAGAAGTGAAATGTCAAAGAAGGCCTCTGCTTTGAGAAACTCTGGAGGAGGAGCTATATTCTGCCACCTCAGTGGGAAAAACAAAATCAACAAATGCCTCGGACAATTCGATGACATGTTCTCAAATTCTCAGATCTTTTGCCTTGGTGAAGCGGAAATCTATTCTCATGAAATACAACGAGAGTGGTTTAAGGATACTGACTTTCTTGTCATTACAGTATCTCAGTGTATCTCAACGAGGGTATCTACAGCGAGTGTAGACAGTTACACTTCCACCCACAGATCTCTCGCTGCTGCTTCTCTTGCCCAGATAAAAACATTACTGTTCGGTAAACCCGGTGTAGGTCACAGACCCCCGGTTGTCAGAGGATTGGAGAATCTTCAGACAGGAGTAGATATTAAGCTGAGAAGTTTAAGACCCAAAGAACAGCTCACAATCAAAGCCAATATTTCTGAATCTTTGTACAATTATGGTTCACATAAGTATATTTCAGCATTTTCCAAAAACCCATCTGGTGGGTCTTTATATATTGGAGTTCTTGACGATGAAATCTGCCCAATCATGGAGGGTGTTCACATTACGTCTAAGGATCACAAAGCCTTTACAGAAGCGCTGAGTCACTTTGTTCGACTAAACCTGATGATCATACCAAACATTCACACTCACGAATCATATGACCTGGCAGACCTTGTGGATGTTACTTTTCATCAAGTCAGTAAAGACAAAAGCGTGATTGAATTCTCAGTCAGGCCAGTAAATGGATGTGTGTTCACAAATACAAGTGGACCGTCTGCTTACAAAATAGATGAAGGTTGTGTGCGTAGGATGACATGTCAGGAATGGATGCAGAAGATTCAGCCTGCAGAGTAGAGACCAAATGATGAAGGTGCATGATGGGGGAATGTCATAAAGGAAATCAGCAAGGTCTATAGTATAATGTTCATGGAGAAGTATTTGAGAAAGTTTTGTGTGGACGAAACTGAACTGTTAACGGGACTTGGGGTCTTGTGAAGACAGGAAACACAGGAAACACCCTGGTGGGTTTCTATACTGGTTTTGTCGTCCATAAACATTCTCGTTTAAACTCTGGATGCCAACAATGCATGGTCCTATCAACGTTCAAAGTCCATTCACTGTGGTTTGAACGTACCGTTACAAAATTTGTGTGTCATTGGGAAAAAAATAAGCAACAAACCATTAGCCTCACTGATTATATCATTTCTAATTAAGTATTGATTCATTAGCTCATAAGCAAGGAAATATGTGTTCTGAAATATTTTAATGGGGAACATGTACACCGACAGCACCTTGAGACTAAAGTATTCATCTTAAATGCAAGTGTAAGAACTTCATGGAAAGGTCATGGCCCCTGTGACAGGTTGCATTTTGCATATTTGTACACTGTATTGTATATTTTTATAATCGCAATACAGATCAGTACAACTGTGGTTTCATGCAACCAAACGTTGCATGGGCCTATGGCCTTTTCCCTGAATACACAGCTGTCTGTCTGTATAATTGTGGTTTGAGTTATATATGGACGTATTATTTATATTGAATTGTGTATCCTTATTTGTTGTTATTTGTCTCAAATGAGCTTCACGATCACTTAAGTATTTTGTCAGAAATTATTAGTCAGAGCTGTATGCCAGTAGTTAACTGGCTGGCTGGCTGTTTGAATCTGGGCGGTGGGGTAGCTTTGTTGTTAACGCATTCGCTCTGCACGCCAGAGTACTGGGTTCGATTCCCAGCATAGGATGATGTGTGAGGCCCATTTCGCATATCCTCAGCCGTGATATTGTTGGTATAGGGCTGAAGGTTGGGTAAAACCACATCCTCCACATTATCGCTCTGCTAGTGTAGGGTTTATTCATCTAGGCAAGCTGTATAACACTACTCTGGTAGCATTCCGCTTTAAATGTAAATGTGAGATGATTGATGATGATGATGAGGATAATATCATTCCGGTTTTAAATGTAAATGTGAGATGATTGGGTTGTTGAATATAATAGGATAGTGTTCGTGTCCAGTCGACTCTGTAGTGTTTGTCTGTTTTGTTTCTTTGTTATGAAGGTGATACTTTAATGTTCTGTAACTTGTTTGTAGTTCCGTCATCGCCCTGTCTATAGTTTAAGATGTATGGTACGTTATTAAGTTTTGAGTGTTTATTACAGACGACTGTTCAATGTAGAAATTGATTTTGTAGGTTACTTTGCCACTTTTGGGAGGTGTTTTTCTTTTGATATGCTTTTGATTTCGTTTTGAGATAATGGTATGTTTATGTTAACTTCTTGGAGTTTCTGCTTTTGGCGTGTTTAGGCGTGTTTATCTAATTAAAGACATATTTGTGGGTGGGCCCTTAGTGCCCACTTGTCCCTACCTAACCAAGCCGAGGTAACCCCTTCCACAGAGCTCGTTTACTCCAAGGTGATCAGTGGCCACAACCGACTTAACTGTTTGCCCATGCATCTGGGTCCCGATTGATTTTCGTAACATTACGACCTGTCGTAACTCTAAAGTTTATCATAGTCTTACGAATGTCGTAACGCTACCAAGGTTTTGTGGATGGTGACCCTGATCTATTGTCTTGTCGCCTGTCTTTAGTTACATTTAGCTGCTACTAATAAAAGGAAAAAGCCTTGTTGTCTTGCATTATTTTTGTTCATATTTAATGATTCTCTGATCTCCAGGACCTGTGAAGGTACAAGTTAGAAATGATCTTCAGTAACCTATGCTTGTCGTAAGAGGCGACAAACGGGATCGGGTGGTCAGGCTCGCTGACTGGGTTGACTCTTATCATCGTATCCCAATTGCGTAGATCGATGTTCATGCTGTTGATCACTGGATTGTCTGGTCCAGACTCGATTATTTACAGACCGTTGCCATATAGCTGGAATATTGCTGAGTGCGGCGTAATGCTAAACTCACTCACTCAGATCTTCAGCGGGTGGTGGGCTAGTCCAGTGATTAAAGCGTTCGCCCGTCACGCTGAAGCCCCCTACATAGATATAGTGTTTGAATCCCATTTCTGGTTTCCCCGACTGTCAGATTGCTGGAATATTGCGAAAAGTGTCGTGAAACTAAACTCACCACTCTAAAGACTTTAGTACAGCTTGTTGACATCAGAGAGCGCGAAAATGACGAAGGAGGGGCGTTTTGGACTATAGAGAACACCAGATTGCTTCACGTCGACCATACTAGCTTTCAGAGAGAAGTGTTGGACAAGGGTTTTACGAAAACGTCAGTAGCTCTAGTAAGTTCAACCCGGTGCTTTTAACCATTAGGCTACCCCACCACCCTCCAGACCCTTGGGGGTTAGAATTGGTCTTCAGCAACCCATACTTGTCGTAAGAGGCGATTAGTTGTTGCGTTGTGTTGTATCTTCGAGCTGAAAGTCGGTTAATATGCTGATCAGCTGCCTTGTTGAATATCATTGACAATACGTTCACTTTAGCGATACATACATGTGTACAACTGAATGAGTGAGTTATTATTTAACGTCACATCGGCAATATTGCAGCAATATCGTGACGAGAACATATTTGACATTGAAATGGAATATATGTAAATTATAAAAACCTGTAAGGACAGTAAAACAACTAGAATATCACAATTAAAATTAAAACTAGCGTGGAAAGTTAAAACTAATAGCACTATTTGGACAATACAATATAAAATCAGGCTATAGATCGCCAACAAGTGAAGGTAGATCACCTTACTAGGGACCGTGGGGACTAACAGTACCTTTGCTACCTGCATGGACCCTAGTTGGATTTACACCATCCCTTCAGCTGCTGGCGATTGTAAGAAATGTTAGCCACAATTAAAAATAACAAAAATACTACTTTTAAAAATCCTGGTAAGTTTAAAGTGACTTTGAAAATTTGGGGACTTACGTACCCTCTCAGGAGGACAATAATATTACAATACTTCAACCCCCCTTGAGGGTACAGCCACTACCAAGGGTTGCTATGGATTTCTTGCAACACCACAACGTTGACTGCCTTGGCCTGCAAATTCACCGGATGGCTCCCCGATAGAGCATGTTTGGGACGAGATGGATCGATGTCTACGCCGTCTTCCTCATCCGCCTGATAACGTCCTTGACCTTCAACAAAGCTTGAGAGAATCTGGCGTGACATCCCACAAGTCTTCCTTGCACGTTTGATAGGCTCTATGCGTCGTCGATGCACTGCTGTTCTCAATGCCGATGGTGGCCATACCCGTTATTGAGCTTATGACATGCTCATTTGTCCCCTGTCCCGCTTGTGGACTCGTGACGTCATTGTGGTTGACTTTTCAATTGAAATTCTCCCGACTTGTTATGGTCTCATGATCCCTCCATTAAAGTGTAGATGTATCTTTGACATTGTTATCGTACTTATCAACTGGGATAACATTTTGACAATGCACAGTTTCTTTATGTGGCTAGTATATTATCACATGGGGCTTTTGTCCGAGGGGCTTTTGTCTGTGGGGCTTCGGTCCTGTGGGGCTTTTGTCAGCCAACCTTTAAGCCGGATCGGTAAACTGCAGTGTATATACAGCAATTATGAAATGTATACCCCAACGTACTTGCCGCCTTCTCACCACGTGAACATACGTCACATAGCTTTTGAGAAATTGTGTGAAGCAGGTACTTTATATGCGTATTAAAGTATGCCAAGTATGATCGCCAGTTTGAACTAAACTTGTCAAAGTTGAATTTGGATTCAAGTTGGTGCTTAGATACTAATGCGCATGAGTATATAGTAAAGACGTCCATCTATATATCTTAGACGGACTCCAGCTTCAAAATTAGACTCGTAGTTCACCCGTGACGATCCGGGTTACAATTGACCTTTTGCAATCGGTATTCGGAAAAAAGGAAAAGAAAAAAAAGAAATGATTTTTGCTAGGAAAAAAAAGAAAAAGGAAAACAAGAAATACTTTTTCCATACTTTATTACGTGTGTATCTCATACTACATAATAATAAGCAAACTTTGGTAACTGATGTAGGACAATTTAGCACATTTTTCTGCTGAGTGACACACTGGCAAGTCATTTACTTAATTCTAAAAAGTCTGTTATTCTGGCCCACTGCAGTAAGGAAGTCTCGGATGGAAATGTCACTGCTGACCCATCTCTGGCACAGGTTCTTTCGTCTTTTGTGGGAGGCAACTGCTTTGGCATTGGTTCTGGAAAACTTAAATGTTAACTAATCCCTTGTTAGAAGTAACCACGATGAGAAGCCAATGTGAAGCCAATGAGAAGCCAGTGAGAAGCCAAGTTAACTCATTAGCTATTCAGCTACTCACCAATTACTTAAAAGTCTTATAATGTCTTGATTAACTGGTACATGTTGATACAAGAAACAGGTTCGCTTGTACAATACCTAACATCAAAGACCACAATCAAGGCTGGATACTCATGGTAATACCACTTCTTATACTCGTTAGACAAAATGTTGGTGAGATTTTTTTTGCCAATTATACTCTGACAACTTCACAACCAATTTCCCCATTTTTTTCTTTTTGTCCTTTTTCTTTTTTCCTTACTTTCTTTTTTTCCTTTTTCTTTTTTTCCTACATCTGCAATCTATGCTTGTCGTTAGAGGCGACTAAAAGGATCGGGTGGTCAGGCTTGCTGACTTGGTTGACACATGTCATCGTATCCCAACTGCGTAAATCGATGCTTATGATGTTGATCACTAGATTGTCTGGTCATGACTTAGTTATTTACAGACGGCACCATATAGCTGCAATATTGCTGAGAACACCGTTAAACAACAAACAAAAACAAACAACCCAGTTCAAGTTACCATTATTGTTTACTTATCCGCCCATAGGAATCCAATGCGGCATAAAATAGTCTTCTTTCACGAACTGACTTTCCAGCCTCCCTCCGGGTTTGGGATAATCTTTATAGTACACTGTGTGCCCATTGATCAGCCATGCCGCCCACCATCCAAACGTCCCAACCGTCATTACCATATGATCAGACAAAACCAGAGCCCCGAAGTCCACGAACGGGTTGGTGGTGGTCATCAAGATCATATCTTCAGAGTCCAGATTCCGCCGGCACCAGTCCTTATCATCCGTGGCTATCAAGAACACTGGATTACGAAACCTCTCCCTCATATGTTGAACAGCTTTGTATATGTACGAAACTGGGGCTTCGGTATAACCGTGTTCGTTTTGTACCGTCATATCAGTCCGACGTACATGCAGTCCTATCACTGTGCGATTTTTGTACGGGGATGTGTAAAGATGAAATATCTTTCTCCGTAGCATTTCATATAGATCTGAAAAACTGAACTCTTTAATAATTTTTCCTCTAAACGGTTCAAAATACTTCCAGGATTGGAGAAAGTGCCCCATGACATAATTTCCAGCTGGCAGATTTTCGAATTCAGGCGAATAGCCGGCATATTGTCTTTCAGAAATGTGAAGCCAATATTTCGTATCCCAATTTTCAACGAAAGACAGATTGAACACTGTGTTTAAGGTATTATCCGGGTTGATAAACGGCCTCTTCCCGTTACGGAAAGCTATACCGAGCAGAGAAGCATACTCAAACATCAGATTACCCAAGCGCCCAAAGGATTCAACCGTCAGCATGTCGCCATTCGGATCTCTTGTCCGCCATCTTGAAAAAGTACTTTCCACAAAACTGTCATTTACAGATCTGTTGTTTTCTGGTACGTTAATCCCAGTCTCGGATGAAACCAACTTTGGAGGAATTACCAATTGTGTATTTATATTTGACCGAAAACCCATAGGTTGAACATTAGGCTCCTTCGAAATAGTATGGTATGCAAAGATTAAAAAAATGTTAGTCAACAGAAGAGTTGCTACAATTCGCATATAGTTCATAGCGTTTGATTTTAGTGTTTGTATGTGCACGTTCATTAAGCTGTTTCATGTAACAATATACACATCTTCTGCCTTCACAATAAAGCGGTCAAAGCTGATGAATTTTCTTCAACGGAATTCCGCAGAAGAGCAGACTGAAACAGATAAAATAATCATTAAGTGTTGAGTGAGTTTAGCTTTGCGCCGCCTTTAGCAATATTCCAGTAATATCGTCGCGGGGGACATCAGAAATGGGCTTCACGAATTGTACCCATGTGGAGAATCGAACCCCGGGTCTTCTCATCGAGTGAACGCTTTAACAACTAGGGTACCCAACCGCCCAGAAATAACCATTAAACACACTGGAAGTGATTCTGTGTCCTAACAAAGCATTTTTTATACGTTTGTTTCCATTTCCCTTCTACAATAGACCAAGTCTATTCCCTACGTCTTCCTCACTGGCTGGTGTGTGTGTGTGTGTGTGTGTGTGTGTGTGTGTGTGTGTGTGTGTGTGTGTGTGTGTGTGTGTGTGTGTGTGTGTGTGTGTGTGTGTGTGTGTGTGTGTGTGTGTGTGTGTGTGTGTGTGTGTGTTAGCCTAGTGGAAAGCCCGGGTTCGATTCCCGACATACAATGTGTGAAGCCCATTTCTGGTGTATGCGAAGCGGCGTAAAAGCATACTCACTCACTCACTCACTCACTCAAAACCCACCCACCCTCTCTCCTACTTTGTCAATGAATTAGCAATGCAAATTGTAAATAATTGCTCTACACAGTGACTAAAAAGTGCAAACTTTACAGATAAACAAATATGCTCTGTGAAACGGCATATGGCTGAGTGTGAAAGGATTTTGAGCGAGTTAACGATCTGAATTTCCGATTCAAGGACATCAGCTTTAAAACCATGCTTGTCGTTGAAGGCGACTTGGTCAGGTCGTGTAGTCAGGAAAGGTTTCTTGGCTGAAGGCATCCCAGTTGCGTCTACGTGATCTCAGTCACTGGATTATGTGATCGACAATCGATTTTTTACAGCCAATCGTGATACAGTAAAAACTCCACGTCAGACCTATAAGCTGTGTTCCAGGAACAAAACATTATCTCAACGCCATGTTAATAGATTCGACACAATTTCGACATAAACGTAGATTTTCGGGCGACTTATTTGTCTGTTGCTACAATGTCAAACGGAAATTTCGTTAAGTTTATGGTAACACATGTTACATTTGGGATTGCATTTTCTCAATAAAGTACAGATTCTGGTACTTTCATTGGGCATTGTTGTATGTAATGGTAATAGTCCGCTAATATGGCTCTCATATCCATGCACGTTGTCTGCCCACGGCGCTACGTACATTACTTTATTACCCACGTGGTCAACGTATGGGTAGTTGCATACTAATCTCGTACGTCACACGGGTGTCGTATCACGTTGACCTTTGTCCTAACGACTTGACCTAAGCTTCTAACGATTTGATTGGATAACCGATGACCTCTCAATTAGGTCACATTCTGACGTAACTATTTTTTCATTCATAACAAACACGTGAATTCATTCATTCTACAACTTAAATGCATTGTGGGAAAGTAAACATTGCGAACGTTGCCGTGTCGCTGTTTAATTGTGAGTCGAACTGAGACATTATATCCGTCGAAAAACGTAAACGCAATGTTTCCACCAGTGATGTTAGCCGAATGAAGCAACTGCAAACCACGAAACGGGGTGCTACGGAGTAGTTTACTGTAGGAGGCTGTACGAGGCGATGACAACTGACATGCATCGTGACGTCGGTTACCAGGGCAGTGACGTCATTACAGTGTGACGTCATGCAGCTATTGTACTACAGTACAAAACTCTTCCGCAACCTCTTTATGAAACTGGTTTCGGTTTGAAACCATCAAAATATCAAAAATACGCTATTTTGTCAATTTAATGCATGTAAGACGTGGGTAATAAATAAAATACCACACTCGGTATCATTACATACGAATTATACGAAACTCGTGATACCATAGGAAGGACACTCGTTTCGTATTATTCGTATGTAATGAGACCTCGTGTTTTATTCTCTATATCCCCGGTCATAAGACACATATTTTAGTACTTGTGTTGGGATGAGTCCCATCTCGGATTCCAACTCACCCCTTTAGATTCAGGCACATAATTGCCAGCATAAATGGAGCTCAGTAGTGCATTGGTAAGGCGTCTGCCTATCACGCTGAAGGCCCGGGTTCGATCCCCGGTTGAGGCACCTATAGGTTCAGGTCCCGAGGTGGGCACATCTGCGAAGTATCCTTGGACAAGATACTTAGATCCACATTGTCTCAGTTCACCCAGCTGTAAAATGGGTACCTGTGAGGATGTGCTGGCAATGTGAGTGTTTAGTTCATTGTGCCTAACAGGCAGCATGGCTGTATGATCCCCAGGGAGTTGAAAAAGTATCGGAAAGTACGATAGTGTCCTATAGTAATGTACGTGGCGCCGTGAGCAGGCAGTGTGCCTGAATATGAGCGTCATATAAGCGGACTGATACTATACAAAGTCAGCCCTCTAGCCCACTCTGCCAGCACGACTACTACAAACAATGTTGGACAACTGGAAGTCTAGATCACAGACTTTGTGTACCCCTCTTACAAGTGGAAATTATGAATACACAATGCCGAACAAAAGTACCAGAATCTGTACTTTATTGAGAAAGTGTAATCTCAAATATAACATGCGTTACATTTGACCACTTTCAAAATGGCATTGTGTATTCGTGCTTAGGATACACTTAAAAAGACGCATGTGAAAAATATAACGTCAATGCCAGACAATAACCAGTCTCGGTTATCATCCGAAACACATCCAATAGGGCGCTCGGGTGTGCCTCTGCATGAACGGATTGGTAATGACAGCGGGTGTCCACCAAAAAGGTTAGCATGTTCTGTTATATCGAAAACAATGACTGCTCACAAAATTTGCATCAAAAAGGTAAGTGTGTCAGTCTTTGTTATCATCATGATGCTTGAGATACGCGTACAGCTTCGGAAACACGAGCACAATTATGCATGTAAGTCACAAAAATTTACTGAAGTCGTTTTGTATTTTAAAATAATCCTTTAAATATCTGCTAAGTATTTTCTTTTGTAACTAAACTTTTTTGACTCACTAAAAGCATTCTCTCATGAATGTATAATAACTTTGGGATGCTTTTTCAGCAGTTAATTCATACGTGTATTGTCAAAGTAACCCCTCCCACTCACTCACTCTATCTATCTATCTAAATATGGATAGATCAATCTACCTATATAACTCTCGCTCGCTCTCTCACTCTCACTAAAGTAACACAAACCCTCCCCTCCCTCTCTCGCTGTCTCTCTCTCTCTCTCACTCTTTGTCTCTCTCTCTCACTCACACACAAACACAAAAACGAAATACAAGCACCCTCACCCCCACCCCCACCCCCTCAATAATAGCGAGTGGTTGGTCCTTAGCATCAGGAACGTGTATAATGATACTCACAGTGTCTACAATCCATGTCCAACCGTTGCCATGGTACAGTGACTCACTGAAACTTATGAGCCTGCTATGTACCCATGCTCCGGCAGATGACAAAGACGCAGCTCTGACATACACGCAGCTGTCGATGATGCTGTCACGATGTTCACACAGCTGTTGATGCTGTCATGGTAGAAGTTCCTTTAGTTTCGAGTTATGGATTTATAGTCTAGTAACGTGTATTAAGTTTCATCACCTGGATGTGCCCGTGCCAAACTACATAGTCTGTGAAGGCCTTGGACACTTGAGTCCACATGCTGGTCCATAGACTAATCTCTGAATATATATTTGGATATAAAAAATAATTCCTTTTAAATGAAACTGAGCCCCAGTGAGATGAGAAATTCAGCCAAGTCTGAACCTGAGGAAAATCTAGACTCGCTTCATTTAGGTGAGGTGAGGTGAAATTGGGTTTAACGTCGTGCTTGAGAATATTTCGCTCCTATGACTACGTTCATGCGTGTGTATGTGCATGTGCGGCTGCTTGTACTAGCCCAGACTGAAGCTGGTTTTATAGTGCTAGCCCACTGAGACACCATGCCGCAGTGAAGCATGAATACCCCACTCAGACATTATACTGACTCCGAGCCGACCAGTCCTTGTTGTACCCATTAATGCCAAGCGCCAGGCAGGGACCAACAAGTAGCATATTTTAACGTCTTTTGGTATGACGCCGTCGGGGATCGAACCCACGACCTTCCGCTCTCCGGGCGGACGCTCTAACCACTACACCACGGATGCGGTCGCTTCATTTAGGGCTTTAGCATGGCAGATAGGGCTATGAAAATAATGCGGTTCCGGAATTGACTAACTGGTTGACATTGTTTTATAATATGTACTTCCCATCAAAGGTTTAGTCTCACTAGAGTAAATATAGCCACCTACCTCAGGCAGCTGTTCTAAACTAAATATTGCAAAATATTCCATACTGTTAAAAGGCACTGTTTACACTTGAACTGATGTATTGTAAAACAGATTCGTACAGTTCAAAAGATTAATGTCATGAGTTCAAGAAATGATAAAACTCGGTGAAAATTGGCGAAGTCTTAACAAAACTTTACACTAAAACGCAGCTGTTCACATGTATGATATTTGCACATGCTTTGAGCTATTTAATGATTGATCCTCGTGCAATTCATCTGCACAAGGTTTGCAGTTGATTCCTCCAAGTTAGAGGAGAAATTCATCTTCGATGCAACCATACATATATACATAACGTATAGTGAGTGTTTTCAGTGAATCTAAACCTTAGAGGGGAAGTTGAGAACACACCGTTATGGATAACAACTTCTTTTATTCGTGAGTGCGACGTTTCGATACAGATTCCTGCTTGACAACGGTACAAGAATCTGCTTGACAACGGTACAAGAATCTGCTTGACAACGGTACAAGAATCTGTATCGGAACGTCGCACTCACACTCACGAATAAAAGAAGTTGTCATCCATAACGTTTGTTCTGTACTTCCCCTCTAAAGTGTGTTCTATATTGTACTTCCCAACTTCTAAAATGCCACTCAAAGATATTCTTGTTTTTAAATATTTTTATTCGAATATATAAATATATTATTACAGAGAAGAGACCCATGCAAGGGTATCAGGGTTCTATGAAATAGTGAGTGAGTTTAGTTTTACGCCGCACTCAGCAATATTCTAGCTATATGGCGGCGGTCTGTAAATAATCGAGTCTGGACCAGACAATCCAGTGAGCATCATGCGCATCCATCTACGCAATTAGGATACGATGACATGTGTCAACCAAGTCAGCGAGCTTGACCACCGATCCCGTTGGTCGCCTCTTACGACAAGCATGGGTTACTGAAGATCAATTCTAACCCGGATCTTCTCGGGTAGACAAGCATGGGCTACTGAAGATCAATTCTAACCTGGGTCTTCACGGGTAGACAAGCATGGGCTACTGAAGATCAATTCTAACCCGGATCTTCACGGGGAGACAAGCATGGGTTACTGAAGATCAATTCTAACCTGGATCTTCACGGGTACTCACACTAAGCACCAGTACAGCTCACTGTTTGGATGTATGTTCGCAAATGTAAGAAGATTATGTTTCTAGAAATAAAAATATGATGAAACAGCTGAGAGGCGTAGTTTCTTTTGTCCCTCAGTTTTGTTCAGCGGTAGTTGGAGTGAGATCCCCAGCTAACAGGCGGCCATATGGATTGGGCTGTTTGCCGTGGCCGATATCCGCCTTTGAACTGTCTAACCCAGTCTTGATTATGAGTGAGTGAGTTTCGTTTTACGCCACACACAGCAATATTCCAGCTATATGGCGGCGGTCTGTAAATAATCGACTCTGGACCAGACAATCCAGTGACCAACAGCATGAGCATCAATCTGCACAATTGGGAACCGATGACATGTGTCAACCAAGTCAGCGAACCTGACCACCCGATCTCGTTAGTCGCCTCTTACGACAAGCATGGGTTACTGAAGGTTCATTCTAAGCCGGACCTTCACGGGTCCTGGATTATGAACAACAGATGATACATTGCTGCGAGCTGGTTTAAACAGCAATGAAACAAACAACATGACCTTGCATTTGTAAACACCAATGTGAGTGAGTGAGTGAGTTTGGTTTTACGCCGCTTTTAGCAATATTCCAGCAATAGCACTCCGGGGGACACCAGAAATGTATTTCACACATTGTACCCATGAGGGGAATCGAACCAAGGTCTTCGTCGAGACGAGAGTTAACCACAAGGCCACCCCACCGCATTGTAAATAAATCCTTCATTCATTTGTATGCCTCTTCGTCATCACTGTCGTCATCGTCAATGCCAAGACTGAAGTTCTGAACATGATTCAGCTTAATCAAATCCTTCAGTGTAACATCCACGGGGATGGTCTCTATCACAAAAGGCAATCTTGGTCCAAGTATAGTTCTGATCTTGAAACAGCAATGCTCCAACAAAGACCTTGGTTCTCTCCCTAATTTATCCCACCATCTCTTCCAGGTCTTCATCTAACCAATAAAGATCCCTCTCAACAAACGCGTCTTTTGCTATGACGTCATATCCGGCTTCTAGGAGGGTTTGAAGAGCAAGAAACTGTCCGCGAGCAATCAAATTATCAACAAAAGGTTTCTCCATATGATTTGTGTACAGCAAATCCAAAGAGGCATTTCTCTCAATCGCCAGATAATACACGATATCAACTTTACCATATAAGGATGCAGTGAAAAGAGGGGTTGCACCAGCCTTATTGCGCATGTTCAGATCGGCACCACGTGAGCAGACGAGACGAATGAGGTTGAGGAAATCTTCGGGATGTCTGTAATCGGGATAGCGTATGTCCTCTTCAGAAGAAAAAGCATCACGCCCAGGGGAATCAAGGACGAGGAGAAAAGGAGGACTTCTTCCATATTTGTCACGTGCATTGACGTCAGCACCACGTGACAGAAGAACGTCACACATGTCCATTTGACGAGGTCCTGGCGTCTTGACCGCAACATGGAGAAGTGAAAAATAGTCCAGCGACGAATGAGGCTTGTTCACGGACGCTCCCGCCTTGACAAGATAGTCCACGACGTCAACACGACCTCCGCGCACTGCAGCGTACAGTATAGTCTCGTTGTTGTTGTCACGTGATTCTACATCAACATGATGGACTTCCACCAGCGTTCTGACCACGTCCAGATGGCCACTGGCGCAGACTTCACGTATAGGCCATGGGCTGGAGGTGCTAAAGTTCAGGTCAAAGGCCTGGTGCCCAATGTCAAGGAGGGCGGTCATGATCTGGACATGGCCCGACATGGCTGCCATACAAACTGGTGACGTAAGAGACCCGATATGCGATCGCTGGGCGTCTGTCAGTTTACCTTGTTCCAGCTGAACCTTTTCAAACAGCTGAGGTGTGATTTTCATGCGACGAAAGTATTGGAGAACCTTTTCAAAACCGCCCTTCTGGATCAGCTCGTTGAGTCTTTTCCAGTTGTTGAGGAATGATCAGCTGATTGGCGATCCGAAAAAGGATAGGAAGGTAGCCATCTTGTATCGGTAACGGGAGGTGTGTCCAGCAGGTTGATGAAGTGTACGCCTATCACGTGCCTCGGTAAGACGATAGCATTATCTGACATTATCTGTTTGCGTATCACCTGATGTGTTATATAGAGCTGAAGTAGGTAGTGTTTGGCCTTGACAGTGTGGGTTGATGGTAGTGGGAGTAGATAACTTTGTGTGCGTATGTGTGTGCGTATGTGTGTGCGTATGTGTGTGTGTATGTTTTATATCATTATTATATTTTTCAGTACCGAAATATGTCTTATCTGTGTTTTGAACAAAGAAGTGTACAAATATACATACAAATGACGTGTGTTGTTCTTTTCCAGTACGACCCGTGAAGGTCCGGGTTATAATGAACCTTCAGTAACCCATGCTTGTCGTAAGAACGACAAACGGGATCAGGTGGTCAGGCTCGCTGGCTTGGTTGACACATGTCATCGGTTCCCAATTGCGCAGATCGATGGTCACGCTGTTGATCACTGGATTGTCTGGTCCTGACTCGATTCTTTACAGACCGCTGCCATACAGCTGGGATATTACTGAGTGCGGTGTAAAACTTAACTCACTCACTCACTCACTACCGATACTGGAAGGTTGAGAAAAGCAATATTTTACTGCGGAGACAGAAATTGTTCATTGCAGTGAAAATATCACTTTGTCGGAAGTACGTCATGGATTAAGTTTGTCCATCTTGTTACGCGGTGAGGTGAGGTGAAATTTGGTTTAACGTCGTGCTTGAAAATATTTCGCTCATATGACGACGTGCATGCGTGTGTATGTGTATGTGCAGCTGCTTGTACTAGCCCAGACTGAAGCTGGTTTTATACTGCTAGCCCACTGAGATACCATGCCGCAGTGAAGCATGAATACCCCACTCAGACACATTATACTGACTCCGAGCCGACCAGTCCTTGTTGTACCCATTAATGCCGAGCGCCAGGCAGGGACCAACACGTACCCTATTTTAACGTCTTTTGGGTATGACGCTGTCGGGGGTCATTCAGTACACCGAGTTGACATTTTATGTACAAGTGACTTTATTTCGCTCGATTAGCAACGGTCATTACCTGTATGTGTGTGTTCATTGACACTATAAATAGTTTTCACAAATGTTCAATCATTCTCTTCTCTTTCTCTCGGCGCGCCATGTTTGTTTGTGGTTGCTGGGTATTCGTGTTGCCAAAAGTATGTAATAACATTGTTATAATGATGGATATTCATAGAATGACAATAAGAAAATACATAGCAACTGATACAGGTGCGTGGTCTCGGTTTTGTATCATATTTTTCAGTATCGAAATACGCCTTATCCGTGTCTTTAGTTTACAGTTGGGAGAATTTTTATTTCGTTAATGAAAGTTTCTTGCATGAGTATTGTGAGGTGAGGTAAAATGGGGTTTAACGTCGCACTTAAGAATATTTCGCTCATATGACGACGTGCATGCGTGTCTATGTGTGGCTGCTTGTACTAGCGCAGACTTAAGAGCTAGTTCACTGAGACACCATGCCGCAGTTAAGCATGAACAACTCACTCAGACACTACTGACTCCGAGCCGACCAGTTCTTGTTTCACCCATTAATGCCGAGAGCCAGGCTGGGACCAACAAGTACCATATTTTAACGTCTTTTGGTATGACGCGGCCGGGGATCGAACCCGCGACCTTCCACACTCCGGGCGGACGCTCTAACCACTACACCACGAAGGCGGTGCTTCATTAATCGAAAACCTGGCGATAAATGATAAATAGACTATTCCATGTGTCTCGTGACATTTGACGTATCTGTCATCGAGTGACATTAAAAACGTAATATTATCCCAAGTGGCGTAGACACGTAAGCACGCACACACGCACTCGCGCGCATATTATGTCACATCGAACAATGAATAAGCCTGATCTATATGGACACATACGTGTGTGTGTGCGCGTGCGGGCGTGTTTTAAGATGCATATGTGAATGAATTGTGGCAATCTGACAATGAACGGGAAACTGACTAGCATCGCAAGTGATACATGCGTACGGGCATGCGCATAACACAATATTTGTCCATGCTTAAACAAAATTGTTTTTTGCGCTTAGATTTGCCATTTCATTATTCCATGAGGGTCAGTTTATCCAGATAAAAGTTAAATTGTTTCCCTTAGTATGGCTAATGGTTACATATTGATTCAATGAAAAAATATGGAGTGTAGCGGTATTTCATGCCATGTGCATAGTTAGAATACAGTGATTCAGTGGACTGGCATAGCCCTTTTCGAACATTAAACATTAATTCAGTGACCTATTTTGACCTCACAACCACACAGGAAGGGAAAGCCTTTTATTATAGAAATACAACCAGGTTGACAGGAACACGTGTCAGACCAAGGGGAGTTAACCCTGCTGTTTGGCTTGGGCTGCCTTGGCGAGTCTGGTGATTTCAGCGATCTCAGCCTGCAGAGCACACTTGAGGGCATCGGCTTGGTGTCCATTGGTGCAGGACTTGCAGGACTTGGTGATCTTGTTCTCGCATACTTCAGCCTTGCAACGTTCTTCGGCTATATCTAGGAAAAGGGTAGTATTTAAGAATTATGTAGGTGCCTAATTGCGTGACTGGCAGGCGCTAGGGCCGAATATGCTTACTCTTTTTGCGAGCACCTGGTGCCATCTCTGATTTTCAGTCGTCCATTCGTATACTTTTTCACACTTATTTTGACATTTGCACTAAATGGAACTTGTTTCTTAAAAAGTCAAGACTTGGGAACTTCCCGCTAACATCTGGTGTTCACACTGATTTTCCGTGGTCTATTCGTACAATGTTTCACAGGTATTTTGAAAATTGTAACACACGAAACCTGTATCAGAGAATACAGGAAACCGCCAACACATCGTGTCATCACTGATTTCCTATGGTTCATCCCTTTTTCACAGTTACTGCGACCTTTCCGTGAAATAGAATCTGACACGTCAAGACTGGGCATTTTATTGCACCAATATTTTATGCATACATGTGTCGCCAGATTCAATTAATCAACGCAAATATAGTATGACCAGAAATTATTGAGAATTTTAGGAATATGTTTAATTGGATTTCTGGTATAAACAACCTTGACCAGCTATCAAGTGCTTGGTTTCATTCAAGAGACACAACTCCGTTAATCCTTTTTCATTAGTTTGTGAAGAGTTATCCCCCTTTGTTTACTTGCTAGCAGACGACATGTCCAGTGATCCTCAGTATGGGTGATTTAGAGAAGAGGAAGTTGATTTTAGAGTATTATAACAAGGACATCAGATCAGCTAAAGTGATTTCAAGTAGAACAGGCATTCCTTTTTCCACTGTTTATCGTGTTTTGAAAAATATTGCAAATGGATATGGCATTGAGCACTAAGGAGGCGCAGGTAGGCCCAGAAAATTGACTGTCGGTGACAGAAGGCGGCTTGGTATTCTTGTTTCTAAAAACAAACGAAGGAGTTAAGACAACTTAAGGCTGGATATGATTGATAGAGGAACTGTGTCTGTATGTAAGGAGACAATTAGAACTGAGCTGCATGCAAGGGATTGGCAGAAAAGTCAAGGAATTCCATCACCGATCATGAAACCTGAACAAAAGGAGCGAAGGTGGAACTGGTGCTTACAGAACAGAAATTTTAACTGGGACAATATGATGTTCTCAGATGAAAGTTCTGTGTGGCTGTTTCCTAATATACTGAAATTCTGGACCAAACAAACTGAAAAAGTTTTGTATCAGCGCCGAAATTTAACGTGTGGGGTGGCATATCTGTGTTAGGGTCAACGCCCTTCTGTGTATTTAAAGGGAAGATGAGCAGTGAGTGGTACACACATATTCGCAAGGGACATTTACTTCCATCTGCTCACGTGTTCTAGGGAAATTTGTTGGATTTTCCAGCAGGACTACGACCCAAAACATCATTCAAACTATTCACAGGCCTGGTTTCGGATCCAAAATATGACATTTTTAGATTGGCCAAGCTATAGCCCTGACCTTAATCCAATAGAAAATGTTTGGGGACTTATGAAGGAAAGTGTCAATAAGAAAAATCTGACAAATATTGCTGAAATGAAAGAAGAGGTGGTCGGATATTGGGACAGCATGGACCACGACTTTCTAACTTCTTTGATCAGTAGTATGCCCCGCCGCATCGAAGCCTGCATTGCTGCCCATGGTAACTTGGCAAAATACTAACTGTTCACCTGTGTTTGAATCTGGAGTTATGTTCTGCTAATATTCACATTTAATACGTGAGTAATGAGTGAAAAATACAATCTTTAAATTCTCAATAATTTCTGGTTGTACTACATGTAAGTATATTATTACGGGTATATCAGTGATACTACTAAGTCCCTGTATAGATGTAAGTATCATTGGTTCATTTTTTATAACAAAACAATCTCAATATTTGTATGCAAATAATCCTCTAAAGTAAACGCAGTGAAAAGCATTATCTGATCATAAATAATCCTCTAAATAAACGCAGTGAAAAGCATTATCTGATCATAAATAATCCTCTAAGTAAACGCAGTGAAAAGCATTATCTGCATTATCTGATCATAAATAATCCTCTAAATAAACGCAGTAAAAGAATTATCTGATCATAAATAATCCTCTAAGTAAACGCAGTGAAAAACATTATCTGATCATAAATAATCCTCTAAGTAAATGCAGTGAAACATCATATCATAAAATCTAAGTTATCGACATCATATCATAAAATTTTTGACCTCGGTTTTAGTTTTCACGCAATTCACGAAGGCATTTGAAAAACGATTGTCCTACCTTGACTGTTTAGATTTGGACAGTTATACAGTACAGTCCTTGTGAAAATGGAATAACATAATAACATTCTGCGCGAATAGTATCTACATATTTACTCCCTTAGATTGCTCGTACACAATCTTATCTACTTTCCAAGTAAATCAGGCAACATAAATAATCCCCAAAAAGTTATAATATTCGTTCATCCGATGCTGACTAATCCTCAAAGCAAAAAGCATATCATTAAATAATTATTGACCGCGGTCGTAAGTTTTCCAGCAATTCACAAGTGCAATTGTGCAATGATTGCCTTACCTTGATTGTCCAGAATTTGAACGTCCTCACAGTCCTTGTGAAAGGAATAACATAAAATACACACCTTTCCTTAGAATGCTCGCACATAGTATTAATCTACTTTCCAAGAAGACCAGGCACCATAAATAATCCAGAAATTGACCTTCCCCTCTCTCCGGAACACCAGTGACTTCTCTAGCTTCCGATCAAAACTGAAAACTCACCTCTTCTGATGTCTTTCCATCTGTGCTGAACTCTTTGTATAGTGTAGCGCTTTAAGCATACTTCAGTATGGATATATGTGCGTAAGAAATGCCCTGTTATTATTATTAGTATTATTAATTTTAACATCCGTTCACACCTACACCAGGGAGGATAGAAGAGAGTATCCCTGCGTACATGAAGAGAGTCCGTGCTCTCACACAGTTCACAGTCCCGTAGGTTGGTAGTACATCACTACATGGTTATTCCAGTTAAGTTATTCACGTTTATCCACTGTTCCTTTGAAGTGTTTTTGTCTGTAGAGTGAGTATTATCCCTCTTTCCAAAATTCTTGTTTGTACACCGTCCTTCTGTCTCATCTCGTAGGCAATATTAGCGAGTTTTCCATTTTGCTTTTTTAAAGCAACTGGTAAGTCCGTTCGCACGGTGATTTTCTCCTGTCGAAGAACTTTTGATGATTTTATGGCTTCATGGTACAGTCGTTGTTTATTTTGTCCAAACACAAAGCGAATCAAATCACGATGTCAGCCCGGAAAGTAGTTGGGTCGCTACTCGGTCTTTTCAACCAATGTATTTTGTCGAGAATGATATCACTGGCGTTGTCAACCTGTAGAGTCATGGACAATAGTTCTTGATGTTGATCACTGGATTACCTGGTCCAGACTCGACTATTTACAGACCGCCGGCAAAAAAGCTGGAATATTGCTGAGTGCAGCATTAAGCAACAGATAAGCAAACATTTTGCAGTTTGTCTTCTTTTGTACCACATGAAACGGCCAATTATTGAAGCTTGTTGTCATTTTTAAATCTTGAAAGGATATTTGGAAAGACTTGAAAGACTGAGTCAGGGGTATGTATCTGTTGACCGGAACGGCTGTAGTCAAGCGACATAATGAAATTAGAACAATTACAAGGAACCAATACATCACTAGTTACAGAAAGGTACAGGACGTTTAATTATCTTCCGACATCACCTTGGCAAATAACATTGAACGGATGCATTTTGACTTTCTCACTTTTTTATGTCACCCCCGACTCCCAGTACAATGGATCCTGAGGGCATGCATATTCACAGTACAATGCATCCTGAGGGCATGCATATTCACAGTACACTACATCATGATGTATTGTACAGTGAAGCCTTTCGATGCAACTGTGATCCTACCATTATTAAAAAATGCTCGGGCTTACACATGCTTGTTGCTAAAAAAGATGGGCAAGCACTCCGTACTATCAAAATATATAGCTTTGCAACCTATCGGGCTTACACGAAAATATCTACGCGCCTGGTGGTATAAACAAGTTAATCTTTAATCCTCGCAAAGACACGAGGGTCTGTGATTTCTGTCAAAATTATTCCTAATGGAGTTGCCTCCCTTAGACAGTCCACCCATAGCACAGTGTCACTGTGAAACACGGAACACACCTGAGCAGTATACACAACAGGGGGTACGAGATCACTTCTGACAAAAGACTCTGTAAATCTTTATTTCATAAATAAAGCTTTTGTCAGGCCCTTATCTCTCTCCGCTAGTGTGCATACCACTTTTGAATCCACAGCCAACTTCCTGGTCACTACGACCGTGAATCGGCACTTTCCTGGTCACGCGGCCTATGACTCAAGCCAACACTTCCTGCACTATTGTGATCAGCCGACAGGGAGGTAAGTGTAGCAATAAATTTTCACATCAATAAACTATACAATGTTGATCTCAGCGAAACAATTTAATGTGAATCTCCTATGATTTCTTTGGTTTTCGTAATGAAAGCTTGTTGGGCTTGTTGTATCCCTTGTTCTATGTACTTTTTTTTCTCGTCTTCACTGATGGCAGTGCTTTTACGAGACTTGGACCGAATCTCTTTTTCATTCTGTGATATTTTGCGAGTTCAGAGAGGACCAAACGAAATTCTTCCTCTGAGATTTTATTGTCAGTGAGTGCGGTGGAAATATGGTGGTCTATTGTGTTTAACTTTGCTTCGGCCAGAATTCTGATTTCGTTGTGTTTCAATGCTTTACGATGTAATTTGCTGGATGCAAACTTAAACACCAACCCCACCAACCCTGACACCCCAGCTGTTATTTCAATGCCCAGCACTATGGTGCGGCTATGATGGTGGTCAACAAACCGTCACCTACTGCTCCTAATCCCTTGCTGGTTGCCATAAGGGTGGTATCAGACACATCCACGAAATTGAAAGCTTTATGGTATTTCTTACTTAATGACGCCCGTATATAGCGATCTTGTTCTAGTTGGCGTTTTACGTCACATAACTGCCTCAACCGAAACCCATCTACGGTTTCCAGTGTCTTCGCTACTTCTTCTACGACTGGGTACAGCCCCATCCTGTGTGTATAATATATTTTATAAGATATTTTTTAATTGGGTTTCATTTAATTTTTGCTCAGTGTATTTGAGGCTTATAAAGTTTAGATCCTCGTACAGGAAAATATGGGAAAGGCTAATAGGTAAATCTTGGTCTATACGAAACCTATGGGGGATTATTATTAAGGGTGGTATAAATCTCAGTAAGGGTTCCGATCCCAGTTGTATAACGATACGGCAACGTGTGGCCCCCTCTTTCCAATGTATTGTCACCCCAGGTAAAAGTTGTTGGTCTGAACCCCTCCAACTAGCAGCGTGTCCGAGAAAGACTTCTATGATCAGTGTGGAGCCTGGTTTCATAGTCATGAGATCTGATAGGTGATCGGGTAAGTCGAACCTTAAATTTGAATCCCCGTTTGATGCTGCTCGCGTGATGTGGTACTTGGTCAACCATTATATTATCAAAACTCAGAATGAAAGACGCGAGAAAGACACCGTTGTTCCTAATTTCTGAGACATACCTATTTTTGTTTAAAGAGATGTAAGGTGCGGTGAGGGTCACGTTGATCAACCATTCGGGCTCTTTAAAGTCTGCCAGCGGCACCCGCTCGTACACGTTGTCTTTCAAATGTAGGACGTACAATGTGTTTTCCTCACCAGGCAGATCGAACCCCTCCGTGTTTCCTAAATCATCGAGTGTGACGTTGGGATGATGATTGTTCATCGTCTATATAAAATGTTATAAAATAGTTTCCAATTGTTTTTCTGATAATTTCTCAGGTGTGCACTTCAACCCCATGAGATGTATGTTGTCGGGTAGGAAAACTTTGGTGAGTGATATCGTGTCTTCCACGGTCACAGTGACTCCCTGCAGACTGGTGTGGGAATCAATGTTCACCCGCACGTAAACAGAGCAAACGTGGTATTGTTGGTGTTTGGTCCACCGGAGTTTGATTCCTTTCACGATTTCGACTGGTGATGATGGTTCACAGAGGTAGACTTGGATGACCAGCGTGGAATTGTCCGGTAGATTTTCCAGGATGTTGACAACGCCGTTGAATTCAGACACTAATTGCAACCCCACGTTTTGCTCCCCTGGCTTACTCGATAGCATGTGGGCTGCCATACTTGAGACTGCGGTGATGATTACACTGCGCCTATGAGTCGGGATGTAAGCCACGAGCAGGGTTCCGTAGCTCACGACTTTGTTTAGTAGTGGTCTTTGTTTTCCGTGAACACGTAGGGAGAGCCGAGCGTGATGTTGAGAAACAGTCGACTCGAGATTGTGTTAAAATCCATTTGTTGTCATCGGTGAAGACGAGGTCATACTGCTTGTTTCGAACGACCATGGTCTCGACGTCATTTAAGTCAAACAGCTTTCCGCCGAACGCTGGATATATCATCCATTCATCCTCGTCATTGCGGACTAGGTCGTACCGAGTGTTGCTGACAGCTCTTGATGTATCAACGATATGGTCTAAGTTACTGCCAGATCCACCGACGGCGGGGACTTCAACGCGTTTGTAAATATTGTTTTCAGTTACAAGGCATACAGTTAACGGTCTATTCACAGAAAGTACAAGGGTTTACCTATTTATTATCAAATCAAAATACAAATTGATCACCGGTTTAGAAAACAAGGACATGTCAGTCATTTGTTTACATTAACGTTTACGATGATGTTCATGGGTGCACTAGAAGGTGTTGAAGTGGTCCTGCTCATGCTCGAGGTAGGGTTGCCCTGGAGAATGGTACTAATGTCCTTCTTCTGATTTTCTGCTGTGCGTTTGTAGTTCCGGACAGCTGAGGATCGGTGACCAGTTACTTCACAGGTCAACTGCTCGTCGACTCCTGCCTGGTAGAGTCGACTAGCTGCTGATGCCCGGAGAGAATGATTTGTGCGGTGTCCGGGCAGACCTGCAGTCTTGCATAGGCGTGAAACGACTGACGCAAGTTTATGTCTTCCCAATGGTTGATCCACATACCAGACATCCCCAGTAGGTTTATCCAGCGGATTTAAGTAAAATGCGTCAGTTTTGGTTGCTGAAGGGCAATGGGCTAGGTACTTTTCAAACAACGCCACCACGCACCTGTCAGGTTTCTCCACGTTTTCATACGCAACAACATATTTGTTCTGAACACGGCGGTGTTTAAGTCCTCCACTGTTAGATTTCGATGTGCGTTCCGTGTACAACAGGTATCTTCCACTGCTACTTTCACACACCTGAAGCTGCGACGCGTCCCCTCTACATAGATCTCTTTGCTCCTGCCCCACGCGTAAAGCAAAATGTAATCCAATCAGGTAGGCAAGGGTGTCCAACAGCTAAGCAGGCATGTTGCTGCCGAGACAGCATGCAGACCACAGTACATCCTCCTCCTCTAGTGTGATAACTTGAGCTTGTCTTTTAGTCTTGCACGTCCGACTGTTAGTCTTCATCACGTTATCCAGAGTGTTGCGAATCTGACTGAAAGAGTCGTCCGACAGAAGCTTGAAACACCTGTCCAGAGTGTCCATATACAGCTGGAGACAGATGACAAAACTGTACAAGGTATCCGGGGGATATTCACATCCGTCCACTTTCTTCACTTCACATATGAAACGTGAAATGGAATAATTCAGTTCATCGCAGGTCATGTCCTCTATGTCCACAAGAATGGGGCTAATGTTGCGCTGATCTGCAAGCCGATTTCTGTTATGTTGCCATTCCTTGAACGTTTTAACAGCCCATTGAATTTTGGTCATTGTGCTGTTGGCAAATCTGAAATAAGTAGGGTTGGTCTAAGTTAACCTCCTCACGTACCGCACGTGCATTTGTTTCACTGTTCCATCTACTGCGCTTACCCCCTTGTAATACAAACCAATTTGAAACTTTGATCTTTTGTTAAACAACTTTTATCCTAAGTTGAATAAAATTCTGAGATTGAAGTGTTCGATTGGCAAGGTAAAATTATGAGGATTCGCAATCTTAATATCGCTTTATTTGATTTACTTTTTTGTTTAAAGTGACATTCATCGGTACGTTTTCACTGCAAACAGACTATACTTGATATTAAAACCTGATAAAAATATGACGTTTAAAACGGAACCTTCTGCGACCGAGAGATGAAATTTCTGTATCCGTTTTCGGAGCCCTGAATCTCATGTTTGTAGGCTTCGATGTTGTTTTCACGACATCTTTTTCGACTATCTCGCATGTAGATATGAGTTCAGCGTCGCATATATCTCCAGCGAAGTCCAGCATGTCGTGGCCATTTTGGTGAAGGACATTTTGTTCCATGCGAGTCTCCAGCTGTTGGCATAATTCACAATCGCTTATGTCCGAAAATTCTTCAAAATAGGGTCTCGTATTTGAAGAGGTCTCAACAGTTTCTTGTACTGCGGTGGCGAAAACAATTAGGTTCTGCCATTGTTATACTTTTCCGTTTTCACCGGTACGGCTCTCAACAGCGTGGAAGGGTGTTCACCTTGAACGTTGTCCGTCATGCTCAGCTGATCGAGATGAATGCACAGTTCACGGTACTGAAAAAGATCAGGTAATTTCGTGCCGGTCACGGTGGTTTTTGGTGGAATGTCGTTCGAAGTAAACCTGAGTGTTTTAGTCAATGGCTTACTGAGTCTCAAGTCGTTTTTCCCGTTGTTGGCTAACACGACCGTGTCATTCGAGTCGTTCATTTTGAGTTCGGCTCCCACGGGTTTGAAGATTTCTTCGTTGAGAGAGCACACACTGTAGTAGCCATCCGTTATTTGGTTGTGTTTGCCGTTGACGAACAGCCTGTCGCTTTTGTTGTTGATGTTGGTCCATCGTGGGTAGAAGGTGATATCGCAGAGTGCGACTTCAAGCTGACTCGTGTTATCGATCCTGTGCAGCAGTTGAACGATCTCACCGCTCGTTATTCCCGGAAGCGTCACGTACATATTGAAAGTAAATATTATATATTATATAGCAATTCAACATGTACAAACTGGGAGTGTTTTATTCTAAAAGCAATACTTCCAATTTCACACACATGAAGATCGTGGTTGCAGATGGGTTGCATTTCAAAGCACCATTTATCGATGTGTTTAAAACTTACAGATTTTCGGTGACGAACGTTAAGATGGTACACGCTTGGTTTAACAACCCGATGCAGTTCTGGCAGAATCAATACAATTTGGCCGTGTGGTGCAGTACAACGGGGTGCGGTTTGGCATTGAGCGACACAGGACAAAGCATGGGATGCAGTAAACAATCCGTACGATCGACGTGCGTACGAACGAATTTGCAACGAATTTGAAATCCATCCAAAGACGGATTGGCGTTTGCCCGGTCCGAACCACGGTTTGGGCATTCCTTTTGTTCACAATATACCCCTCGTAGAAGCCAGCAAACAGCTGGTGAAAGATTGGGGTTACAAGTGAAATCATTACGTCAAGACGAACGAGTGGAATGACGATTACATGGCTTTCAAGGACAGCAAGGATTACCGCGTTGGGAGCTTTGAGCAGGGACCCATGGACGATTGGAAAATGTTCATGCTGGACACTTCGAAAGGGTTTACTTGTGCCGGTGTCATCAGATTGAACGATTCGATTCGAACGTACGTGTGGGCAGTGCTCGGCGCTCAGGCGCAAACGTGTTCCAGCATCATGGGTAAAGGGACGGCTTACGACGCGCAGAAACAGTTCGTGGTCAACCTTGAGGATGCTATCAATGCTCCAGTTGATCTACCGAGTGTTGGAATATGCCCCGGTCGAAAGTCGGAGTGGGACTGTACATGGCCCCGAGCGACATGCAACTGAGAATCCATAAAGTGGTGGGTTACAACAACGAAATAGTCATCGCCACCATCGATCAAAAGTTGAGTATCAACCCGGGTATCAATGTCTTAAACGTCACACCCATGGTGAATACTGGTGAAAGGGGTATAGTGACGTCATCCCCGGAGCCAAGGGTTCGACCCGCAACCCCACAGCCCCTTCCACCACACAAGGTAAAACAGCGCTAGTGGTTGGCAGGATCGCGTTTGGACTTTGCCTCATTTGGTTAAAAATTCCTTAGCGGCCACGTACACCAGCCCGTCCATGGCGATGATGAACGCCCATAGGTTTTGACCGAGCCACGTGACAGTTTTCGACAGCGTACTCAGTAGCCAAGAGACGATGCTTTACCCCCGAGTTTAGCGAGGGCTTCCCCGAGTTTTTTCACCCAGTCTCTGACGTCGCCACAACTTGGCGGGGTTGGGAGTGTGCCTCCACTGCCGCCGCCTGTCAGCTCTACGACCAGGGTTGATATGATGAAGCCCAATGCCGTAAGAACGCTGGCGATGGTGATCCTTTGCTCTCGGATCAAAATTAGGATCCTGTCGGCCATCAAGGTGTCTTCGTTCAGGACTCGATCGATGGTTTCCCTCAAGCGGCTGATCTGAGATCGGAGTCGTTCTCGATTCGAGGAAGCGGATTTCAATCGAGTTCATCTCTTGTCTTGTAAGTCGCGCAACCGTTTTTTGCGACTGAGTTCTAATTTCTCGCGAGCGATGTGCTCATCGATTTCCTTCAGTTTCCCCATATTGTTCACCAGTTCTCCACGAACGGTTCGCAATGCCCTGTATAGCCCTCGCAGTTCTCAAACAGGAAATTCGAAACCCGGCAAAGGCTTATTCCAGTACGTGTCTAACAGTTTTTCAATACTGTCCGACGTTTCTTTGGCGTCTCCGGCATTGCTGAGTTCGGCACTGACGTTTTGCAGATCATGAACTACTTTGGGTGGAAGTTGTTTGGGTCGTGCACCGCCGTTATCTCGCATGTTTAATTCATCACGGATCAGTTGCCCACCATGACGACTGTCTAGCATAGACAAGGCAAGCGGCTTTCTCGTGTGTTTGCTCATGAGATCGATCTCTGGATGAGCTTTCAATCACAGCGTCCCTTTGTTGTCAATATTGAACTTGGAATAGTCTCGTCCCAACGGTTCGACGTTAGTTTATCTCGCCTCAATATTCGTCTACGGTCCGCTTTAAACGTTCGTTGCTAACGGTGTCGCCCATGAATGAGGTGTCTTCAACATAATCCCCATCATCGAGCGCACCAGCACCCAAATCATCCATCGGAATGTCATCCATTATATTGATTATATTAAACTTCTATATTTCATGTATATAACAATATCCCAATACGAAAGAAAGTTAGATCCTTTCCGAAGATTAAGAGAGCCTCTCGGCATCAAAGCTGTGCGTCAGTCGGTGACCATCACCAATAATCCCAGCAAGATAGATCAAAATGAAACGCTGTTGGTTCGATTCCCCAACGTGGGCGAGAATGACCTTATCGTCCCCCGCACGGTTCGTCTGGCGTTTAACATCACGTTGACTTCAGACAACGATAAACGTGAGCTCGTGCGGAATGTCGGTCATGCCATTGTCAAGATAACCACCATCAAAATCAGCGGCAACGAGGTGTTGAGTATAGACAACAGTGATGTGTTTTACTGTTACATGGATCTCTGGAAAAGCAAGGGCGAACACGATAACGATGTGTACCCAGGCATCTGTTCACAGTGCTGTAAATCAACCCAGTTGCCCGTCAGGTACGGCTTCACACAAGACCAGCTCGACAAGATCCCGGCTGGTGAAAAAGCCATCGCTGAAGCCTAAGCAAACCGGTTTTGTGTGCCACTGAACTTCAAGCTGCTCACGGGACACGTGCCGTTTTACCAGGCATTGCTGGGCGATCGGCTGGAATACGAGCTGACGTTTAACGACTACAGCAAAGTCGTGCGTACGCCAAACGGCGATAAGGACAGTTACGCCATCGACAACATCTCTCTGGAGTTTGACATGGTAATGAGCCCGGAGCTGGCCCGGCAGATTCGAAACCAGTACTCGGGGAAGCTGTCCATCCTGTAGGATCGCATACTGCAGCATAGAACGATAGTACGGGACAAGAGCGACATGTTGTGGAACATCAACTTGAACGTGCCGGCGCGAGCGATGAAAGGCATCTTGATCATTCCACAGGAGGAATACATACCATTCGAAAGGGACAGCGAAAAGTTTTTCAACCCACGAAATCACGAAAGTGGAAGTGACCATCGAGGGTGTGCCCAACCAACTGTTCAGTCAAGGCAGGAGGGCATTCCAGCAATGGGACGAGATAAAAAAGCTACCACGACACCCACCGGAAGTCAACAACGTCGCCAAGGACCTGGATCTATCCTCCGTTCAGATCGGGGAATACCTGACCACCAAGTAGGCGCTGTGGTTGGACATGCGATCCACGGATAACGGCAGGCTACACAGCAACGGCCGCCGCGTCGACAATGGCAGCGAGGGGATCACCATCCAGATCACCAAGAAGGCTCAAACCGCAGGCAAATTAAAATTATATTTGTACATGATTATGGACACGCAACTTAATATAGACAATGGAAGATTCGTGCAGGCAGTTTATTGATCTACCTCGCGATCCACACTGTGCTATAGTGTGTGGGCAGACGGGTTGTGGGAAGACTGTTTTCGTGCTGAATATGCTGGAGGGATACTACCGGGATACCTTCGATAACATCGATTATCATGTGCCCTACTCTACACATCAACAAAACGTGCACGAAAGATCTTGGGTGATGACGGACCCGGACGTGCACAAAGTCGACCCGGGAACACGTCTGCAGGATTGGCTGAAAGCTTATCACAACAAATTTAAAGGGGAGTCGACGCTGTTTATCCTGGACGACTGCAGTGCAAATAAAGAGATAACAAAAAAGAGAGACATGCTATCGTATTTAGCGTTTTTTGGCCGACAGCTTTTGGGTGCTCACGCAGAAATTCAACTCGGTGTTGAAAGACCTCAGGGAACAGACGCGATGGGTTGCCTTATTTCACTGCAGGGATTCGTTCGAGGAATGTTTGAGAGAAAACGACGTTATGAGCAAACTAGAATGGGAACAAGTGAAAAAAAACGTGCGGTACGAAACCCACCAAACTCGTGCTGAAAACTGACCACCCCGTGGCTTATCGGGTATTTTAGTTAGCAAATGCTTTAATTTTTGGGTGGTTACATTGTGTCGTGAGGTATGATCAATAATTCCTCTCTGGCGAAATATCTCGGCTGCCCATCTTTCAAATAGTACAAGTTCGGCTCATCGGCCTTGATGTCCACTTTAAAGACGTTGTAAGTTTTGACCGACCATGTAGGATCGGTGGCTCGTTTCCGAGTGTCTCCTTCGTGTTCTCCTGGCTGATATAGGTACCTCACGAGAGCGCGGTCGGGTATTTGTTTCTCTTTCCCACGCGAGGGTGCAGCTGATTCAGCGTTCACTGATTTCAATTTAGTGGTGTTAGCTGTTTTTTTATCGGTGAGACGAGTGATTTCGTGATTGATAGCCGACACCACTTGAGGTAGTCCCGCGACCCATTCGGTGTTTATACTTATTTCCTGTGCGTACTGATGCCCGAATAAGCGCTCGGCCAAAGTCCTATTGAATCTCTCGATTATGGCTTGACTGCGATGAGCTCCGGCCGCTCCGTGCCTGACTTGGACGCTGTGCTTGGCTAGCAGTTGTGACACCGCACCCATGAACTCCCGTCCGGCATCGACTTGCAACATGGTGGGCCATGTCAGCGGACTGCGCTTGTATATGTGCTCGAACGCGTGAGCTACTTGTGTCGAATCTTTCGCATTTAAGGGCTCCGCTTCTTTGTAGCGGCTTGCCACATCAACAATGGTTAGGGCGCACTTGTATTTTTTGTCATGGGGTAGAAACAGGCGGTCGGCTTGGTGAACGCGATTCTGCGTTGACACATCAAATTTTCTTCTAGGTACGTAGCGGGGTGCCGGTAGGTAGATTTGCCACAGGGCTTGTTTTTCCAACCACGCTTTGGCTTCGGTTTGTGATACTCTTGCTATTTCGGCAAGCTTGTGTATGGCGGTCACGCCTTTCCAGTATCCACGTGGGCTGCAATAAATGTTTTCAAATTTGACATTGTCGTGACATTGTATATACATACATTATTTTAGTTCAATTTTCTTGCCCATACGCATACGTGTTGATTCCGTCGATGGTTATCCAACGTTTTGTGTCCATCGGCGACATGGACGTTTTGTTTATCGTCAGTCCGTATATCCTGTGTCCGTCGCTTCTCAGCGTATTCATTTGATGTTTGAAAGTGAACAGGGTTTCCTTGAATCTGGCGTGTTTGATGTGTTTTTCACCACATATTTTTTCACGCCTTTTGCTTTCCTGATTTCATTATCGTCTGCTTTCAGGATGGAATACATTTTGAGTCTCAAGCCGCTGTATTCTGCGATCCGTGTTCCGGCACATTCGTCCTTCATCTTGCGGAGCACTTTTTTATTCATAGTGTCATGCATCGGGTGGTCCTTGGGGTAGTCGCTGGTGTCGTACAAATCGATGTGTTTCTTCATGTCAATAGCTCGAATTTCCATCAGCAGGGAGTCCGTGTCCGTGTACAGCACTTGACACCGTTCGCCGTACTGTTTCTTCAGTTCATTGTAGTAAAAGTCATACATCAGGTGTTTGGATAAGTTGAGGATGCTCATCCTCACGTAAACAGGCTGGTTAAATTTGATGTGGCTTTTCCTCATGTGCAGGGCCACCAGATCGTCACTGAATATCTTGATCCGGTTGTATGCCGGGCTGACTATCAGTTTCCTATCTTCCTCTTTCGACCAGACTAGCTTGACGGTCATGCGTTTTCTCAAGTTCTCTTCTTACCGAACACCGAGTTGTTCATGAGCTTGTACAGGTTTTTCCTGAAATCACTGTTGGCCTGCTTTTGCAAGTCCGTGTTCATTCTAATGTAGGGCTCCATCCACGGACTCTAGTCGAACTTGAGCACTCTATGAATTTTCGTGAGATTCATTCCCAGTGACAAGTACAGTCGCAGGTTGCAATAGTGAACGATATATTTTTTCTTGTTCATCAAGTTGGGTACGAGTTTTTCGATGTTAGCCAGCATATTTTTCCCCAGCAAGTTTCATTGGTAGTCGGACATCCAATCTGGGTTAACTATCAATCGTTCGGGAAGTCCACTTCGAGTATGTAGCCTTTTTTCGAATCTGACACGATGCTCATGACGTCAATCGTCTCGTGTGTCCACTCCAATCCCCCGGTGGGTAGATACTGGCTCATGGCCCAGTAGTATATACAATGGGGGTTCTGGATCACTTTCAACAAAAGCCTCTGCAAAGCCTTATTTGTGAAATAGGGCTTTGGTAGGGCCCTTAGCTCTTGCTACCATTACCCCTACTATAAAAAAGTTTGGGACACTAGTCCGCACCACTGAGCTACCGGGGACATGGGTGAAGTAACGGATATTGCATCAAACAATACTGGGCTGCGTCTAACGTGCCGCTATGACACTATGCAATGTTTACCTCGATGAAACAGTTTAATGTGAATCGCCTATGATCTCTTTGGTGTTTGTAATAAAGGCTTGCTGGGCTTTTTTCACCCCTTGTTCTATGTACTTTTTTTTTTCTCATCCTCACTGATAGCAGCAGACTTACGAGACTTGGATCGAATATCTTGTTTCATTTTATTATATTTTGTGAGTTCAGAGAGGATTGAACTAAACTCCTCCTCTGAGATCTTACTGTCAGTGAGTGCAGTGGAAATACGCTCACTTACTGTGTTCAGCTTTGCTTCAGCCAGAACCCTGATCTCGTCGTGTTTCAATACCTTACGATGCAGTCTGCGTGATGCCAACTTAAGCGCCAACCCTAACACCCCTGCCACCCCAGCTGTTATTTCGATACCTAGTACTATAGGTGCAGCCACGATGGTAGCTAACAACCCAACACCTGCCGCTCCCAGCCCCATGCTGGTTGCCATAAGGGCAGTGTCAGCCCCGTCCACGATATTGAAAGCTCTATGGTACTTTTTACATAGGGCTTTCCCCGCGTGTCGCGGTCTTGTTCTAGTTGGCGTTTCACATCACATAACTGTCTCAAGCGGAACCCGTCTACGGTTTCCAGGGTCTTCGCTACTTCCTCTACGACTGGGTACAGCCCCATTCTGTGTGCCTATAATATATCTGATAAAATATCTTTTAATTGGGTATCAGTTAATAGCCGATCAACGTACTTGAAGTTTATAAGGCCTACATTCCCAGGTAGGTAAATAGTGGAAAGGTCAATAGGTAATGTTTGGTGCCTTACATCAAATACACAGGGGCTTGCTGAGTAATAGTCAGATAATATTAAGGGGGGCAGCAACCCTTCACCAGGCCCCGAGTCCCGTCGTATAACGATACTACAATAGCGGTCTTCATAGCCAATAAAACTTTGGGTTATTTGCACCCCAGATAAAAGGTCCCATGAGGAACTCCCATGGATGTTTTTTAAAAAGAGTATTATGATTAATGTGGAGCCTGGAGGCATAAACCTAGGAAATGGTAGGTCAGAGTATATCTTAAATGATAACTGTGCATTCCCGGGTGCATCTAACATGTAACCAGGGTGATTTGGGATTTGGGAAATTCTAATTTTTTTAGGGCCGTTGGATTGAAACCCCCCGAGTAAGATACCGCTGTTCTTAATTTCAGTGATATCCCTACCATTACGAAAGAGACGTAAGGTGTGGTGAGGGTTATGTTGAGCAACCATTTGGACTCCATAAAGTGGTTGTGCAGACTTCTCATAAAGTCGTCTGGCAGGAGCCTCAGCACGTACACACCACCTATTAATTGTAGGACGTACAAGGCGTCTTCCACACCAGGCTGATCGAATCCCTCTAGGTCCCTGAGTGTGGGTTTGGGTAGATGATCAACCATTGCTGCCCGCCTATACACGTTGTCTTTCAAGTGTAGGATGTATGAGCCACCTTCCTCACCAGGCTGATCGAATCCTTCCGTGTCCCCTAGGTCGTTAAGTGTAGTGTTGGGGCGATGACTGGTCATTGCTATAATACTATTACGAGATAATTTCCAACTGGTTTTCTGATAATAGGTCAGGGGTGCACTTCACCCCCATGAAGTGTATGTTGTCGGGTAGGAATATCTTGGTTAGTGATATCGTGTTTTCCACGACCACTGTGACTCCCTGCAGACTGGTTTTGGAGTCGACACCCACCCGCACGTAAACTGTGCAAACGTGATACTGGTGGCGTTTCACCCACCCTAATTTGACCCCCTTCACGATTTCAACATCACCCCGCGATGGTTCCCCTAGGTAGACTTTGATGATCAGTGTTGAGTTCGCCGGTAGACTCTCCAGTATCCTGACCACGCCTTCGAATTCAGACACCAACTGCAATGTCACGTTTTGCATGCCCGGTTTACTCGATAGCATGTGGGCTGCCATACTGGCGACTGGGCTGATGGCTACGCTACGTCTCTGAGTCGGGACGTAAGCCACGAGCAGGGTTCCGGTGTTCACGACTTTGTTTAGGTGGTTGTCTTTGTTATCCGTGAGCACGTAGGGGGAGCCGAGCCTAATATTGAGAAACCAGTCGTCTTTATCGGGTAACAACACCCACTTGTCATCGTCGGTGAAGACGAGCATATATGGTTTGTTTCTGGCGATGGTAGTGCTCTCAACATCGTCTAAGTCGAACAGTTTGCCCCCGAACGATGGGTATATTATCCATTTATCATCACCAGTGTTGACTAGGGTGTACTTAGTGTTGACGGTCGCTCCTGAGGTATCTACTATATCACCTAGTGTTCCACCGGAGGGGACTTCAACGCGTTTGTAAATGTTGTTTTTCAGTTGCAAGGCGTACAATTTACCATCTACTCCGGGAGCGTCGAATCCGCGTGTGTCCCCGAGGTCGGAGATGCCCACATTGATGCATTTTTTCACCCCGGGCCCTTGTGCGCTGGTCATTTTATGTGAAGGGTTAAGCTGAGGTATCCTATATTGACGGGATTATGATTTATATCTAACACCGATATTATCAGCTCAGGGATGTTGCCCTGGGTTAACCTCTTATACTGCCGCGGTGAAAACGACTCGGTTCTACCGTCGTTGTATTTCACCGTTTTAACCGGCACTGCTCTCAGTATAGTGGAAGGGTGACCCCCTTGAATGTTGTACGTTGTGCTCACCTGACTGAGATGAATGTACAGCTCTCGGTATGGTACTAGGTCGGGTAACTTCATGCCTGTGACGGTAGTTGTGGGTTTTATATCATCAGGCTGCATACCGAGTGTCCTCGCCAATGGTCGACCGAGCCTCAAGGATTTTCTTCCGTTGTTGATTAACACCACTGTGCCGTTTGAGTCGTTCATCTTGAGTTCGGCTCCCAGGGGTTTGAAGACCTCATCGCTTAGCGAGCACACGCTGTAGTAGCCGTCAGTTATCTGGCTGCGAGCTCCACTGACGAACAGCTTATTGTTGCTGGCGTTGATGTTAGTCCATTGCGGTAGGTAGGTGATATCGCAGAGTGCGACTTTGAGTTGACCCGACGTATTATCGATCGCGTGCGTCAGCTGAACGGCCTCACCGCTCGTTATTCCTGAAAGTGTTATGTACATGTTAGAGTATATATGCTCATTATATAATAGTTTTAAAATGTATTCCCAAGGAGTGTCTTACTCCCCTGGAGTGTTTTACCCTAAACTGGACGTAGATTTCTCACCCATGAAGATCGCGGTCGCTAATGGGATGTATTTCGACTCCCAGGTTTTAGATGTGTTCGGCATGTATAAGCTCAACTCAACTTCGCTGTGTGGTGCGCTACAACGGGGTGTGGTGTGACATTGGCCGACACTTGGCGTGGACCGCTGAGTCAGTCTGTGTTCACGTTCCACGTGTACTACCAGGTCAGGCGTATCCTCAAAGAGATCAGCGCTCCGCTCCCACAGGACAAAGCATATGCATGGGATGCAGTAAACAACCAGTACAATAGACGGGCCTACGAACGTATTTGCAACGAATTCGAACTAACCCGAGGACGGATTGGTGTTTGCCGGGGGCCGAACCATGGGTTGGGTATTCCATATGATGGGGCGTGACCCGTGAAAGAAGTCAGTGATGATTTACTAAAACGAGATGTACTGCGCCAGGACTTTGCTTTGTCGAGTAATGAATGGAGGGATGACCGTATGAACTTTAAAGGTGGTGTTGCTTTCAAAATTGGTTAAAAATTCCTTAGCCGCTACGTACACCATACCCACCACAGCGATGATGGCTACCCACAGGTTTTGACTGAGCCACGTGGCAGTTTTAGCCAGAGCGCCCAACAACCACGAGACGATGCTACCCAGGATGCCGGGTAGGGTTTCAGCAGCCTTACCAGCAAGTTTAGCCAGGGCCTCCCCTAGGGATTTCAGGTGTTTTTTTTATTCAGTCTTTGACCCCACCTGTGGGCGTACCAGCAGGTTAGGGGGTACCCTCACCACCGCCGCCGGCAGGCGTCAGTGACACCACCAGGGTTGATATGATAAAGCCCAATGCGGTCAGAATGCTGGCGATGGTGATGCCTTGCTCCCGGAACAGGATCCGAATCCTGTCAGCTAACGTGGTGTCTTCATTTAGGACTCGATCGATGGTTTCCCGTACGCGGCTGATCTGTGATCGGAGGGCTTCCTGGTTAGAGGAAGCGGATTCCAACCGAGTCCGTCTCTCGTCTTCCAAGTTTTTTATTCTCTCCTCAATACGCCGTTTAATATCATCGCCTTCAGTTTGGTGAGTTTTATTTTCTCATGCCGATGTGCTTGTCGATTTCGTTAAGTTTCCCCATGTTGTTCACGAGTTCTCCGCGTACATGTTTCAAGGGTTCGTCTAGGCCTCGCAGTTCCCTCAGAGGAAATTCGAGACCCGGCAAGGGGTTGTCATGGTACGTAGCCAATATTTTTTCGATACTGTCTGACGTTTCTTTAGCATGTTGGGGTTCATCGCCTTTGGGCCTGGCTGCTTGCAGATCTTGGACGACCTTCGGGGGAAGCTTAGATTGCGCGCCGCCGTAATCTATGAAGCCTAGTTCATCACGGATCAGTTGACCCCCACCAGGGCGACTGGTGAGTGTTGATAAAGCATACGGCTTCCCGTCTTTTTTTATGATATCGACCCCCGGGTGAGCCTTCAATCGCAGCGTGCCCTTCTTATCGACGGTAAACTTGGAATAGTCCCTCCCCAACGGCTTGATGTTGTCTCTATTTTCAACTGCGTTGTAATAATCGTCGACAGCCGGCTGTATAGGTTCAGTACTTAAGGGGGTAGTGAATGAGGTCTCCTGCTCGTCGAATGTCTGGGCACTATCATCCCACATATCATCCATAGGTATGTACTCGGCCATTATTTAGTATTAAAACTTATATATTTCATTTATATAACAATGTACGGTAGAAAACTAGATCCTTTCAGAAGATCGAGAGAGCCTCTAGGGGTCAGAGCCGTCCGCCAGTCGGTGACCATCACCAACAATCCCAGCAAGATAGACCAGAATCAAACTCTGCTGGTTAGATTCCCAAACCTTGGCGAGAATGACCTCATTGTACCAGGCACGGTTCGACTGGCGTTCAACCTCACGCTGACCTCCGCCAACGACAAACGTGAGCTAGTGCGGAACGTAGGTCGAGCTATTATCAAGAAAACCACTATCAAGATCAGTGGTAACGAGGTGTTGAGTATTGACGACAGCGACGTGTTTCACTGCTACGGGGACCTCTGGAAAAGTGAGGGAGAACGCGTCAATGACGTGTACCAGGGCATCAGCAAATCGACCCGGTCGCGCATAGGGTATGGCTTCACGGCAGACCAGCTAGACAAGCTATCGGACGGTGAAAAGGCCATCGTACGGGAACAGGTTCTGCGTGCCGCTCGACTTCGAGTTGCTCACGGGACACGCGCCGTTTTACCAGGCCGCGCTGGGTGAAAGGCTTGAATACGAGCTCACGTTTAACGACTACAGCAAAGTAGTGCGTACGCCGAACGGTGATGAGGACAGTTATGCCATAGACAATATCTCACTGGAGTTCCACATGGTCACTAGCCCGGAGCTGACCAGGCAGGTTCGAAGCCAGTACTCGGGGAAGATGGCCATCCTGTACGATCGCATACTTCGGCATAGATCAGTCATGCGAGATAAGAGCGACACTGTGTGGAATATCAACCTGAACGTGCCGGCGAGATCGATGAAAGGTATCCTGGTCATCCCCGTGGAGGATTACGAGGCGTTCCGGAGGGACAGCGAGAAGTTTTTCAACCCCGAGATTGAAAAGGTGGAAGTGACCATCGAGGGCGTGCCCAACCAGCTGTTCAGTCATGGTATGAGGCCATACCAACAGTGGGATGAGATAAAAAAAGCTACCGAGCAAACAACATTACATAACCAAGGACCTGGACCTATCCTCCGTGAAGATCGGTGAATACCTGACCACCAAGTACGCGCTGTGGTTGGACATGCGATCCACAGATGACGATAGACTACACGGTAGCGGGCGCCGTATAGACAATGGCAGTGAGGGGATTACTATCCAGATTACCAAGAAGGCTCAACCTGCTGGTAAGTTGAAATTATATCTGTACGTTATTATGGACGCGCAACTTAATATAGACAATGGGAGATTCGTGCAAGCCATCTACTGATTTGCCTGGCAGCAAGCCACTGCCTGCCAGCAAGCTATTCCTTCCCCGCGACCCACACTGCGCCATAGTGTGCGGGCAGACTGGTTGTGGGAAGACCGTTTTCGTGCTGGATATGTTGGAGAGTTACTACAAGGATGTGTTCGACAACATCGTTATCATGTGCCCTACTCTGAGCATGAATAAAACGTACACGGAAAGACCTTGGGTAATGACGGACCCGGACGTACACAAAGTCGACCCGGGAACACGCCTGCAGGACTGGTTGAAAGCTCTTCACGAGAAATTTAAAGGGGAGTCTACGCTGTTCATACTGGATGACTGCAGCTCTAATCGTGAGATAACAAAAAAGAGAGACATGCTATCGTACCTGGCCTTCTCTGGCCGACACGCAAATCACAGCGTCTGGGTACTGACGCAGAAGTTCAACTCGGTGTTGAAAGACCTAAGGGAGCAGACGCAATGGGTGGCCTTATTTCACTGCAAGGACAGGGATTCGTTTGAGGAGTGTTTGAGAGAGAACGATGTGATGAGTAAATTAGAACGGGAACGGGTGAAGAAACAGCTCGCTGAAACTAAACACGCTAAGCTCGAGCTCAAGACCGACCAACCAGTAGCCTATAGGGTGTTTTAGCTTAGCAAAGCTTAGCAAAGCTTAGCAATGCTTAGCAAAGCTTAGCAAATGCTTAGCAAATGCTTAGCAAAGCTTAGCAATGGTAAGTAAAACTTAGCACTTATAGCTATGGTATTTGAAGTGTTCGTCGTGTGCAACTTAACCTTCATTTCTCTGTGTTTCGCCTGCATAGGGTATTATATTGTTAAAACTAAAACTTACTTGTTACATTATAAGATGGAGTGTGAGGAATTGCTAGAGCAACTGTTGGTACCCCAATCACCACAGGTGGGCGATGATAAGCGAGAGAAACTGGTGGCGTTGGCTGTTGGTGGCAAAGCCAAACATTACTTTGGGGAGTACACGCCAGATAAAATTCACAAAATGTCAGCCGAAGAAATCGATAAGCTGTACGCTAGATACGAGTCCCGTCTCGGAGCAGAAATGACAAAAACAATAGGATCGGCTATGACCCAGATATACACTGGTATTGCGTCATACTTTCTTCCCATCCCCCAGGAACGCCGATTGTGGGAAGACCTCACGAAAGACCATTTTATTGAACACGCCTTGAGCTCTATTAGCTGCGAGCTGTATCACAAATACGGTATGTTGTTAGCCCCGGTGACGGCGGTGATTATCACGGCAAAGCATTGTCAAATTGAGAGGAAAAATAATAATAATAGTATAAAGGATGGATGCTGCACAGGAGACCCCACAACTGGAGGAGACCCCACCCCAACAACTGGGGGAAACCCCCACGTTGGGGAAACCCCAACTGGAGGTGAACCCAAGGTTGGGGGAACCCCAACCCCCTACAGTAACCAGGCAGAAGAATCCTAAGAGAGTAGCTGCTGGTTAAAAACGGTGGTGTAACCAACATAAAATTATCAGGGTGACTCACCTGGAGCGACTCTTGTTAGTTGTATGTGCAACTGCTGCCGTGGCTATCTCATGGTTATACACACGACCCAGGAATCCCAAGGATTCCGGGGAGGGAAACCCTCACAGTGAGGGAAACCCTCACCCACAATTAGAGGTCAACCCGCATATCATGTTATAATTTAATATTTTTATATCATATACATAATGTCTGAGGGGAAAACGTTCGTCAATGACGCATACCACGCCACCGTGGTCGCCAGTCTAGCCGTAGGGTACGCTCGGTTGACCAAAATGGTGCTTAAACAACCGACTATCAAGCTAGATTTCAACCTGCAGGATATGGGTATGCTTATAATGAACCTTGGTATGGCGATGGCTACAAAAGACATCCTAGTAAAACAAGGGATACTACCTGAAAATATTATGAAGTAAATATAGGATGGCCACGATTGCTATGATGGTTGGTGGGGCGTTAGTAAATGCCCTCGCATTTTCCGGGAGTAATTTCCTCTTCTCGAAACTACGAGAGTCACACGCGGCTGAAATACAGGAAGAGAGAAAACGGCATGATCTCGCTATTGAGAAATTACAGGCCGCACAATCCGAGTACGCTAAAAAAACGCCTCCAGAGGATCGATTACATTAACGAACAACTCAGGCATGAAAACCATGCCGTTCAAACATTCCACGATGTGGACGACGCAGCGAAAGAATACTACTTATTAACTGGTAAACAGTTGCAACCACTCAATAAACCCACACTCGCTCAGTACTACACACCATCCAAGGGGCAAATGGACCGTGAACTGGTCTTCATAGCGCTGGGTATAGCAGCTACTGCGTTGGTTGCGAAACAATTAGACTAAATACTCATATAAGTATGCTAAACATGAGACCTGCTCCATACCGATGCGAATATATACTTATGGGGAAGACCGAGACCTGTGGTAGGAAATGCAGGACTCAGGGGTACTGTTGTTTCCACATGGGAAGCCCTAACTACGCGTGTTCTGTGTGTGGTATCGGGTTAAAGGGCACTACTGTCTATGTAAAGCTCACGGGGCGAACGTAGTCAGACATCATCTCATCTACGAGAATAAAAAGGCCTACATAAAAGAACGTAGGCGACTTCTCAAGATAGCAGTGTAAGGCTGGTCCCTTTGACTGTGCCCAAATTAGAGATTATACACACCTACGTATAGCTATGTTTGTGGAAATTGACCCCAGGGAAGGTTGCCTGAGAAGCTGGCAGATGGATGTGGGGAAAAGTATAGATATTAGTGCCCTCAAACCCATGATTGTTAGTGAACTATATAAGGGGTGCTCGTTTACAATCATGGTAAAAGTAGGGTTTGATGTGCCATGGGCTGGGCACACTTGGAATTACTTTGATGGGGGACGAGTAGATGTGCATGGGGATATAGATATACTTGTTGACGACTCGTTGCAAGTAATACAAAACACCCTACTATGCTGCGCATATTCCGGGTGGGTTGAGGGAATAATCGATAAGGTGTATCTTGATTTTTTACCATACGGTGGCCCAATTAGACATTGGTTCTCTTAGGTGTGTACGCATTTATGACTACTGTTGGTGAACTTAAGCGGGTCGCCAGGCAGAGGGGTTTAATTGGGTATTCTCGAATGCCGAAACCAGCATTGTTGAAATTACTAGGTTTAGAAGCCCCTCCCACGGTAAAACAATTAAAAGCTCAAGCAAAACAGCTTGGGCTCACGGGTTATTCAAACCTGGGGAGAGCCGGGTTACTCGCATTGTTATCACATACCCCCGTAGCAAAACCTCCTACTGTAAAACAATTAAAAGCCGAGGTACGTGATTTGGTGTTAGGGGGATATTCCCGTATGAGGAAACCACAGCTTGTAGAACTGTTACGGCAGAATAGAGCGATTGACCTACAGTTCATACCCACTGAGCGCGCTGTAGGTAACTATTTGAGAGGCTGGCGCATGCATGTTGATAGGAACATAGATATCGCAGATATCAAACCTCTGATAGCTGATAAAATAAACCAGGAACTAAACAGTCTAGGAAGTATCAAATTTCAGATCACAGTTAAAATGTCGCTCGATAAGCAAGTGGGAGTGGGGGGAATCCCCACTGGGGTCACTGAGTACGTTCAGCCTTACTTCCGTGGTAAACAGCAGGTCGTGACCCATATAGAGACCATTGACGCATCAATCGATACCAGTTTTCAGCAGATACGAGAATACCTAGAACGCTTCACACACTTGGGGTCCGGGTGGACTGTAGATAAAATCGATAATGCCTATCTAGACATAGCTAACTACGTGCCATTCAGAGGCGGGTCATACCTAGACTTGCCCCCCTACTATAGGAAAAAACATGCCATGGTCAACGTCAGGAATAGAGGAGATGATTGCTTGAGGTTAGCTATCAGGTCAGCCTTGTTTCCAGCTGACACTAATTCGAACAGGCCTTCTAGTTATCCCAAAGACGATGGGCTCAACTGGGATGGTATAGATGAACCAACCCCCATATCCCAGATAACTAAAATAGAAAAACAGAATAATCTGGCTATAAATGTCTTCGGGCACAAAGGTAACACAACAATAGTGCACAGAGTAAGCTCAGCGTTGGGGAAACCCCAAACCCCCCCTCGCGTTATCAATATATTCATGATTCAGCGAGGTGACAAGTACCACTACACATGGATAAAACACTTTAGCAGGCTGTTGTATGACCAATCAGCACACAGAGAAAAGACCCACTTCTGCGAACGGTGCCTACATGGCTTCACACGAGCTGATTTATTAGAATCCCACCGGGAGGACTGCCAAGGTGTGGGGCAGACGGCTATACGGGTCGACATGCCTAAGGAAGGTGATAATATCCTAAAATTCGGTAACCACAAGAACCAAATGTCTGTGCCTTATATCATATACGCCGACTTTGAAGCCTTGGTCAAACCTGTTACAGGTGGGGTTGTTGGGGGTACTCCCAATGCTCTACCCACAGGCGGGGTTGTTGGGGGTACCCCCAATGCTCTACCTACAGGTGAGAGCTTCACACATAAAACACAAGAGCATGAAGCCTTTTGGTTTGGATACGTTGTCGTCCGTTGTGACGGGGAAACAAAAGCTCCCGTAGTGTATAGGGGTCCTGACGCGGCTGAAAGGTTTCTAAAGTGTTTGCAGGAGGAAGAAAAAATTATTAGGAACGCACTGTATAGAGTCGCTCCCATGCGTATGACCCAAGCCGACAGGCTAGCTCACGCCTGTAGCACTAATTGTCACGTGTGTGACTCACCACTTAACGGTGATTCCGTGAGAGATCACTGCCACACAACCGGTAAGTATAGAGGCGCGGCTCACAGGGCGTGTAACCTTAAGCTTAGAATCAACCCTAAGACAATAAACATTCCCGTTGTCTTTCACAACTTGAGAGGGTACGACTCTCACTTAATCATGCAGGCCATCGCGAAAATCGATGGTAATATAACGTGCATCCCCAACAACATGGAGAGATACATCTCCTTCAGCTTAAACGGCCTTAGGTTCATAGATTCAGTACAATTTCTATTGTCTTCATTAGACAGTCTGGTCAAGCCCAACGATACCTTCCCTATTACCGATCGATACACAGACGCCAAGACTAGACCCCTGCTTATGAGGAAGGGTGTGTACCCCTATGAGTACATGGATATTTGGGCCAAGTTCGCCGAGACCAGACTACCCCCATCAGAGAATTTTACAGCAATCTGACAGACTCGGAAATATCCCAAGATGATTACTCCCACGCTATTAATGTATGGAATAAACTAGGTTGTAAGAATCTGGGTGACTATCACGACCTGTATTTGAGGACAGATGTACTGCTGTTAGCCGACGTGTTTGAAACGTTTAGGCGGACATGTTTCAAGCAGTATAAACTCGACCCCGCATGGTATTACACCAGCCCAGGTCTGTCGTGGAGAACCTGAGGAAACGCGTGACCGTGAAGCTGGTTCGGTCGAATGAGGAAGACAAGCTCAGGAGACTGATAGCCAGTCCGGCATTCAACCGTAGCAAGATATTCACTGATGACCTGGTTGCCCTACACATGAAGAAAAGCCACATAAAATTCAACCAGCCTGTTTACGTGGGGATGAGCATCCTCGATTTATCCAAACACCTGATGTACGACTTTTACTACAACGAGCTTAAGAAACAGTACGACGACAGGTGTGAAGTGCTGTACCCTGACACGGATTCCCTGCTGATGGAGATTCGAACCGAGGATGTGTACGAGGACATGAAAAAACACCTTGATTTGTATGACACCAGCGACTACCCTAAGGACCATGCCATACACAGTACGGTAAATAAAAAGGTCCTAGGTAAGATGAAGGACGAGTGTGCTGGCACGCCCATAGCCGAGTACATAGGGTTGAGTCCTAAGATGTATTCCATACTGAAGGCCGACAATGGTGAGATCCGAAAAGGCTAAGGGTGTTAAGAAGTACGTGGTGAAACAACACATCAAACACGCCAGATTCAAGGAAGCCCTGTTCAAGACCCGCACCTTTAGGCATAAAATGAACACGCTTTTAGAAGTGATGGGCATAAGATATCGGACTGACTATAAACAAGACGTCCCTGTCGCCTATGGACACTAAACGTTGGATAGCTATTGATGGGATAAACACGACGCTGCATGCGGGCATGAGAAAAATTGAACCAAGAACATAGATATAAATATCGGACGACATGTCACGGAACCAAAGAAAGTTTGAGGCTATTTACTATAGCCCGCGTGGTACTGGAAAGGAGCTAAGCGCTGTAGATAAGCTAGCTAAAATGGCGCGAGTACCCCGGAGGAGGCCAAAGCGTGGCTTGAAAAACAAGCCCTGTGGCAGATCTATTTGCCGGCACCACGCCACGTGCCTAGAAGGAAGTTCGGTATTAACATACCTAATAGCCGCTCACCAGGCAGACCTACTGTTCCTACCCCACGACAAAATAGGTACAAGTATGCCTTAACTGTCGTGGATGTGGCTAGTCGTTACAAGGAAGCCGAACCCTTGACCACGAAAGATTCGGTCCCGGTAGCCCACGGATTCGAACGCATATACAAACGCAGTCCGCTGATGTGGCCAACAGAGCTGCAAGTTGACCCCGGGCGGGAGTTCATGGGTGCCGTGTCACACCTGCTGGATAAACACGATACAAGGGGCCAGTGGCGTGTTACGGCCGGATTCCATCGCAGCCAAGCCATAGTTGAGAGATTCAATAGGACTTTGGCTGAGCCCTTATTCGGACATCAGTATGCGAGGGAGATGGCCAACCCGGGGAAGCGATCGACTGAATGGGTCACGAGGTTACCTAAGGTGGTGTCGGCAATCAACCATGAAGTCAACCGCCTCACCGCAAGAAACCGCAGACGCTATCAAACTAAAAATCAATAGTGGCAGAATCGGCTGCTCCATTGCGTGGAAAAGAGAAACAGATACCAGATAGGGCCCTAGTGAGGTATCTATATCAGCCGGGGGAACACAAGGGTGATAGCCGTAAGCGAGCCACCGATCCTATATGGTCAGTCAAAACTTACAACATAGATAAAGTGGACATCAAAGCAGACGAGCCTAAGTTGTACTACTTGAGGGATGGGCCAGGTAGGGGGTTTGTAAGAGCGGAATTATTGATCGTACCGTACGGCACAGTGTTACCTCCAGTCAACACGGCATAGCGGCAATATCCGTTACTTCACCCATGTCCCCGGTAGCTCAGTGGCGCGGACTAGCGTCCCAAACTTTTTTATAGTAGGGGTAATGGTAGCAAGAGCTAAGGGCCCGACCAAAGCCTTATTTCACAAATAAGGCTTTGCAGAGGCTTTTGTTGAAAGTGATCCAGAACCCCCATTGTATATACTACTTGGCCCAGCCATACAGGTTGTTGGCGTCGAGATAGAGGATATGGGTGGTGGGTTGATTTGGATTATAACCCTTCACGTACTTGTTGTTGGCTTTCGCGTAACGTTTGGAAGCCAGGGGAAATCCCACCTCGCAAGCCTTTTTCGATGAACAGGTGCATGTCGTAATCAGTCAATAGTTTGAGTTTCACACCAGTCTTTTTCAACAAGGCATCCGAAGAGAGACCCGAGAAGGAGAAATACCATGCGGGGTCTAGGTTGTACTGTTTCGAGCACGTTTTTCTGAATATCTCGAACACATCGGCCAACAGGAGTATGTCTGTTTTCAAGTACAGGTCGTGGTAATCACCCAGATTCTTGCATCCTAGTTTATTCCATACGTTAATGGAGTGCGAGTAATCGTCCTGGGTGATGGTCGAGTCAGTCAAATTGCTGTAAAATCGGTTGATGGGAGGTAGTCGTGTCGCGTTGAACTTGGCCCAGCTGTCCATGTATTCATAGGGGTAAAAGCCCTTCCTCATTAACAGAGGTCGAATCTCGGCGTCGGTGTATCGATTGGTGATGTGGAAGTCGTTCGGGTCGTTGGCCTTGACCAAACTATCGAGAGACGACAGCAGGAATTGAACGCTGTCAATGAATCACAGACCGTTTAATGAGAAGGATATGTATTTCCATGTTGTTGGGGATGCACGTCAGGTTGCCGTCGACCTTCGCGATGGCCTGCATGATCAAGTGATGAGTCATACCCTCTCAAATTGTGAAACACGACGGGGCTTTGGATGGTTTTGGGATTGATTTTGAGTTTGAGGTTGCATGCCCTGTGGGTTGCGCCTCTGTACTCGACGGTGATGTGACAGTGATCTCTCACCGAATCGCCGTTCAGCAGTTCATCGTACACGTGGCATACGTGACTGCTATCGTGAGCTCGCCGGTCGTCAGGAGCATGGGAACGATAGTGTACAACCTTTTCCTGATGATTTTTGCTTCCCGTTGCAAACACATTAGAAACTTTTCAGCCGCGTTTGTTTTCCCATCGCATTGGACGACCACGTATCCGAATCCACAGGCCTCGTGCTCCTGCGTTTTATATGCGTTTTTGTCCATGGACGGCCCAATGTCAACGTGTTTAATTAAGGCTTCGAATTCTGCATAGATTATGTAAGGTACGCACCTTTGATTTTTGTGGTTGGTGAAGTTTAAGATGTTGTCGTTTTTGTTGGTCATGTCGATTCGTACGGCCGTCTGTCACACGCCTAGACAATCCTCTGTTCTACGCTCACGTGAAGCCATGCAAGGCACCATCGCAGAAGTGATTTTCTCTCTGTATTTCGAGTGGTCTTACAACAGCCTGCAGAGTCATTTCTTGCTGGGCAGTTTCGATCTTGTATACTATTATTATTATTTTTTCCCTCTTTAAATTGGCAATGCTTTGCTGTGATGATCGCCGCCGTCACCGGAGCTAAAAACATACCGTATATGTGGTACAACACACAGCTGACGGTGCTCAAAGCGTGTTCGATGAACAGACCTTTCTCGAGATCTTCCCACAGGTAAAGTCAACGTTCCGGGGGAATGGGAAGGAAGTACGACGCTAAACCGGTGTAGATCTGCGTCATGGTCGACCCTATAGTTTTTGTAATGTCGGCCCCGAGCCGGGTTTCGTATCTCGCGTACAGCTTATCAATCTCATCGGGAGGCATTTTCTGAATTTTATCGGGAGTGTGGTCGCCGCCCAAGCATTCTTTGGCTTTACCGCCAACCGCCAGCGCTACCAGTCTATCTCGCTTGTCTTCGCTCTTATCATCCGGCGACACCAACATTTGTTCGAGCCCTCCATCTTATAATGTAACAAGTGATTTTTAATTCTAATAATATAATACCTGATGCACACAAAAACATAGCGAGATAAAAGTTAAGTTACACATGATGAGGATTTCAAAAGTCAACATTTAATATAAAACCATATCAACATTATATAACTGACTTGAAAACAACATAACCGAGTGACCAGGAAAGTGCCGATTCGCGGTCATAGCGACCAGGAAGTTGGCTGGGGATTCAAAAGTAGTATGCACACTAGCGGAGAGAGATAAGGGCCTGACAAAAGCTTTATTGTGTAGACTACTCACCTGTTCATTGCCTATTCATAGCTATCAGAGCACACACTCATAAATAATTCGAGTGCGATTCGCTATGTTCAAATGAATGAGCCCCTGGGAATATTGGAGACTCGGTAGCTGAGGAAATTTTGACTTGCTTCATTTAATACCTTAACATTGCGGAAAGTACTGGGCGGAAGTACACGTGGTGAGACACACTACGGCGTCTGCGCAAAACAGTGACGTCACCGAAAGAGGCTGTTTCGATTCGATCCTGTTCTCTATATATAGTTCCTGGAACAGTGATCTTTAACACTAGACTGAACACTCTATCCGCCTTTTGTGACAGTCGGGAACTTCGTTCAAAGGTATGATGGAATACATACATCTTCTTATGTTACCAGTCTCATTGAAATGTTTTCGGGTTAAAACATGGCTGCGCAGTTACAGTTGTACATTGTTATGTCACTATGTACTGATACGATCGTGAAAACATCCAACAATTAACACGATGTGGCTTAGGTGTACACTTATATGAGAGTGATATACTCATTCAATAACAAGAATAATGAACTGACAACACACTTGGTTTATGGCTTTCGATTTGTGCTACCGCTGTTTATTCAAGTTACAACAAGAAAACCGGTATTTCCACTTCTTTCATATCTGTTACGTCACCGGTGTGGAGACATGTTGGTCCCTGTAACATTCAGACTATTTCAGTGTCGTCTTTTCTAGTGAAACGTATATCAGCGTACGTACACAAGACCGATCTTCATATACGTGTCGTAACTGGCGTTGGGGCGTTAGTAAACCCTACCACAGTTACCTACTACTTGTGGCCGTTCCAATTGTCAGGGGGAGATAGTAGCTCTGGCACTCCACTCGCTTGGTCCGTTGCAGGATGCTAAGTCCCGGAGTGAGAGGTTGGACGACCATGACTCCTAACTAACCACATGGCATTCATGTACTGGCACACATACATTCAAAGATAAACGCAGCACCAATTTTATACTCACATAGTTTACTCTGTCTCAGTCCATCTCTCTAATTACAACTTCATCAATAGACAGGGTAGTCTCGTACCACACGGGACACCTGAGTGGAGTGGACTGGCTTCCGTCACTTAAAAGTAGGGCTGTGCAATATTACCGGTAAACCGGTACATACCGATACAGTATCTCGCGATACGATTATCACGATATGGTTCAGATTCTGCAATATACTGGGTTATCCAGAGTTAGCCCTCTTTGAATTTTATGCCCTTGACTTCCATGGCAACAATACATACAAGTGCCAAATATACTTTTATTTCTGTTGGTTTCTTGTAACATTTTACTAGTGGAAGAACCTTTGTAAGTAGCTACCAAGTTTTGTGGGTTTGAATGGTTTCACATTTGACAGTTTGGAGGAATTCAGTGGCCTCAAATGGGCCGATGTTCTATTTGGCCTTATTAGTAGAGCCTCTGGCTCTGAGGGACCATTTCACAATTCAAAATATTTTATTATTTTTGTTTGTTTCATAATGGGACATATGTTATCAATTAATCATAAAGGCTTAAGTCTTATAGTGGGTAAGTTAATATTTAACGTCACATCGGCAATATTTCAGCCATATCGTGACGAGCTATCTTAAAATGAGGACTGTATTGACATTCTAGTCAAGGATCTAAGCACTGGAGGTTACATGAGTTTTTAAGCTCAAGTAGTTCACCTAAACCATGTTTTTGTTTCATTTTGCAGTAGTTCATGTTAACACATGTTTATATTGGAATTGAATCTAAATGAATCACTGACATACGAGGGGCGATCAAAAAGTATGCAGAATCACCAAGAAAACGATACAAATGCAGTTATATTTTTATGTTTTATTTTTCTACATATTATCTGTCAAGCTCAAGCAGTTTGGTTTTGCTATGTTCCAGTCTCACGATCCCCATTTTGTTTGACCTTTTATCTTGGTACCCTCAAAAACGCAAAGTCTACAATAAATGCATCAAAAACTTCAGGAAACAAAATATGCAAGAAATATTTTGTGTGTTTGAGATTGATAGAAGTCCCTTAGAATCACACTTAGATAGTAAACTTCATTAAAAAGCAATTTGAAATTACAATCGCTTGTTAAAGTGACTCCCCCTTTCATGTTGACTGAAAGAGCTTGTTTTGGAGACACTACCCACCCCCTTTCAGATGACGTAATCATAAGGGCATAACTTATTCTAATGTTTTCACTTATTCACACATGATTCCAAGGGTTCAAACTAAATACTGAATGGTCACACAAGTGCCAGCTCACAATATATTGTAAAGTGTGCCAGCTTGAATATCTGGACACAATGTTTTTGAAAGATTAAAATGGGGGTGTCCTTAACAAAATAGCCCCCGACTAAATATAAATCAGGCAATCCAAATCTTTGACTGTTGATCATGACGGGAAGTCATCCAATACTATACTGAACATATTTCATATGACATTATCTGAGGGCATACCATTATCCAAGAGGTACCAAAAGACAAATCGTTTTTCATTTTCTGCAATTTTGTTAGAAATATTACACACCAATGTGTTGTGATGACAAATATCTGGTAAACCACATTACCCACACATGTGAAAATTGGATATGGCTTTCCTAACGATTCCTTCAAAATGAAATGGAAGCTTTTCAAACATTGGACATCGAGAATATAGTTAGGCTACGTACTTTTTGATCGAACCTTGTACCCTTAACAATAAGTACATCCTGCATTGAAGTGCACTCCGTTGAAGAAAACAACACTGCCTTCGGCTAAACGCCATTCTCTCGAAACCTGTCTGCCTACCGTGCCTAACCATTATGACTCATGAGCACAACTGCAAATCTAAATACGGAATCTGATGTAATTCTCTCATGGTTTAGGACCCGTGAAGGTCCGAGTTAGAATGTGCCTTCAGTAACCCATGCTTGTCGAAAGAGGCGACTAACGGGATCGGGTGGTCAGGCTTGCTGACTTGGTTGACATATGTCATCGGTTCCCAATTGCGCAGATCGATGCTCATGCTGTTGATCACTGGATTGTCTGGTCCAGACTCGATTATTTACAGACTCCTGCCATATAGGTGAAATATTGCTGAGTGCGGCGTAAAGCTAAACTCACTCACTCACTCTCATGGTTTAGGGGTGCGTTTTTACCTTATAACAATAGCACAATCATGGATATTTGTTTGAAATGAGAGGCTTTCTCTTTCGGAATGTTATGATATTTTCTGCTTTTGTGACATGATTACGAAGGACAGTTATGGTGAAAATTGGAGCCGGTTTGCTTATTTTAAAACTTGTGATATGTATGGTTGCAGCATGGACGAAGACGTGGCAGAGGATAGGAGCTCAAGTCAAAGTATGTGTTTTTCGTCATGATAAATACAACTATCACCATATCCCGACTAATTCCCCTTATATTTCATTAAATGAAACAATAATTAGTACATACAACAAACACGCAAATATGACTCATATTCACGCGTAAAGACGAGTTAATGCAGCCCACACGTTGCTGATGCATATTTGACGTCGTCAACTTTATATTCTAATTTCTTGTCTCCTTGGCCGAACACCAATGTCGGACAATTGCGAACACTTTGCTTGGGCTATTCCGAAAACTCTTGTCGGGCTATTCCGAACGCTCTTGTGGGGCTTTTCCGAACACTGTTGTCGGGCTATTCCGAACGCTCTTGTGGGGCTATTCCGAACACTGTTGTCGAGCTATTCTGAACTCTCTTGTCGGGCTATTCCAAAACTCTCTTATTCTGAATACTCTTGTCGGGCTGTTCTTTACAATTTTACGGTGTGCTTTTCAAGTGTAGCAATGGCCTAAGTGTCAATACCTCGCCGGATTGTCGTCGTATTTGTCTACGTGTTAGGGAAGTTATAAACTCTTTCCTCATTCCTGCTACTGCAGTTTGAATAATAATGTCCGCGTATCTCGCGGTAATGTGCGATTTTTGACAAGGCGTCTATATATGCTAACACGCTCAGGAAGTATTTGAAAGGAATGTATGGCCAGCAATAAAATATGATTATAGTGAAAATAGAACTAACACAACATTCGGCACAGATATCGTTTGTTACAGCTGTTATCTGATAGTCACTCTAACCAATGGCCTGCAAGTGTGAGGCATACAATCTAAGGCTATTCAAAGGATGTTTATGTTAAGCTACAACGACGATTTGCACTTCATCAGTGTTTTGTGAATGAAAAGGATACGTTACAAGATTAATCTTATTCATGATATACTTGCAATACATTACTGACGATCGATTGACAAAGTGTGTAAACTTTTCAAAAGATACAAACATACGGCTTGTTCTGTTATATCAACATTTCTAGTAAACGTTTAAATACTTTTTGCATGGAAATATAAGGGTTTTCACGATTCATATCTACCCAGTTGCGGGTACAGCAACGTGCAGTAAACTTGGTCAAAGTACTATGACTATGTGTCCCAGTCCACCCAGCTGTGAATGGGCACCTCGTTAGGAGGAGAAAGCCACAATAACTCGGTTCGCCCAGTGGCAGCAAGAGTTGTATACTCCCCACGGAGTTGAGATTGATAATACGATGTGCCGTTGAGATTGACATCCAATGATCGAGGGGAAAATACCAGCGCCTTGAGCATGCACCAGTTGCGTGGATATGTGCGCTATATAAATATACTATAATAATATAATCTTACTGATAGATAATAATATCTTACTCTACGGATGAGGTAGTTATTACAAAATAGCAGTGCAAAATAGGGGTGGCAGTACACGGTCAGAGGAAGTATATTGCAAGAGCAGGGGTAACAGTAAATAGTCATATTCATCTCTCAGCAACAGTAAACTGTATGCCTAGGTAGGGTATATGGTCACCTCACAGAATGCTCGTCTCCTGCTAACTTCAGATGTAATGTTAGAGGATGGACAACATACAGCCTCCCTAAAACTTCTATACTATCCTGTGGGTCAGCCTCTGGATCTGAATATAGTGCAAGTCTAAATATAGCACACCACCGTAACGTACTGAACCCATAGGTACAATGTATAACAGTTGAAACCCTGAACAAACATTGCTTCATAACATCAGCACAAACCATCGTGGAGAAAAGATAACCTGTTTAATTCAGATGATGTAGTCAGGGCATGCATATTAACAAACAGTAAACCGAATGTTCTAACTCAACTTACAAAGTTGGTTCTTTAGTCCAACGTACAGAAACTAAGTTGTCTCTGCCTGTCGGTTCAACATATGATAAAGGAGCCGCATGGCTTGTAACACAGGTAGAACGCTCAGGTCAGTGCCTTTGGGTAGAATAGACAATCACAACACGAAACACCACACATGACATGCAAAATATGAAACACCACACATAACATACACAACATGAGACACAACACATGACATACAGAGCATTAGACACCACACATGACATACACAACATGAGACACCACACATGACATACACAACATGAGACACCACACATGACATACACAGCATGGGACACCACACATGACATACACAACATGAGACACCACACATGACATACACAACATGAGACACCACACATGACATACACAACATGAGACATCACACGTGACATACAGAACACAACGCCAGTTGAGAACACTCAAAGCATACACATTTACACCACAACATGCGACACCTCACTGACGAACACACATGGGACACTCACCATCCGACTCCACACTGCCGACCACACCACACAACAATATTGAGGAATACACCTCACCATCCGAAACATGAGAACACACTGCCGACCATAGCACAACAAAATAACCGCATCCACACCTCACCATCCGGACACCACACTGAGACACCACAGACATACACCACACACTCACACATCTGGACTCCACACAACGTCGACACACAACATCACCACAATAACCGCACCACCACTTCACCATCCGACTCCACACAGCATACACAACATGAGGACTACACGTCAATAACCACTCCACACAACATCACCATCCGACTCCTCACTGAGTCGACCACACCAAGGATACCACAATAACCACACCGCCACATGCGGATGTCACCATCGGACACCACACCTCAATTTCAGGGCCACACGTACACCACAATAACCACTCCACACCTCACCATCCGACTCCACACCGCCGATCAAACCACATCACAATAACCACACAACACCTCACCATCCGACACCACACTGCCGACCGCACCACACCACAATAACCACACCACACCATCCGACACCACACTGCGGACCACAACACACCACAATAACAACTCCACACCTCACAATTCGACACCACACTGCCGACCACACCACATCACAATAACCACACCACACAACACCATCCGACACCCCACGGCGGACAACAGCACATCACAATAACCACTCCACATCTCACAATCCGACACCACACTGCCGACCACAACACATCGCAGTAACTACTCTACACTTCTCTATCCGACACCACACTACCGACCACACCACACCACAATAACTACACCACACCTCACCATCCGACACCACACTGCCGCCCACACCACGCCACAATAACCACTCCATACATCACCATCCGACTCCACACTACCGACCACACCACACCACAATAACTACACCACACCTCACCATCCGACTCCACACTGCGGACAACACCACACCACAATATTGAGAACACAACTCACCATCCAAAACCACACTGCCGACCACACCACACCACAATAACCGCACCACACCTCACCATCCGACACCACACTGCCGACCACACCACACCACAATAACCAGACCACACCTCACCATCCGACACCACACTGCCGATCAAACCACACCACAATAACTACTCTACACCTCACTATCCGACACCCCACTGCCGACCACACCACACAATAATAACCACACCACACCTCACCATCCGACACCACATTGCCGGCAACAGCACATCACAGTAACCACTCCATACTTCACCATCAGACTCCACACTACGGACCACAGCACAACACAATAACCACTCCACACCTAACCATCCGACACCACACTGCCGACAACACCACACCACAATAACCAGCACATCGCAGGAACTACACCACACCATCCGACACCTCACTGCTGACCACACTCACACATCACAATAACCACTCCCACACCTCACCATCCGACTCCACACTGCCGACCACAGCACATCGCAGGAACTACACCATTAATCCCTCACCATCCGACACCACAATTGCTGGGACCACACCACACCACACCATAACTACACCACTCCTCACCATCCGACACCACACTGACCACACCACACCACACCACACCACACAACTACTCTTACAATTTCACCATCTCGACTCACATACTACCGACCACACTTCACACCAAAATAATGCATACCATTAATTTCACTATCCGACTCTAATACTCGCTGACCATGCTCACACTACAATATTGTAGAATACACTCTCTACTATATCTGAAACTACACTTTGCTGACCACAGTACAACATACAATAATAATTAATTATTAATTTCACTATCCGGGATACCACACTATCGACTACTACACACACTCACTATCTGACTTCCACACTGTCGACTAATACAATACACTACACACTGCAATTACAATCTGATTATTATTAAAGAATACGGTATTAATTCATTTTATTAATTTACTATCTTACTTTGCTGACCATAATTTTACTACATAACATACTACACTTTACTATTCATGCCTGTACAGTAATAATTATGGTAGTTAAATTCATTTCATAATTTCACTATCTGATTTACACTTTTGCTAATTAAACCATGGTCAAGGAATAGCTCATAATAAATAATTTTAACAGTCTGACAATTACATATATGGTCTGTTTCTACACTCTGCATTGTCTATCACAATGTTGACTATAGTATTATCGTAGTAGTCTGTATTTCTTATCTTGACAATTCTCATACTACTTACAATTACAATTCTGCAATAACTAAGCACTACTAATTTCACCATTTAAAACTACACTGCTGCCCACTCATACAATTATCATACTACCATTTCATCACACCATTTAATTATAATACCTATATTTACATTTCACTTTATTTGGATTCTTACATTGCTGACTAATACTATACTACAAATATTGAGAATTAGTTTCTAATGTTCAAAATTCATACACTAAGCGACTATGAATTATTACCATAATAATTGCATTATTTCCTTTACTATCTGGATACTACATTAAGCGCGACCATACTTCATACTACAGCGTACAATTATTCTCTGATTACAATACTGCTGACAATACCATACATATACTATTATTCCTACTATTCATTTCTACATATCTGACTATAGTATAACATAGTTAAATTTTACTCTAATAATTCTAAATTAAAACTTTCAGCTTGACAACAATTTCATTATCATTAAACGGTGTATTATTGTAAATCCATATTTCACAATGTCTGACAATTTCTACTGTCGACTGTATACTACAATAAATGTATTAATACCATTCCATCAGTTAATATCAGTAGAATGTATAATTTCATACTCTTGCCCATCCATACCACACTACTTTGGACTACATCACACTACATGCATACTATTAATTTCTCACTCTGTCTGATAATTTACATCATGACTTATACTCTAGCACTATTACCATAAGCAGTTCTAATTTCACTATCTGCAATACTGAATATACCACAATGGTAAATAATCTATAATTTACTTTGTACTTCTATCTGACTCTTACTAATGCTTTAATTCACAATTTCTATACTCATGGGTTAGATGGAGAAAACACAATTCATCTGTTCACTGCCAACAAGCAACAACTCCACACTTCTCACCTATCCATGTCTCATACTTGGCCTATTCACCATGTTCTACCATCCTCGACTCCACACTGTCATTCAAGCAACATACCACAATAAATCTAATTATACTTTAGTCTGGATCGCCCACATGAAGTTTGAATGTTTGGTAATAACTATCGACCACCTTTACCATCTGACTCTCACTGCCAGACCTTTCACACCACACCACAATAAATTCACACCACACCTCACCATTATCTGGATAATGTTTCTCAGGAAGCTATAGTACACTTAATAATCCATCACACTCTCACTATCTTGATCACACTTGCTAATCAAACTATACAATAACCACATAACAATTTCACTCATCTTTTATTGTCACATTGCTGACTACACCACACTACAATTACTTCTACCTATCAGACTCTCATGATCTGCTGACTACCACATTTGTACCATTTCTATCTGATACCATTACTACTGACTACACCACACCTGCATAACACTGGTCCAGATACCACATGCCAAGCACACAAACACCTCATTCTACCATCCACTCTACCACTTATTAATTATCAAGCACACCATAATTCATTAATTCTCACTATCTTGACTTAATATTGTTGATAAATACTCACACTTAAATATTAATATGTATTCTAAAACTAATTAAGGGACTACTAATTACAATTACATGAATTAAAATAATTCTCAATATTCTGATGTCACAATTTTGTTGACCATATGCCTTGAAGAATTAGACTATTAATCTCTTTTACTTTCTCTGGATACTGGAGATAGCATTACATAGTGAATGGTACTTTTGCATTCTTGATTGTATTATCTGACATAATTTCCATTATTAATTACTTCATACTCTGCAATTATCTGGATTTCATACTGCTGATCATACCACAATAATTACTTTACTATTCAGGCTCATGGGACTATTACTCATACATGAACAGATTTTATACTATCTGGATACCACATTGCTGACTACATAGGACATAGTAGCTATTTTAATACTCCTAACTATCTAGTTCCATGTCAATAAATAATGCACAATATCACAGTAACTATTTACCAATGGGTCTACATGCCCTACTGCTGGGATCACACCACACCACAATAACGCATGGAGTTTTCATCTGACTCTCACACTGCTGACTACAGTATTTCAGGGAATTAATTTACATTTTCAAATATCTGGGATATTTATTTGCTGGGATTGCTAATAATAATAATTACATTATGTATTCTATAACATACTTTGTTAGATACTGGCCATACCTGAAGTAGCCTGGCACTTACTACTTGACTACAACACACTGTATTAATTCATAATTTACACTTCACATCCTATTCTACATGTTTAGAAGGTCATTTAGCATAGAAGGCTTTATTTAAACAATGCTTGGTTTCATACAGAAACACATGGGGTCTGTGTTTCTTGCACTATCTGAGTTATTCATATTTATCACATACTACAGCCTTACCATTTCCCCACATTTAGTTAGACTACAACATACTCAAGCAATAAATTGTACACATTTCAATGCCATCTTGACTGTAGAAAGAATGCATGTCAATAACTACTCTACACTCTCACTCTGTCATGAGTCCCTCACTGCTTAATTACAGCTCTACAATAACCTACCACACCATCTAGGAATTCACAGGACCACAACACACTACAATACCTACTCTAATTTCTACACTGCACAGTCAGCACTGCTGGACTAGCACTTCATGTCAAGCAATGCCACTATACCTTCCTGAGACACTCTACTTATGGGATTAAGTACTTCCACACCCACCAATATCTCACAACTGATAACACGTTGGCCTACAACATCTTCAATAACTAGTCTACACTCTCACTATTCCATATCATACTAACAACACTACACTACATGCACCATACTAGATTCTCACCATCCATACCACACTGCTAAACACAGAATATCACAAAGGATCCACCCCACCCTTCATCCATCTGTCTGACAATTACTGCAACATTAGAGGTTGCCCACTGTCCGAAACCACACACTGCCATGTCTCAGCACAGCCACCACAACAACTGTACCACATTTTCAAACACCATCCAGACACCACACTGCTTGTAATTACACTACACCAAAATGACAAGTGCCCTGGCCCCTCAGAGACCCACTACACTGCTGACTACACTACACCACAATATTGAGAACACACTCACCATCCGAAACCACACTGCCGACCACACCACACCACACTAACCGCACCACATCTCACCATCCGACACCACACTGCCGACCACACCACACCAAAATATTCACACCACACCTCTACATCCCACACTACACTGCCGACCACACCACACCACAATAACCAGACCACACCTCACCCTCCGACTCCATACTACCGACCACACCACACCACAATAACTACTCCACACCTCACCATCCGACACCACACTGCCGCCCACACCACACCACAATAACCACTCCATACCTCACCATCCGACTCCACACTACCGACCACACCACACCACACATAACCACACCACACCTCACCATCCGACTCCACACTGCCGACCACACCACACCACAATATTGAGAACACACCTCACCATCCAAAACCACACTGCCGACCACACCACACCACAATAATGCACTACACCTCACCATCCGACACCACACTGCCGACCACACCACACCACAATAACTACACCACACCTCACCATCCGACTCCACAGATCCGACCACACCACACGTCAATAACCACTCCACACCTCACCATCCGACTCCACACTACCGACCACACCACACCACAATAACTACACCACATCTCACCATCCGACTCCACACATGCGACCACACCACACGTCAATAACCACTCCACACCTCACAATCCGACTCCACACTACCGACCACACCTCACCACAATAACTACACCACACCTCACCATCCGACTCCACACTACCGACCACACCACACCACAATAACTACACCACACCTCACCATCCGACTCCACACTACCGACCACACCACAATGACCACTCTACACCTCAACATCCGACATCACATTGCCGACCACAGCACACCACAATAACCACTCGACACCTCTCTATCCGACAGCATACTGCCGACCACACCACACCATAATTACCACACCACACCTCACTATCCGACACCACACAGCCGACCACACCACACCATAATAACGAGACCACACCTCACTATCCGAGACAACACTGCCGACCACACCACAATAACCAGACCACACATCACTATCCGACACCACACTGCCGAAAATCCCACATCACAATATCCACACCACACCTCACCATCCGACATCACACTGCCGACCACAGCACACCACAATAACCACTGGACACCTCTCTATCCGACACCATACTGCCGACCACACCACACCACAATAACCACACAACACATTACTATCCAACACCACACTGCCGACCACACTACACCACAATAACCACACCACACCTCACCATCCGATACCACACTGCGGACCACAGTGCACGAGTTTATACCACGCCACACCAGATTGCACAAAACATCAAACGCACACCAACCAGGACACGCTACGCCGCGGCACACCGCAGCACGGCACGCCACGCCACTTCACGCCACGCCACGCCTTATAAAACAGCAAACACACACCATACCACACACACACCAGTGTGTAATTGTCCCCATAATGCCATAAACATTGTTTGTCTTTAAGTTACACTCCTGATAAAAACTTTCATGTTTCAGGGTCGAACGTCAATACTACCGTGGTAAAGCACGGACAGGCCGTGGCAACCATAGCATTCGGCAGTTTTAACACTGGAAGCCTTAACGTTTCAAGTATTGATGTTATTGCTTTCATATATTAAATGAACCTTCAGTATTCATTACATGACTAATTATATTCACATTACTTTGAGATAGAATCAGAGAATATTATGGATGTGTAGAGTGAGTGAGTGAATATGGTTTTACGCCGCTATTAGCAATATATTCCAGCAATTGCTATTTCAGACATGTCAACAGAACATATACTCATGCCAATAATGGTTGTCAACCCCCCCCCCCCCACACACACACACACACACCACACCACAATAACAACATAACACCTCACCATCCAACACCATACTGCCGACCACACCACACCACAATAACAACACCACACCTCACCAACCGACACCACACTGCCGACCACACCACATCACTATAACCACTCCAAACCTCATCATCCGACACTATACTGCCGACCACATCACACTACAATAACCACTCAACACCTCATCATCCGACACCTCACTGCCGACCACACCACATCACTATAACCACTCCAAACCTCATCATCCAACACCACACTGCCGACCACAGCAAATCACAATAACCACACCAAATCTCATCGTCCGACACCTCACTGCCGACAACAGCACATCGCAATAACCACTCCACACCTCACCATACGACACGACAGTGCCGAACACACCACACGACAATAACCATTCCACACCTCACCTTCCGACACCACACTGCCGAACACACCACACGACAATAACCATTCCACACCTCTCCACATCACTTGAATATAACCACTCTACACCTCACCATCCGATACCACACTGCGGACCACAGCGCACGAGTTGATACCACGCCACACCAGATTGCACAAAACATCAAACGCACACCAACCAGGACATGCTACGCCGCGGCACGCCGCAGCACGCCACGCCTTCCACTCCACGCCACGCCTTATAAAACAGGAAACACACGTCACACACCGCAAATAAGGCCACAGACAGCAGTAGACAAAACAGCAAACACACACCATACCACACACACACCAGTGTGTAATTGTCCCCATAATGCCATAAACATTGTTTGTCATTACGTTACACTCCTGATAAAAACTTTCATGTTTCAGGGTCGACCGTCAATTTGACCGCGGTAAAGGACCGACAGGCCGTGGCGCCGATAACATTTGGCAGTGCTAACATTGGAAGCCTTTCAAGTATTGATGTTATTGCTTTCATATGTTAAATGAACCTTCAGTATTCATTAAATGACTAATTATATTCACATTACTTTGAGATAGAATCAGAGAATATTATGGTTGTGTAGAGTGAGTGAGTGAATATGGTTTTACGCCGCTATTAGCAATATATTCCAGCAATATCGCTGCGGGGGACACTGGAAATGGGCTTCAAACATTGTACCCATGTGAGGAATCGAACCCTGGTCTTCGGCGTGACGAGCGAACGCTTTAACAACTAGGCTACACCAGCGTCCCTATGTATGTGTAGATGTAACATTGTAATAATTCATTGTCAAGATGTACGTATGACAACAATGTGTAGCACTGTCAGCCTGACGATTTAGTGAATCAGTGACTTCCGTTAACCTTTGAACATTATTGCATGCTATTTCAGACATGTCAACAGAACATATACTCATGCCAATAATGGTTGTCACCGAAGCCGATCTTAATGAGTTTGTAACTTGAAGTAATACAAGTATAATGTGTGTACCTTCTTGGTTATATCCACAAGCACAGTGAAGATGACATACTATGAAGCATAATCACGGCTGGTCTCTATTTGGGCCCTACGGTCATAGCTTCCTGACATGCCTAAGGGGCGCAACTCTGCATAACGAAACGCGCCACTATACACCACAGGGCCATACGTGCCACAAACAGTAACAGTTATTTATTAACGGAATAATGAAGCAACTAAACCCTTCCACTTGAATCAGATATTTCTCTTAAAAGCAGAGTCTTTGTAGGAAGTACACTTCATATGGTTCTCTTACAAAGTATATCTTGAAAATAGGTGCTCGTGAAAAGGTGAGCGTTTCCTGTCTCATCGGTGGCACCTGTCATAAACACATGTAAAAGCAAGCCTGAAATGTGCAAGGGAAGATAGAGCCAATGTCGGGAATTGTATCAGACGTGGAACTGATGAGTCTAAGGAGACGTACTTTTACCCTTTCTCAAAGCTTGACGTACCCGTACCTTCAAGCAGATCATATTAGAGTGAGTGAATTTAGTTTTACCCCGCTTTTAGCATTATTCCAGCAATATCACGGTGGGGAACACCAGAAATGGGCTTCACACATCGTACCCATGTGGGGAATCGAATCCGTGCCTTCGGCGTAACGAGCGAACGCTTTAACCACTAGGCTACCCCACCGCCCACAAATCATATTGGAACCAATAATATAAGTGAAGACTACATATGTGATATCAGTGTTACCATGGAATGTAAATTAAAATAGTTGCATCTTGTTTTTAGTTTACCCTGCTCAACCAGGATCAGTGGGATCTGGACACTCCAGACAAGTGCCAGAGAATCCAGAAAGAGGTAAATCTTATACCGCATCATCACTATCTACGCCATATCACAACTCACCACATCTCTCTCCACACCACAGCACAGCACCCCTCACCACACCTCTCTCCACACCACATCTTGCCACATCCTCTCCACACCACATCTCACCTCAGCATGCCATACACATTTATCATCCAAAACTGGGTTCCACAGGAGATTTCGTATTGTCAATAGATTTTGTACAATGCCCTGACAATGCTATGACGTCATGAACTTGATGACGTTATAATGATATGACATCGCTGCACTGAAAGTCTAATGGTAGTACCGTGTTCAGAGTTGTATATTTTTCATTGAAAACCAATGAACAGTGATTTTTGATGATAAATAGTATCTCATCCTCGAGTCTTCTGATATCAGTTATATCAACACTCGTTGATAAAAGTCAAAATATACTCGGCAATCCTCGGATATTTGTAACTTTATCAACTCGTGTTGATATAATTGATATCAGTAGACACGTGGGTGAGATTCTCTATATACCACCGCAACACCTCACCTCACCTCGCCTCGCCTCGCCTCGCCTCGCCTCGCCTTATGTCACATCACCTCACATATCATCACATCACCTCACATATCATCACATCACATCACACAACTCACCTCAACTCACCTCAACTCACCTCAACTCACCTCCACACCACATCACATCACATCACACCTCACCTCAGCATACCATACACATATACCACCACAACACATCACCTCATATTTGTAAGCCATGGCTCTATATATCTCTGATGGAACATACTAGAACATGCTGGTTTACGCTGGATTATTTCGGTTGGTCAAAAGTCTAAAGAAAGCCATGTTAGTCTAAATCCACTGATCAAAATAAGAAACTTCACACTTGGAGAAATCAAATATTGAAATATAATTTATAACACACATCACTGCTCTCTATTACATCAGATCAGAGTCTTACAAATATGGATAACACACATCTCTGCTCTCTATTAGATCAGATCAGAGTCTTACAAATATGGACAGGATATAAGTATTTATATAAGGCTTCTGACATATATCTGTTATTTGTCATGCGTTTATACCGCAAGAATACTGATATCATTTAATAAGCATTGCTTGAAAATTGAGTTATGACTGTTAAAAATGAATGAGCTGATTTTGCCTCATTATTCCTGTTACATCACGTCGTGTCGTAGAGGTGAAACCAGCAGGCACGGCCGTGATGCAGAAACACCAAGCCTAAGGGACGCAACTCTGGTTTATTACAATTATAATACCTTTCTTCATACAGATGAATACAGGAATGCAGTCCAAGTCACTTCAAGAGGGGACACCCTGACCACAATCACAATTCCGGAGACGATCCCAGGTAAATACAACTGACAAAATCCTTTTTTAAAATCTCTTCTAAGAGCAGAGACCATTGTTCAATTTCGAAACTATCATGTGCCTACTTCAATGAAACCCATGTATGTAAGGGGTGAATATAACCCATTTAGCAAAAGCTATACATGGCGACAACCCAGGTCGTGGAAACATGCCCGTCTGGACTACTTTTTAATTTCCGATAATAGGTTGCCCACTATTATGAAAACGGAAATAGATGAAACAAAACAGCAGTATGAAAATGAAGATAACAATCGACGTTTTGGGAAATAAGATTAATCTCCAGAGCATTCGAGGACTTAAGGGATCTTAACGGGATACAAATAGTCACTTAAGAAATAGAAGAAGAAACAAATCTCAAATACAAACGCTAATTTTACACGAAAAACACAATGGATAGTGTAAAGGGTAACGCAAAAGTCTGGAATCAAGAAACTGTAAACCCATGAACAGGTAGATGGCAGAACAATTGAATCACACGATGATATACTAAAAGACCTGTGCCATCTACTAGAATGTTATTTCAGTGCTGAGTTCGAAGAAATGATTGGCTTGAATTATAAGAGTGCATTTGCACATTCTGAAACACTTACATATTTGGAGTCGTGAAGAAACGGAACCCCTATGGGACAATACAACCATATATTCCCATTCTACCACATCCATCAGATATTAAGCTTAAACGTTAAAGAAAGGGTCGAGGTAAAGCCCAAAATGTGAAGAGAGGTAAAAATATATTTGATACGTCAACTGGATGTATAAATGTCCCATTATAATAAAAACCTGCACAAAACACATTGATGATACACACAACTTCAAAATACAATGTCAGAGTGTGGAACATGATTTAAAGAATAACCCAAGTGATTACGGGAACTATGCCCTCGTTGAAATAATGTTCACAGTGCCGAGCCTTCGCCTTGGCGAGGCACTGAACATCATTTTAACGAGGGTATATTCCCCGTAATCACTCGTACCGAGTTGGTTATTCTATTTATTACCCATGATGTAATTTAAAAAGAAGAACCACTAAATAAAAACAACTAAGACTTGTGACGTCAAACAGCTGATTCGTATTCATGCGCGTATTAAACCTTACTTTTCCAGCGGTAATAACATAACTACGCTGTAGAAAATAGTACCTAGCAAAGTCGCTTTAAAATACAACAACAATATCTTTATGGAATAAGTTATTAACATATGTTAATATGATAAAAATGATCTTTTAATTGCAATATTATTTAACTTAATAACAGCTAAAACGTTATTTGATCAAGTTAGTACGCCGGAACATCGTTCATTCACGACTGACGTGTGTCTAGTGATGGGTGACGGTGTAGTGTTGAAACACACTTTGGCAAAAACCTGTCAAATTTTGGGAAAGTCAACGGTTAAAAGTTGGTAAATCTAAAAGACAACCATCCCACGAATACATCCAGAAAAGTCTTCTGTCAAGAAACTCAACAAGTTTGAAGATTAAACAACATTTTGTTATGTGGAAGGCGTGTTACAGTCACGTCACTGGTCACAGTAGAGTACAGCAGTTCCAAGAAGGATAACTCTAGTAGGAATCCGAGTAAATGGGAAGAATAAGCCTCTTTGGAGCAGATTAGGATTTCGGATTGATTAGGAATGCATAGATCAAAAAGGTAATCTTGAAGAGATCATTTAGCACTGATTCCGGTAAGAAAGCTGTTTTCTGGTTCGATGGCATTAGACGCCGTAGCAGACTCACTTGACACACTTTCAGGTAGCACCTTTAGTCGGTATCTTGCTGCTTCTATTTCCCCGAATTCAGTTTTAACAACAAACAGGTTGAAGGAATTCAAGGGCTGTAAAATTCTTATCACTCTTCCTATTAGATCGCCTTCCACTTTAACTAGGTCACTGACCTTGATCGGGATTTGCGTAATAGCGGCCATGTTTGTTTACAAACAATGCAAACAATAGTTTTTGTGTTTTTTAAAGGTTATTTATTTTAAAAAGACTATTATTTATGACGCAATTTTATTGCAAATTAATAATGTCTAAAAAAAGAGTATTCATATTCTTTAACCTTTATATTTTTCTTTTTGAAATCTCGGAATGTGTGAGTACAGCACGTTCTAATTATCAATGAAAGTTGTCAATGAACCTAGATCAAGAAAGGTAGTTCCGTCAACCAATCATATTTCTTCTCTGCTTAGCTGACCAATAAACGATGAGAATCACTGAAAAGCACGTGTGCGGTTATCACAAAAATAATCACCTGTGTATCCTACCCTATATGGGGAATACTCTCTTTTTAATACTTCCATTTCTGGACCCTTTGATGTTTTCACAATTATTTGCAAGATGTTAAGATTACAAATGATTACCGAGAAGAGTTTTGTCCACTATAAGGATTTACGAAGGGTCGGTGGAAATTCACACATAAACAATCCATCTGGAATATATAAATAAAAAGGGTATCCTTGTACAAAATATATGATAGTCTAGTTTCTTAGTACATGTTTTATGACTCATAAAACTATTTTGCACACAATGCAACCATTCCTGTCATTCGAAACGTTTAAAACTGTTGAAACTATCTTTTAACCTACACAGGAGTTCTTCACGCAATTATACAGCAGTTATCAACAGTCATGAACATTTGACTTATCCTTCAGCCTCCAGTTTTACCATTTCATGTATATCATGTGAACAAATATAATAAATTAATAATAAATATTTGAAACGTGGCCAGGTAATTAATGTTGGATCTTATGGAAGATCAGGACTACACCCATCTTGGAATGCAAGTTCGAGACAAGATCCAGAATGCCCAAATTCCCGACAAACTTCAGGCCGAGTATAAATGATGCTTAAATAAAAACTGGAGCTCAGAGCTAAATGCTCGAAACAAGATCAAAGCCACCAATACTTTTGCTGTGCCACTTTTTCTTTCCTTTGGAGTAGTTCATTGGACTAAACAAGATATCCAGAGTCTTGACCACCTGACCAGAAGGATAATGTCTGATAACAGAGCCCACCACCCTCGGTCCTCTCTTAATCGTTATATGCCAACCTATTCTGGAGAGCGGGGTTTGATTCATGTGGAACCTCTTCATGACAGAATTCAACAACTATTTTAAGCGTGTCATGGTTGTTGGTCATGTTCTGAAATTTGCGGTTGATTTTGTTGATGTCGATGTATCCCATCACTAGACGGTACAGTGATGGGAGCCGGTCATTTGGGGAGAAGATTTCTGAGGAATCACTTCATTGTGTGTACATGCAGTGTGTTGAACAGAACAGTAATCTACTCCTTCATCTGGATGAAGTCGGGTGGTCTAAACGTGAAACTGAGGGCTTTCCTACTCGCAATCTCCAAAATGTTCTGCTTCTAATGCGGCCTTCGCCATGCCTGTGGCTTTGAAATCGAGGTCCATCCATGGTACGACCCTGAACATGTCCAGTGCTTTCAAACGTCTTTGGAATAGGCCCACATACAGACAAAGAAAAAATCCAGCCAATAAACCTGATGTCGTCCTTTTTGATAAAGCCAATGAATCTTTTATTTCATTGAATTGTTTGTCCCTTTAGACAGTAACGTGATTGGCAAGGTTCAGGAAAAGCATGCTATGCACGAAATATCTCGCTTGCATCCAAAGTACACTGTCGTCAGACTCCCCATTGTTCTTGGTGCCCTTCGTTTGGTACCTCCTGATCTCTTGGTCACATTAGGAGAGTGCCCGGGTTCTCCACCAGGAGCACAAGCCTTCTGACACTCCGGGTAATTCAGAAGGCTGCAGTGATGGGGAGCCAACATATTCTCCGGAAAGTTCTTGGTGGGTTCGGCTAGGCAGCGCTTCCTAGAAGTCCCATTCGCTGTCTGTGAAGCTGTACGGGTTCAAGTATCAGATGTTACATCTGTTGTTGGCCGCAAACTTCTCAATAAATGGGAGTTGTAGACACTTCAAATTTAATTAAACAAAAAATGTTGTGTATTTGATCAGGGAATGCAACAAACTCATCTACATCTGGCGACATACGGAATCTTGGACATTGCATAATCTCCCTTAAACCTTATCATTATTATAAAACAAATAATTTTCGCCAATATCATAATAATAACAACAATTCTCCAACACTCCAGTTTGTACAGAAGGAACTTACTGATTTATATGAGCATACTTCCACCTATAATGGTAACAGAGATTCTTCCCTATAACATTAAATTAGACAATACCTATGACATTCCAATCAATAGTCTGTCAATTGTCGACAGAACAGATAAATGGTCTTGTATGTCTGTAAACCCAATGGTCTTTTCAAATCATGGTTACAATGGTTATGATATATGGTAATGACTTAGAATGTTACTGATGTGTTTAGTAACTATCACAAATGTCTTTATATATCAGTACACAATGGCAAGGTGTCGATACTTGGAGACTACGATGACCAGAATGTCAAGACGACAGGTAAATTGTTTAATATCACTTTTTCACATATATTAATATGTCATTTTAATTAGCATAAGCAACATTTTAATATTGAATGTGAAGATGTTTATTTACCATGTTAATTTCGTTCTTTTTGTGTATAGTTCTCTGCAAAATCAATAATATATTTCTACATTTGTTTTTCATAAAAAGCTACATGCGAACATGGAAAGATCGTGCATCTTGAAGCAATCTGTGGGAGACAACTAACTACAAATGCCGCCTGTCGAACAAAGTGGAGGCTGTCTAACATTGCGATAGGTGCTTTGTCTAAGTTGATGGTATTTTGTTTTAAAGGACTGAAAGACATAACGTGCGCCTTCATAAACAAATTCGGCGTGCTTTGGATGCATGCAGAAGAAGGAAGCTTAGTTTTAGAGTTCGGACATGGTACCAAACAAGATGCTGAGGAAATGGTCTCTAATAAGGATGAAGTGACCCATCTGCTTAAGCGGTTGCTTGGAAATTACAACATTCATGACGCATTCATTGTGGATAATGTTGAGGTCATGGACGAATGTGATGATGTCACTGGATTGCCAAGTACTTCCACAGGCAAAGGATGGAAAAGGCAAGATCTTAGTTTTGTCTCTTTGTTTATCTGTTTTCATCCACATTAATCCGGCATTTGACAACAGTCTGGAACTGAGGAAGTGTGGCAAACTATTGACTGAAAGCATGAGCATTGTACAAAGCCCTCATGGCAAGATGAGAAACATTAGGCAGTGAAACTGAGTAACCAAAGCAAAAGCAATAAAGTACCGTGGACATATTCTAATGCGAATCTCCACCGTTCATTGATATTAATACAGATCACAGTCTCTAGAGTAATAATGATAAAAGGCAATGCTATGTGATGTGGAAGAATATGATTTATAGCAAACTTCGGCTTTTCTTTGTTGTCTGGATGTTTTAGGGTTTTGTCTTACAGGCCCACGGGATATCATCATGCCACTTCACAAAGTGACTCGGGAATTTACTCAGCGTCATCTGGAGGAGCACATGCTAAAGCAGATCATCAAGAGGATCCTGATTCAGTGTTTGGGAAACTGTAAGTATATAATCATTAATTATGAATTAGGGTTTGAAGCGTCAACTTTATCAGAAAGTCTTTGTACTAAAAAAGCTTCTAGTGAAGTACAAAGGGCAAGACATATTGAGTAAAGTCATAACTTGTCGTAAGATTGCAAGGTGACCCAACAACAGTTACTAATGTTGCCAATGTATCCAATTACACAATGTTCGCCAAAGGACCGTTAACCCCAAGACTGTTGAGTGGGACGACCCTGCGCATTCCTCCAACAATTAACACAACAACAATACCGCTACAGTATCTCGCGATACGATTATCACGATATGGTTCAGATTCTACAATGTAATGGGTCATCCAGAGTTAGCCCCCTTTGAATTGTATTCCCTTCACTTCCATGGCAACAATATATCTTCTAAAAGTGCCAAATATACTTTTATTTCTGTTGGTTTCATATAACATTTTACAAGTGGAAGAATCTTTATAAGGAGCTCCAAAAGTGCCAAATATTCTACCAATATTTGTGGGTTTGAATGGTTTCATATGTGACAGTTTGGAGGAATTAAGTGGCCTCAAATGGGCCAATGTTCTATTTGGCCTTATTAGTAGAGCCTCTGGCTCTGAGGGACCATTTCATAATTCAAAATATATTATTATTTTTGTTTGTTTCATAATTGGACATATGTTATCAATTAATCATAAAGGCTTTAGTCTTATACATTTTGTAGGACTGTATAATGACATGAGTTTGTAAGCTCAAGTAGTTCACCTAAATCATGTTTTTGTTTCATTTTGCAGTTTTTCATGTTAACACATGTTTATATTAGAATTGAATCTGAATGAATCAATCACTGACATACGAGGGGCGATCAAAAAAGTATGCAGAATCACCAAGAAAACGATACAAATGCAGTTATTTTTATGTTTTATTTTTCTACATATTATCTGGCAAACTCAAGCAATTTGGTTTTGCTATGTTCCAGTCTCACGATCCCTATTTTGTTTGACCTTTTATCTTGGTACCCTCAAAAACGCAAAGTCTACAATAAATGCATCAAAAACTTCAGGAAACAAAATATGCAAGAAATATTGTGTGTGTTTGAGATTGACAGAAGTCCCTTAGAATCATACTTAGATATTAAACTTCATAAAAAAGCAATTTGAAATTACAATCGCTTGTTAAAGTGACTCCCCCTTTCATGTTGACTGAAAGAGCTTGTTTTGGAGACACTACCCACCCCGCTTTCAGATGACGTAATCATAAGGGCATAGCTTATTCTAATGTTTTCACTTATGCATACATGATTCCAAGGGTTCAAACTAAATACTGAATGGTCACACAAGTGCCAGCTCACAATATATAGTAAACTGTGCCAACTTGAATATCTGGACACAATGTTATTGAAAGATTAAAATGGGGGTGTCCTTAACAAAATAGCCCCAGACTAAATATAAATACTAAATAAATGTGTTGTGATGACAAATATCTGGTAAACCACATTACCCACACATGTGAAATTTTGGATATGGCTTTGCTAACGATTCCTTCAAAATGAAATGGAAGCTTTTCAAACATTGGACATCGAGAACATAGTTAGGCTACGTACTTTTTGATCGTACATATATAATCATTAATTATGAATTAGGGTTTGAAGCGTCAACTTTATCAGAAAGTCTTTGTACTAAAAAGCTTCTAGTGAAGTACAAAGGGCAAGACATATTGAGTAAAGTCATAACTTGTCGTAAGATTGCAAGGTGACCCAACAACAGTTACTAATGTTGCCAATGTATCCAATTACACAATGTTCGCCTAAGGACCGTTAACCCCAAGACTGTTGAGTGGGACGACCCTGCGCATTCCTCCAACAATTAACACAACAACAATACCGCTACAGTATCTCGCGATACGATTATCACGATATGGTTCAGATTCTACAATGTAATGGGTCATCCAGAGTTAGCCCCCTTTGAATTGTATTCCCTTCACTTCCATGGCAACAATATATCTTCTAAAAGTGCCAAATATACTTTTATTTCTGTTGGTTTCATATAACATTTTACAAGTGGAAGAATCTTTATAAGGAGCTCCAAAAGTGCCAAATATTCTACCAATATTTGTGGGTTTGAATGGTTTCATATGTGACAGTTTGGAGGAATTAAGTGGCCTCAAATGGGCCAATGTTCTATTTGGCCTTATTAGTAGAGCCTCTGGCTCTGAGGGACCATTTCATAATTCAAAATATATTATTATTTTTGTTTGTTTCATAATTGGACATATGTTATCAATTAATCATAAAGGCTTTAGTCTTATACATTTTGTAGGACTGTATAATGACATGAGTTTGTAAGCTCAAGTAGTTCACCTAAATCATGTTTTTGTTTCATTTTGCAGTTTTCATGTTAACACATGTTTATATTAGAATTGAATCTGAATGAATCAATCACTGACATACGAGGGGCGATCAAAAAGTATGCAGAATCACCAAGAAAACGATACAAATGCAGTTATTTTTATGTTTTATTTTTCTACATATTATCTGGCAAACTCAAGCAATTTGGTTTTGCTATGTTCCAGTCTCACGATCCCTATTTTGTTTGACCTTTTATCTTGGTACCCTCAAAAACGCAAAGTCTACAATAAATGCATCAAAAACTTCAGGAAACAAAATATGCAAGAAATATTTTGTGTGTTTGAGATTGACAGAAGTCCCTTAGAATCATACTTAGATATTAAACTTCATAAAAAAGCAATTTGAAATTACAATCGCTTGTTAAAGTGACTCCCCCTTTCATGTTGACTGAAAGAGCTTGTTTTGGAGACACTACCCACCCCGCTTTCAGATGACGTAATCATAAGGGCATAGCTTATTCTAATGTTTTCACTTATGCATACATGATTCCAAGGGTTCAAACTAAATACTGAATGGTCACACAAGTGCCAGCTCACAATATATAGTAAACTGTGCCAACTTGAATATCTGGACACAATGTTATTGAAAGATTAAAATGGGGGTGTCCTTAACAAAATAGCCCCAGACTAAATATAAATACTAAATAAATGTGTTGTGATGACAAATATCTGGTAAACCACATTACCCACACATGTGAAATTTTGGATATGGCTTTGCTAACGATTCCTTCAAAATGAAATGGAAGCTTTTCAAACATTGGACATCGAGAACATAGTTAGGCTACGTACTTTTGATCGTACATATATAATCATTAATTATGAATTAGGGTTTGAAGCGTCAACTTTATCAGAAAGTCTTTGTACTAAAAGCTTCTAGTGAAGTACAAAGGGCAAGACATATTGAGTAAAGTCATAACTTGTCGTAAGATTGCAAGGTGACCCAACAACAGTTACTAATGTTGCCAATGTATCCAATTACACAATGTTCGCCTAAGGACCGTTAACCCCAAGACTGTTGAGTGGGACGACCCTGCGCATTCCTCCAACAATTAACACAACAACAATACTGCTACAGTATCTCGCGATACGATTATCACGATATGGTTCAGATTCTACAATGTAATGGGTCATCCAGAGTTAGCCCCTTTGAATTGTATTCCCTTCACTTCCATGGCAACAATATATCTTCTAAAAGTGCCAAATATACTTTTATTTCTGTTGGTTTCATATAACATTTTACAAGTGGAAGAATCTTTATAAGGAGCTCCAAAAGTGCCAAATATTCTACCAATATTTGTGGGTTTGAATGGTTTCATATGTGACAGTTTGGAGGAATTAAGTGGCCTCAAATGGGCCAATGTTCTATTTGGCCTTATTAGTAGAGCCTCTGGCTCTGAGGGACCATTTCATAATTCAAAATATATTATTATTTTTGTTTGTTTCATAATTGGACATATGTTATCAATTAATCATAAAGGCTTTAGTCTTATACATTTTGTAGGACTGTATAATGACATGAGTTTGTAAGCTCAAGTAGTTCACCTAAATCATGTTTTTGTTTCATTTTGCAGTTTTTCATGTTAACACATGTTTATATTAGAATTGAATCTGAATGAATCAATCACTGACATACGAGGGGCGATCAAAAAGTATGCAGAATCACCAAGAAAACGATACAAATGCAGTTATTTTTATGTTTTATTTTTCTACATATTATCTGGCAAACTCAAGCAATTTGGTTTTGCTATGTTCCAGTCTCACGATCCCTATTTTGTTTGACCTTTTATCTTGGTACCCTCAAAAACGCAAAGTCTACAATAAATGCATCAAAAACTTCAGGAAACAAAATATGCAAGAAATATTTTGTGTGTTTGAGATTGACAGAAGTCCCTTAGAATCATACTTAGATATTAAACTTCATAAAAAAGCAATTTGAAATTACAATCGCTTGTTAAAGTGACTCCCCCTTTCATGTTGACTGAAAGAGCTTGTTTTGGAGACACTACCCACCCTGCTTTCAGATGACGTAATCATAAGGGCATAGCTTATTCTAATGTTTTCACTTATGCATACATGATTCCAAGGGTTCAAACTAAATACTGAATGGTCACACAAGTGCCAGCTCACAATATATAGTAAACTGTGCCAACTTGAATATCTGGACACAATGTTATTGAAAGATTAAAATGGGGGTGTCCTTAACAAAATAGCCCCAGACTAAATATAAATACTAAATAAATGTGTTGTGATGACAAATATCTGGTAAACCACATTACCCACACATGTGAAATTTTGGATATGGCTTTGCTAACGATTCCTTCAAAATGAAATGGAAGCTTTTCAAACATTGGACATCGAGAACATAGTTAGGCTACGTACTTTTTGATCGTACATATATAATCATTAATTATGAATTAGGGTTTGAAGCGTCAACTTTATCAGAAAGTCTTTGTACTAAAAAGCTTCTAGTGAAGTACAAAGGGCAAGACATATTGAGTAAAGTCATAACTTGTCGTAAGATTGCAAGGTGACCCAACAACAGTTACTAATGTTGCCAATGTATCCAATTACACAATGTTCGCCTAAGGACCGTTAACCCCAAGACTGTTGAGTGGGACGACCCTGCGCATTCCTCCAACAATTAACACAACAACAATACCGCTACAGTATCTCGCGATACGATTATCACGATATGGTTCAGATTCTACAATGTAATGGGTCATCCAGAGTTAGCCCCCTTTGAATTGTATTCCCTTCACTTCCATGGCAACAATATATCTTCTAAAAGTGCCAAATATACTTTTATTTCTGTTGGTTTCATATAACATTTTACAAGTGGAAGAATCTTTATAAGGAGCTCCAAAGTGCCAAATATTCTACCAATATTTGTGGGTTTGAATGGTTTCATATGTGACAGTTTGGAGGAATTAAGTGGCCTCAAATGGGCCAATGTTCTATTTGGCCTTATTAGTAGAGCCTCTGGCTCTGAGGGACCATTTCATAATTCAAAATATATTATTATTTTTGTTTGTTTCATAATTGGACATATGTTATCAATTAATCATAAAGGCTTTAGTCTTATACATTTTGTAGGACTGTATAATGACATGAGTTTGTAAGCTCAAGTAGTTCACCTAAATCATGTTTTTGTTTCATTTTGCAGTTTTTCATGTTAACACATGTTTATATTAGAATTGAATCTGAATGAATCAATCACTGACATACGAGGGGCGATCAAAAAGTATGCAGAATCACCAAGAAAACGATACAAATGCAGTTATTTTATGTTTTATTTTTCTACATATTATCTGGCAAACTCAAGCAATTTGGTTTTGCTATGTTCCAGTCTCACGATCCCTATTTTGTTTGACCTTTTATCTTGGTACCCTCAAAAACGCAAAGTCTACAATAAATGCATCAAAAACTTCAGGAAACAAAATATGCAAGAAATATTTTGTGTGTTTGAGATTGACAGAAGTCCCTTAGAATCATACTTAGATATTAAACTTCATAAAAAAGCAATTTGAAATTACAATCGCTTGTTAAAGTGACTCCCCCTTTCATGTTGACTGAAAGAGCTTGTTTTGGAGACACTACCCACCCTGCTTTCAGATGACGTAATCATAAGGGCATAGCTTATTCTAATGTTTTCACTTATGCATACATGATTCCAAGGGTTCAAACTAAATACTGAATGGTCACACAAGTGCCAGCTCACAATATATAGTAAACTGTGCCAACTTGAATATCTGGACACAATGTTATTGAAAGATTAAAATGGGGTGTCCTTAACAAAATAGCCCCAGACTAAATATAAATACTAAATAAATGTGTTGTGATGACAAATATCTGGTAAACCACATTACCCACACATGTGAAATTTTGATATGGCTTTGCTAACGATTCCTTCAAAATGAAATGGAAGCTTTTCAAACATTGGACATCGAGAACATAGTTAGGCTACGTACTTTTGATCGTACATATATAATCATTAATTATGAATTAGGGTTTGAAGCGTCAACTTTATCAGAAAGTCTTTGTACTAAAAGCTTCTAGTGAAGTACAAAGGGCAAGACATATTGAGTAAAGTCATAACTTGTCGTAAGATTGCAAGGTGACCCAACAACAGTTACTAATGTTGCCAATGTATCCAATTACACAATGTTCGCCTAAGGACCGTTAACCCCAAGACTGTTGAGTGGGACGACCCTGCGCATTCCTCCAACAATTAACACAACAACAATACCGCTACAGTATCTCGCGATACGATTATCACGATATGGTTCAGATTCTACAATGTAATGGGTCATCCAGAGTTAGCCCCTTTGAATTGTATTCCCTTCACTTCCATGGCAACAATATATCTTCTAAAAGTGCCAAATATACTTTTATTTCTGTTGGTTTCATATAACATTTTACAAGTGGAAGAATCTTTATAAGGAGCTCCAAAAGTGCCAAATATTCTACCAATATTTGTGGGTTAGAATGGTTTCATATGTGACAGTTTGGAGGAATTAAGTGGCCTCAAATGGGCCAATGTTCTATTTGGCCTTATTAGTAGAGCCTCTGGCTCTGAGGGACCATTTCATAATTCAAAATATATTATTATTTTTGTTTGTTTCATAATTGGACATATGTTATCAATTAATCATAAAGGCTTTAGTCTTATACATTTTGTAGGACTGTATAATGACATGAGTTTGTAAGCTCAAGTAGTTCACCTAAATCATGTTTTTGTTTCATTTTGCAGTTTTTCATGTTAACACATGTTTATATTAGAATTGAATCTGAATGAATCAATCACTGACATACGAGGGGCGATCAAAAAGTATGCAGAATCACCAAGAAAACGATACAAATGCAGTTATTTTTATGTTTTATTTTTCTACATATTATCTGGCAAACTCAAGCAATTTGGTTTTGCTATGTTCCAGTCTCACGATCCCTATTTTGTTTGACCTTTTATCTTGGTACCCTCAAAAACGCAAAGTCTACAATAAATGCATCAAAAACTTCAGGAAACAAAATATGCAAGAAATATTTTGTGTGTTTGAGATTGACAGAAGTCCCTTAGAATCATACTTAGATATTAAACTTCATAAAAAAGCAATTTGAAATTACAATCGCTTGTTAAAGTGACTCCCCCTTTCATGTTGACTGAAAGAGCTTGTTTTGGAGACACTACCCACCCCGCTTTCAGATGACGTAATCATAAGGGCATAGCTTATTCTAATGTTTTCACTTATGCATACATGATTCCAAGGGTTCAAACTAAATACTGAATGGTCACACAAGTGCCAGCTCACAATATATAGTAAACTGTGCCAACTTGAATATCTGGACACAATGTTATTGAAAGATTAAAATGGGGGTGTCCTTAACAAAATAGCCCCAGACTAAATATAAATACTAAATAAATGTGTTGTGATGACAAATATCTGGTAAACCACATTACCCACACATGTGAAATTTTGGATATGGCTTTGCTAACGATTCCTTCAAAATGAAATGGAAGCTTTTCAAACATTGGACATCGAGAACATAGTTAGGCTACGTACTTTTTGATCGTACATATATAATCATTAATTATGAATTAGGGTTTGAAGCGTCAACTTTATCAGAAAGTCTTTGTACTAAAAAGCTTCTAGTGAAGTACAAAGGGCAAGACATATTGAGTAAAGTCATAACTTGTCGTAAGATTGCAAGGTGACCCAACAACAGTTACTAATGTTGCCAATGTATCCAATTACACAATGTTCGCCTAAGGACCGTTAACCCCAAGACTGTTGAGTGGGACGACCCTGCGCATTCCTCCAACAATTAACACAACAACAATACCGCTACAGTATCTCGCGATACGATTATCACGATATGGTTCAGATTCTACAATGTAATGGGTCATCCAGAGTTAGCCCCCTTTGAATTGTATTCCCTTCACTTCCATGGCAACAATATATCTTCTAAAAGTGCCAAATATACTTTTATTTCTGTTGGTTTCATATAACATTTTACAAGTGGAAGAATCTTTATAAGGAGCTCCAAAGTGCCAAATATTCTACCAATATTTGTGGGTTTGAATGGTTTCATATGTGACAGTTTGGAGGAATTAAGTGGCCTCAAATGGGCCAATGTTCTATTTGGCCTTATTAGTAGAGCCTCTGGCTCTGAGGGACCATTTCATAATTCAAAATATATTATTATTTTTGTTTGTTTCATAATTGGACATATGTTATCAATTAATCATAAAGGCTTTAGTCTTATACATTTTGTAGGACTGTATAATGACATGAGTTTGTAAGCTCAAGTAGTTCACCTAAATCATGTTTTTGTTTCATTTTGCAGTTTTTCATGTTAACACATGTTTATATTAGAATTGAATCTGAATGAATCAATCACTGACATACGAGGGGCGATCAAAAAAGTATGCAGAATCACCAAGAAAACGATACAAATGCAGTTATTTTTATGTTTTATTTTTCTACATATTATCTGGCAAACTCAAGCAATTTGGTTTTGCTATGTTCCAGTCTCACGATCCCTATTTTGTTTGACCTTTTATCTTGGTACCCTCAAAAACGCAAAGTCTACAATAAATGCATCAAAAACTTCAGGAAACAAAATATGCAAGAAATATTTTGTGTGTTTGAGATTGACAGAAGTCCCTTAGAATCATACTTAGATATTAAACTTCATAAAAAAGCAATTTGAAATTACAATCGCTTGTTAAAGTGACTCCCCCCTTTCATGTTGACTGAAAGAGCTTGTTTTGGAGACACTACCCACCCCGCTTTCAGATGACGTAATCATAAGGGCATAGCTTATTCTAATGTTTTCACTTATGCATACATGATTCCAAGGGTTCAAACTAAATACTGAATGGTCACACAAGTGCCAGCTCACAATATATAGTAAACTGTGCCAACTTGAATATCTGGACACAATGTTATTGAAAGATTAAAATGGGGGTGTCCTTAACAAAATAGCCCCAGACTAAATATAAATACTAAATAAATGTGTTGTGATGACAAATATCTGGTAAACCACATTACCCACACATGTGAAATTTTGGATATGGCTTTGCTAACGATTCCTTCAAAATGAAATGGAAGCTTTTCAAACATTGGACATCGAGAACATAGTTAGGCTACGTACTTTTTGATCGTACATATATAATCATTAATTATGAATTAGGGTTTGAAGCGTCAACTTTATCAGAAAGTCTTTGTACTAAAAAGCTTCTAGTGAAGTACAAAGGGCAAGACATATTGAGTAAAGTCATAACTTGTCGTAAGATTGCAAGGTGACCCAACAACAGTTACTAATGTTGCCAATGTATCCAATTACACAATGTTCGCCTAAGGACCGTTAACCCCAAGACTGTTGAGTGGGACGACCCTGCGCATTCCTCCAACAATTAACACAACAACAATACCGCTACAGTATCTCGCGATACGATTATCACGATATGGTTCAGATTCTACAATGTAATGGGTCATCCAGAGTTAGCCCCTTGAATTGTATTCCCTTCACTTCCATGGCAACAATATATCTTCTAAAAGTGCCAAATATACTTTTATTTCTGTTGGTTTCATATAACATTTTACAAGTGGAAGAATCTTTATAAGGAGCTCCAAAAGTGCCAAATATTCTACCAATATTTGTGGGTTTGAATGGTTTCATATGTGACAGTTTGGAGGAATTAAGTGGCCTCAAATGGGCCAATGTTCTATTTGGCCTTATTAGTAGAGCCTCTGGCTCTGAGGGACCATTTCATAATTCAAAATATATTATTATTTTTGTTTGTTTCATAATTGGACATATGTTATCAATTAATCATAAAGGCTTTAGTCTTATACATTTTGTAGGACTGTATAATGACATGAGTTTGTAAGCTCAAGTAGTTCACCTAAATCATGTTTTTGTTTCATTTTGCAGTTTTTCATGTTAACACATGTTTATATTAGAATTGAATCTGAATGAATCAATCACTGACATACGAGGGGCGATCAAAAAGTATGCAGAATCACCAAGAAAACGATACAAATGCAGTTATTTTTATGTTTTATTTTTCTACATATTATCTGGCAAACTCAAGCAATTTGGTTTTGCTATGTTCCAGTCTCACGATCCCTATTTTGTTTGACCTTTTATCTTGGTACCCTCAAAAACGCAAAGTCTACAATAAATGCATCAAAAACTTCAGGAAACAAAATATGCAAGAAATATTTTGTGTGTTTGAGATTGACAGAAGTCCCTTAGAATCATACTTAGATATTAAACTTCATAAAAAAGCAATTTGAAATTACAATCGCTTGTTAAAGTGACTCCCCCTTTCATGTTGACTGAAAGAGCTTGTTTTGGAGACACTACCCACCCCGCTTTCAGATGACGTAATCATAAGGGCATAGCTTATTCTAATGTTTTCACTTATGCATACATGATTCCAAGGGTTCAAATTAAATACTGAATGGCCACACAAGTGCCAGCTCACAATATATAGTAAACTGTGCCAACTTGAATATCTGGACACAATGTTATTGAAAGATTAAAATGGGGGTGTCCTTAACAAAATAGCCCCAGACTAAATATAAATACTAAATAAATGTGTTGTGATGACAAATATCTGGTAAACCACATTACCCACACATGTGAAATTTTGGATATGGCTTTGCTAACGATTCCTTCAAAATGAAATGGAAGCTTTTCAAACATTGGACATCGAGAACATAGTTAGGCTACGTACTTTTTTGATCGACCCTTGTACCTTAACAATAAGTACTCCTGCATTGAAGTGCACTCCGTTGAAGAAAACAACACTGCCTTCGGCTAAACGCCATTCTCTCGAATCTCTGTCTGCCTACCGTGCCTAACCATTATGACTCATGAGCAAAACTGCAAATCTAAATACGGAATCTGATGTAATTCTCTCATGGTTTAGGAGCCGTGAAGGTCCGGGTTAGAATGCGCCTTCAGTAACCCATGCTTGTCGAAAGAGGCGACTAACGGGATCGGGTGGTCAGGCTCGTTGACTTGGTTGACATATGTCATCGGTTCCCAATTGCGCAGATCGATGCTCATGCTGTTGATCACTGGATTGTCTGGTCCAGACTCGATTATTTACAGACTGCTGCCATATAGGTGGAATATTGCTGAGTGTGGGGTAAAGCTAAACTCACTCACTCACTCTCATGGTTTAGGGGGTGCATTTTTACCTTATAACAATAGCATTAGCATGGATATTTGTTTGAAATGAGAGGCTTTCTCTTTCAGAATGTTATTATATCTTCTGCTTTTGTGATATGATTACGAAGGACAGTTATTGTGAAAATTGGAGCCGGTTTGCTTATTTTAAAACTTGTGATATGTATGGTTGCAGCATGAACGAAGACGGGGCAGAGGAGGGAAGCTCAAGTCAAAGTATGTGTTTTTCGTCATGATAAATACAACTATCACCATATCCCGACTAATTCCCCTTATATTTCATTAAATGAAACAATAATTAGTACATACAACCAACACGCCAATATGACTCATATTCACACGTAAAGACGAGTAAATGCAGCCCGAGCTCTTTGCGGGCTATTCCGAACACTCTTGTGGGGCTATTCCGAACACTCTTGTGGGGCTATTCCGAACGTTCTTGTGGGGCTATTCCGAACACTCTTGTCGGGCTACTCCGAACACTCTTGTCAGGCTATTCCGAACACTCTTGTCGGGCTACTCTGAACACTCTTGTCGGGCTATTCCGAACACTCTTGTCGGGCTATTCTGAACCCTCTTGTCGGGCTATTCCAAAACTCTCTTATTCTGAACACTTATTTTTTGAGGGGGTGAGGTAGTTATTACAAAATAGCAGTACAAAATAGGGTGGAAGTACACGTTCAGAGGTAGTATATTGCAAGAGCAGGGGTTACAGGAAATAATTACATTCATCTCTCAGCAACAGTAAACTGTATGCCTAGGCAGGGTACATGGTCACCTCACAAAATGCTCGTCTCCTGCTAACTTCAGAAATGATGTTAGAGGATGGACAACATACAGCCTTCCTAAAAATTCTATACTATTCTGTGGGTCAGCCTCTGGATCTGAATACAGTGCAAGTTTAAATATAGCACACCACCGTAACGTACTGAACTCATAGGTACAATGTATAACAGTTGAACCACTGCACAACATACAACACTGCTTCATAACATCAGCACAAATCATCGTGGAGAAAAGATAACCTGTTTAATTCAGATGATGTAGTGAGGGCATGCACGTGAACACAGTAAACCGAATGTTCTAACTCAACTTACAAAGTTGGTTCTTTAGTCCAACGTACATAAACTAAGTTGTCTCTGACTGTCGGTTCAACATATGATAAAGGAGCCGCATGGCTTATAACACAGGTAGAACGCTCAGGTCAGTGTCTTTGGGTAGAATAGACAATCACAACACGAAACACCACACACATGACATACACAACATGAGACACCACTCATGACATACACAACATGAGACACCACACATGACATACACAAAATGAGACAATACACTTGACATTCACAACATGAGACACCACAGATGACATACACAAAATCAGACACAACACATGACATACACAACATGAGACACCACACATGACAAACACAACATGAGACACCACACATGACAAACACAACATTAGACACCACACATGACATACACAGCATGGGACACCACACATGACATACAGAACATGAGACACCACAGATGCATACACAACATCAGACACCACACGTGAGGTACACAAGATGAGACACCACACGTGAGGTACACAACATGTGACACCACACATGACATACACAACATGAGACATCACACATGACATACACAACATGAGACACCACACAGGACATACTCAACATGAGACACACCACATGACATACACAAAATGGGACACCACACGTGACATACACAACATGAGACACCACACATGACATACACAACATTAGACACCACACATGACATACACAACATGCGACACCACACATGACATATACAACATAAGACACCACACATGACATACACAACATGAGACACCACGCGTGACATACACAACATGGGACACCACACGTGACTTACGAAACATGAGACACCACAGTTGACATACACAACATGAGACACCACAGATGACATACACAACATGAGACACCACACATGACATGCAAAACATGAAACACAACACATGACATACACAACATGAGGCACCACACATGACATACACAGCATGAGACACCACACATGACATACACAACATGAGACACCACACATGACATACACAACATGAGACACAACACATGACATACACAACATGAGACACCACACATGACATACACAACATAAGACACCATTCAGTGGTGAGTCACACACGTGGCAGTTAAGTTGCACACGACGAACACTTCAAATACCATAGCTACTAATGCTAAATCTTTACTTAACATTGCTTAGCTTTTGTTTAACTTTACTTAGCTTTGCTTAGCATTTGCTTAGCTTTACTTAGCATTGCTTAGCATTTTCTTAGCTTTACTTAGCATTGCTTAGCATTTGCTTAGCTTTACTTAGCAATGCTTAGCTAAAACACCCTATAAGCCACGGGTTGATCGGTCTTCAGCACGAGCTTAGCGTGTTTAGTTTCAGCGAGCTATTTCTTCACACATTCCCTATCATGTTTGCTCATCACATCGTCCTCTCTCAAACACTCCTCGAACGAATCCCTGTCCTTGCAGTGTGAAATAAGGCCACCCATCGCGTCTGCTCCCTGAGGTCTTTCAACACTGAGTTGAACTTCTGCGTTAGCACCCAGACGCTGTGATTTGCGTGTCGGCCAGAGAAGGCAAGGTACTATAGCATATCTCTCTTTTTTGTTATCTCGCGATTAGCGCTGCAGTCATCCAGTATGAACAGTGTAGACTCCCCTTTAAATTTCTCGTGAAGAGCTTTCAACCAGTCCTGCAGGCGTGTTCCCGGGTCGACTTTGTGTACGTCCGGGTCCGTCATCACCCAAGGTCTTTCCGTGTACGTTTTCTTCATGCTCAGAGTAGGGCACTTCCACCTTTTCAATCTCGGGGTTGAAAAACTTCTCGCTGTCCCTCCGGAACGGCTCGTAATCCTCCACTTGGACGACCAGGATACCTTTCATCGATCGCGCCGGCACGTTCAGGTTGATATTCCACACAGTGTCGCTCTTATCGCGCACGACTGATCTATGCCTCAGTATGCGGTCGTACAGGATGGCCACCTCCCCCGAGTACTGGCTTCGAACCTGCCTTGCCAGCTCCGGGCTAGTGACCATGTCGAACTCCAGAGAGATGTTGTCGATGGTATAACTGGCCTCATCACTGTTCGGCGTATGCACTACTTTACTGTAGTTGTTAAACGTTAGCTCTTATTCAAGCCTATCACCCAGCGCGGCCTGGTAATACGGCGCGTGTGACGTGAGCAACTCGAAGCCGAGCGGCACGCAGAACCTGTTCCCGTACGCTTGAGCGATGGCCTTTTACCGTCCGATATCTTGTCTAACTGCTCTTGCGTGAAGCCATACCCTATGCGCAATCGGGTTGATTTGCTGATACCCTGGTACACGTCATTGACGCGTTCTCCCTCGCTTTTCCAGAGGTCCCCGTAGCAGTGAAACACGTCGCTGTCGTCAATACTCAACACCTCATTACCACTGATCTTGATGGTGGTTTTCTTGATAATGGCTCGACCTATGTTCCGCACTAGCTCGCGTTTGTCGTTGGTGGAGGTCATTCTCGCCAAGGTTTGGGAATCTAACCAGCAGCGTTTGATTCTGGTCTATCTTGCTGGGATTGTTTGTGAAGGTCACCGACTGGCGCACGGCTCTGGGCCCTAGAGGCTCTCTTGATCTTCTGAAAGGATCTAGTTTTCTACCGTACATTGTTATATAAATGAAATATATAAGTTTTAACACTAAATACATACCTATACATACCTATGGATGATATGTGGGATGATAGTGCCCAGGCATTCGAAGATGATGAAACCTAATTCCAGAATGAAGCCTCATTCTCGCAAGGTAACGAACTCGTGCAGCAGGCCGTCAACGGGTTTTACGATGGTTTAAAAGAGGATAAAAATTACGTAGAGCCGTGGGGGCGAGATTATTCCAAGTTTTTTGTTGATGACAATGGCACGCTGCGACTGACGGGTCACCCAGAAATCGACCTCATGAATAAGCGCACTAGAGAACCGCTTGCCTTATCAACACTCGGCAGTCGCCATGGGAGTGACTTTATCCGCGATGAACTAGGCTTCATAGATTACGGTGGCGCATGGCCTAAGCTTCCCAAGGAGGCCGTTCAAGATCTGCAAGACGTCAGGGGCGCCACATCGGATCAAGACATGACCGATAACATTGAAAAGCTGTTGGCCACCTACCATAACAAACCCTTACCCGGATTCGAATTTACTGTTCAGGAACTACGGGGACTGGACATGGCCATGCAAACCATTCGCGGACATCTCGTGAACAACACGGCCAAACTGGACGCGATCGACGACCACATCGCCCATGAAAAGGTCAAACTCGGTGAAACGGAGGACGAGTCTCTGAAAGCCACCATTGAGGAACGAATGCGTAATTTGGAAGAGGAAAGGAAGACCCGGCTGGAAACGGCATCCTCCTTCCGAGACCAGCTTCGATCCCAGGTCAGCCGTGCGCGGGAAACCGTTGATCAAGTCCTCTACCAGGACACCACACTAGCTGACAGGATTCGGATACTGTTCCGGGAGCAAGGGATCACCATCGCCAGCATTCTGACTGCATTGGGCTTCATTATATCAACCCTGGTGGTGTCATTGAGTGGGGGTACCCCCACACCCCCAAGTGGCGGCACACCACCAAGTGCTCGAACCTCCAGACTCGGTAATCCTTGCTGTTGTTGAAAGCCATGTAACGGTCATCCCACTCGTTGGTTGTGAGGTGATGCCAATCCGTCTTCGGGTTTAGTTCGAATTCGTTGCAAATACGTTCATAGGCCCGTCTATCGTACTTGTTGTTTACTGCGTTCAATGCGTTGTCCTGTGGGAGCGGGGCGCTGATTTCTTTAAGGATACGCCTGACCTGGTAGTACACGTGGAACGTGAACACAGACTGACTCAGCGGTCCACGCCAAGTGTCAGTCAATGTCACACCACACCCCGTTGTAGCGCGCCACACGGCGAAGTTGAGTTGATTCTGCCAGAACTGCATCGAGTTGTTGAACCAAGCATGAACTACCTTAACGTTAGTCACCGAAAATGTATACAGGCTGAACACATCTATGAACTGGGCGTCGAAATACAACCCAGCAGCGACCACGATCTTCATGTGGGGGAAATCTACGTCCAGTTTAGGGTAAAACACTCTAGGGGAGTACATTTCAAAACTATTATATAATGAGCATATATACTCTAACATGTACATAACACTTCCAGGAATAACGAGCGGTGAGGCCGTTCAGCTGACACACGCGATCGATAACACGTCGGGTCAACTCGAAGTCGCACTCTGCAATATCACCTACCTACCGCAATGGACTAACATCAACGCCAGCAACAATAAGCTGTTCGTCAGTGGAGCTCGCAGCCAGATAACTGACGGCTACTACAGCGTGTGCTCGCTAAGCGACGAAGTCTTCAAACCCCTAGGAGCCGAATTCAAGATTAACGACTCAAACGGCACAGTGGTGTTTCAACAACGGAAGAAACTCCTTGAGGCTCGGTCGGCCATTGGCGAGGACACTCGGTATGTCGCCTGACGAGGTAAAACCAACAACTACCGTCACAGGCACGAAGTTACCCGACCTAGTACCGTACCGAGAGTTGTAGATTCATCTCAGCCAGGTTAGCACAACGTACAACATTCAAGGGGGTCACCCTTCCACTATACTGAGAAATACGGAGAAATACAACGACGGTAGAACCGAGTCGTTTTCACCGCGGCAGTATAAGAGGTTGACTCAGGGCAACATACCTGAGCTATTAATATCGGTGTTAGATATAAATCATAGTCCCGTGAATATAGGATACCTCAGCATAACGCTGCACATAAAATGACCAGCGCACAAGGACCTGGGGTGAAAAAATGCATCAATGTGGGGATCTCCGACCTTGGGGACACACGCGGTTTCGACGCTCCCGGAGTAGATGGTAAATTGTACGCCTTGCAACTGAAAAACAACATTTACAAATGCGTTGAAGTCCCCTCCGGTGGAGCCCTAGGTGATATAATAGATACCTCAAGAGCGGTCGTCAACACTAAGTACACCCTAGTAAACACCGGTGATGATAAATGGATAATATACCCATCGTTGGGGGTAAACTGTTCGATTTAGACGATGTTGAGAGCACTACCGTCGCCCGAAACAAACCATATATGCTCGTCTTCACCGAAGATGACTGGTTTCTCAATATTAGGCTCGGCTCCCCATACGTGTTCAAGGATAACAAAGACAACCACCTAGACAAAGTCGTGAACAACGGAACCCTGCTAGTGGCTTACGTCCCGACTCAGAGACGTAGTGTAGTCATCAGCCCAGTCGCCAGTATGGCAGCCCACATGCTATCGAGTAAACTGGGAATGCAAAACGTGACATTGCAGTTGGTGTCTGAATTCGAAGGCGTGGTCACCATCCTGGAGAGTCTAACGGCGAACTCAACACTGATTATCAAAGTCTACCTAGGGGAACCATCACGGGGTGATGTCGAGATCGTGAAGGGGATCAAACTCGGGTGGGCGAAACGACACCAGTATCACGTTTGCACAGTTTACGTGCGGGTGGGTGTCGGCTCCAACACCAGTCTGCAGGGTGTCACCGTGATCGTGGAAAACACGATATCACTAACCAAGATATTCCTACCTGACAACATACACTTCATGGGGGTGAAGTTCACCCCTGAACTATTGTCAGAAAACCAGTTGGAAACTATATCGTAGTAGTATTATAGCAATGACCAGTCATCGGCCCAACACTACGCTTAACGACCTAGGGGACACGGAGGGATTCGATCAGCCTGGTGAGGAAGACGCCTTATACATCCTGCACTTCAAAGACAACGTGTATAGGCGGGTGCCGTTATCAGATTTTAAAGAGCCTGAATGGTTACTCAACTTAACCCTCACCGCACCTTATATCACCTTGAAACAAGATGGTACTATCTCCGAGATTAAGAACAACGGCATCATTATAGGAGCGTTCATTCCAGAATCTAGTGTATATATCTCCCCAATACCAAACCACTCGGGTAACATGTTAACTTCCAGTATCGAGGTGAGGACAGAGATCAAATTACTTGATCACCAAGAGGTCTTTAGAAATGTCGCGGAAAACTACACATTCATCATAGACGTCTATCTTGGGGATTATAATGTGATTGATAATTTTGTCCGCGTTATAGACGATATGATTATGCGTTGGGAAGACAGATGTAATAACCAAAGTTGTCGTATTATTAAGGTATCGGGAAACAGACCTTTAGCAAGTCTTGAGGGGGTTCGTATCTTTAATGGAAGTAAAGCTAAGACCCCACTTTTTTACACGAGCATTGATCTAAGTATTATCGGCTTTGAGTACATTAATCGAAGGTTAAATGAAGCTCAATTGAAATATATGGGGCTATACACCTGAACTATTATCAAAAATCGAAGATAGCCCCGAAAGATTCACCAGTACCACTTTTACCCGGGGTGGCAATATACTGGCGCGCCGAACACATATACCAAAATTGTCGTATTGTTATACAACCGGATGCCTTAATGGATCCTATTAACCCCTTAGTAAACCCCGTGAGGTTTATGTTAGAGCAGAGATGCCTATTAGCCTCTCACCTATTACCCAGCATGATGGTATGGAACTTGTAAGCTTCAAATACACTACACAAGTTTTAAATAGCACACAATTAGAAAATATCTCGTAAAATATATTATATGCACACAGAATGGGTCTGTACCCAGTCGTAGAGGAAGTAGCTAAGACACTGGAAACCGTAGACGGGTTCCGCTTGAGATAGTTATGTGATGTAAAACGCCGACTAGAACAAGACCGCGACACGCGGAAAGCACTATGTAAAAAGTACCATAGAGCTTTCAATATCGTAGACGGGGCTGATACCACCCTTATGGCAACCAGAATTGGACTAGGGGCGGCAGGTGTTGGGTTGATAGCTACCATTGTGGCTACCCCCGTAGTGCTAGGCATTGAAATAACAGCTGGGGTGGCAGGGGTGTTAGGGTTGGCGCTTAAGTTTGCATCCTGCAGACTGCATCGTAAGGCATTGAAACACGACAAGCTGAACACAGTAAGTGAGCGTATTTCCACGGCACTCACTGACAGTAAGATCTCAGAGGAGGAGTTTCGTTCAATCCTCTCTGAACTCACAAAATATAACAAAATGAAACAAGAGATTCGATCCAAGTCTCGTAAGTCTGCTATCAGTGAGGATGAGAAAAAAAAGTACATAGAACAAGGGGTGAAAAAAGCCCAGCAAGCCTTTATTACAAACACCAAAGAGATCATAGGCGATTCACATTAAACTGTTTCATCGAGGTAAACATGGCATAGCGGCACATTAGACACAGCCCAGTATTAGATAATACAATCCCAGGATAGACCCGTTAAACCAACATATTTCAGCCAAGTCCCCGGTAGCTCAGTCGGCTAAGAGGCGCGGTTGTGAGGTATACATGTGGCGTTCGTATACCGCTGGCAAATCAAACTTTTTTATAGTAGGGGTAATGGCAGCAAGAGCTAAGGGTCCGACCAGAGCCTTATTTGGGAAATAAGGCTTTGCAGAGGCTTTTGTTGGACCTGGACAAAACCCCCCATTTCAATACTACTACATGAGACACCACAGATGACATACACAACATGAGACAATACACATGATATATACAACATGATACACCACACATGACATACACAACATGAGACACTACATATGACATACTCAACATGAGACACCACACGTGACATACACAGCATGAGACACCACAGATGACATACACAACATGAGGCACCACACATAACATACTCACTATGGGACACCACACATGACATACTCAACATGAGACACCACACGTGATATACGCAACACGGGACACCACACGTGACATACACAACATGGGACACCACACATGACATACACAAAGTCAGACACCACACATGACATATACAACATGAGACACCACACATGAGATACGCAACATGAGACACCACACATAACATACACAGCATGAGACACTGCACATAAAATACACAACATGAGACACCCCAGATGACATACACAACATGAGACACCACACATGAAATACACAACATGAGACACCACACATGACATACACAACATGAGACACCACACATGAAATACACAACATGAGACACCACACATGGCATACACAACATGAGACACTGCATATGACATACTCAACATGAGATACCACACATGACATACACAACATAAGACACCACATCTAACATATACAACATGACACACCACACATGACATACACAACATGAGACACCACACATGACATACACAGCATGATACACCACACATGACATACACAACATGAGACACCACACGTGGCATACACAACATGCGACACCACACATGACATACACAACATGCGACACCACACGTCACGTACTCAACATGAGACACCTCACATGACATACACAGCATGGGACACCACACATGACATACACAACATGAGACACAATACATGACATACACAAAATGAGACACCACACCTGACATGGACAACATGAGACACCACACAGGACATACTCAACATGAGACACCACACATGACATACACAACAAGAGACACCACAGATGATATACTCAACATGAGACACCACACGTGACATACACTACATAACACACCACAGATGACATACACGACATGAGACACCACACATGACATACACAACATGAGACACCGCACATGAAGTACACAAAATCAGACACCACACATGACATACACAACATGAAACACCACACATAACATACACAAAATCAGACACCACACATGACATACTCAACATTAGACACCACTGGTGACATACGCAGGATGAGAATCCACACATGACATATACAACATAAGACACCACACAAGACACACAACATGATACACCACACATGGCATACACAACATGAGACACCACACATGACATACACAACATGAGACACCACGGATGTCATACTCAACATGAGACACCATACGTGACATACACAACATGAGACACCACACATGACATACACAGCATGAGATACCACACATGACATACACAACATGAAACACCACACATGACATACACAAATTCAGACACCACACATGACATACTCAACATTAGACACCACAGGTGACATGCACTACATAACACACCACAGATGACATACACAACATGAGACATCATACGTGACATACACAACATGGGACACCACACTTGACATACACAACATGAGACACCACAGAAGACTTACTCAACATGAGACACCACACATAACATACACAACATGAGACACCACGGATGACATACTCAACATGAGACACCATACGTGACATACACAACATGAGACACAACACATGACATACACAACATGAGACACCATACGAGAGATACACAACATGAGACATCGTACATGACATACACACCATGAGACACCACACATAACATACTCAACATGAGACACCATACATGAAATACACAACATGAGACACCACACATGAAATACACAACATTAGAATGCACACATGACATACACAGGATGAGACACCACACATGGCATACACAGCATGATACACCACACATGACATATACAATATGAGACACCCCAGATGACATTCCCGAGATGGGACACCACACGTGACTTACACAACAAGAGACACCACACTTGACATACACAACATGAGACACCACACGAGAGATACACAACATGAGACACAACACATGACATACACAGCATGATACACCACACATGGCATACACAACATGAGACACTACATATCACATACTCAACATGAGATACCACACATGACATACACAACATAAGACACCACAGCTAACATATACAACATGAGACACTATACATGACATACACATCATGAGACACCACACATGAAATACACAACATTAGAATGCACACATGACATAAACAGGATGAGACACCACATTTGACACACACAGCATGAGACACCACACGTTGCATACACAACATGCGACACCACACGTGACATACAGTACATGAGACACCTCACATGATATAGACAACATGTGACACCACACATGACATACACAACATGAGACACCACACATGGCATACTCAACATGAGACACCACAGATGACATACACAACATGAGACACCATACGTGACATACAGTACATGAGACACCTCACATGACATACACAACATGTTACACCACACATGACATATACAACATGAGACACCACACGTGACATACACAACATGAGACACCAGACATGACATATACAACATGAGACACCACACATGCCATACACAGCATGAGACACCACACATGACATATACAACATGAGACACCCCAAATGACATTCCCGAGATGGGACACCACACGTGACTTACACAACAAGAGACACCACACTTGACATACACAACATGAGACACCACACGAGAGATACACAACATGAGATTACACAACACATGACATACACAGCATGATACACCACACATGGCATACACAACATGAGACACTACATATCACATACTCAACATAAGATACCACACATGACATACACAACATAAGACACCACAGCTAACATACACAACATGAGACACCACACGTGACATACAGTACATGAGACACCTCACATGATAAAGACAACATGTGACACCACACATGACATACCCAACATGAGACAACACACATGACATACTCAACATGAGACACCACAGATGACATACACAATATGAGACACCACACGTGACATACAGTACATGAGACACCTCACATGATATAGACAACATGTGACACCACACATGGCATACACAACATGAGACACCACACATGACATACACAACATGAGACACCACAGATGACATACCCAACATGAGACACCACACGTGACATATACAACATGAGACACCACACGTGACATACACAACATGAGACACCACAGTAGTAGAGGGAATGATAGTCCGGGACCAGTTCCAACAAAAGCCTCTGCAAAGCCTTATTTCATAAATAAGGCTTTGGTCGGACCCTTAGCTCTTGCTACATTACCCCTACTGCTTTCCCAACCTATAAAAATTTCAAGCGCAAAAATAGTAAAATGTCCCCGGCAGCCACAATTCCCAAAGGGAGAAATAGAAATGTATTGCGCTTCCTCCCTTGGGAATTGTGTCTCTCACCGTGAGAGAACCTCACATCACACAAAGTTGTGACGGCGGGATACGAACCCCACATGTACAGCTTGCGCAGACTACACATAATGGGGTCGCATCACTCAACCGACTGAGCTACCGCGGACTAGCTGAAGTAGGTCAGTTTAACGGGTAGATCACGGTAGATCACGCGCACCCACGCATCACGTGACACTAGGTGGTTGTCTTTGTTATCCGTGAACACGTAGGGGGAGCCGAGCTTAATATTGAGAAGCCAGTCGGCTTTATCGGGGAACAACACCCACTTGTCATCGCCGGTGAAGACGAATGTATATGGCTTATTTCGGGCGACGGTAGTGCTCTCAACATCGTCTAAGTCGAACAGTTTGCCACCGAACGATGGGTATATTATCCAGTTATCATCACCGGTGTTGACAAGGGTGTACTTAGTGTTGGCTGCCGCTCTTGTGGTATCTACTATATCACTTAGGCTGCTAGTACCACCGGAGGGGACTTCAACGCGTTTGTAAATGCTGATTTTCAGTTGCAAGGCGTACAATTTACCATCCACTCCGGGGTCGTCGAATCCGCGTGTGTCCCCGAGGTCGGAGATCCCCACATTGGTGCATTTTTTCAGCTTCATTCCAGGACCTTGTGCGCTGGTCATTTTATGTGCAGCGTTATGCTGAGGTATCCTATATTCACGAGATTATGATTTATATCTAACACCGATATTATCAGCTCAGGGATGTTGCCCTGGGTTAACCTCTTATACTGCCGCGGTGAAAACGACTCGGTTCTACCGTCGTTGTATTTCTCCGTTTTCACCGGTACGGCTCTCAGTATAGTGGAAGGGTGACCCCCTTGAATGTTGTCCGTTGTGCTAACCTGGCTGAGATGAATGCACAGCTCTCGGTACGGTACTAGGTCGGGTAACTTCGTGCCTGTGATGGTAGTTGTTGGTTTTACCTCGTCAGGCTGCATACCGAGTGTCCTCGCCAATGGTCGGCCGAGCCTCAAGGAGTTTCTTCCATTGTTGATTAACACCACTGTACCGTTTGAGTCGTTCATCTTGAGTTCGGCTCCCAGGGGTTTGAAGACCTCGTCGCTTAGAGAGCACACGCTGTAGTAGCCGTCAGTTATCTGGTTGCGAGCTCCACCTATGAACAGTTTATTGTTGCTAGCGTTGATGTTAGTCCATCGTGGTAGGTAGGTGCGACTTCGAGTTGACCCGACGTGTTATCGATCGTGTGCGTCAGCTGACGGGCCTCACCGCTCGTTATTCCTGGAAGTGTTATGTACATGTTAGAGTATATAAACTCATTATATAATAGTTTTAAAATGTACTCCACTGGTGTGTTTTACCCTAAACTGGACGTAGATTTCCCCCACATGAAGATCGTGGTCGCTGCTGGGTTGTATTTCGACGCCCAGTTCATAGATGTGTTCGACCAGTATAAGTTTCCGGTGACTAACTCTAAGGTAGTTCATGCTTGGTTCAACAAACCGATGCAGTTCTGGCAGAATCAACTCAACTTCGCTGTGTGGTGCGCTACAACGGGGTGTGGTGTGACATTGACCGACACTCGGCGTGGACCGCTGAGTCAGTCTGTGTTCACGTTCCACGTGTACTACCAGGTCAGGTGTATCCTCAAAGAGATCAGCGCTCCGCTCCCACAGGAAAAGGCATGGAATGCAGTAAACAACCAGTACGACAGACGCACCTACGAACGTATTTGCAACTAATTCGAACTAAACACGAAGACAGATTGGCGTTTGCCGGGACCGAACCACGGGTTGGGTATCCCCATCGTTCAAAACATGCACCTCGTTGATGCCAGCGAGAAATTGAAGGAATGGGGATACAAGTCGTATCATCACCTCACAACAAACGAGTGGGATGATCGTTACATGGCTTTCGACAACAGTAAGGATTACAGAGTCTGGAGGTTCGAGCATGGGGCAGCGGATGACTGGAAAAAGTTCATGCTGGACACGTCGAGAGGGTTTACTCGTGCCGGGGTAATCAGGTTGAACGACTCGATTCGAACGTACGTGTGGGCGCTGTTGGGTGCGCAGACGCAAACGCGTTCCAACATCCTCGGTAAGGGGACTGCTTACGACGCTCAGAAACAGTTCGTTGTTAACGTTGAGGATGCTATCAATGCTCCAGTTGATCTCCCGAGTGCCATCAAACGCTACCAAGACGTGTTGGAATATGCCAGGTCGAAAGTCGACTACGTGTTCAACGTGGGGTTGTACATGGCTCCGAGCGATATGCAACTGAGAGTAAAAAAACTGGTGGGCTACAACAACGAAATAGTCATAGCCACGGCGGACCAAAAGTTGGGCGTCAACCTCGATGTCAACATCCCCCACGTCCCACCACCCACGACCGGTGAAACGGGTATAGTGACGCCACCCCCGGAGCCTAGGGCTCAACCAACACCCCCTGTGGGGTCACAGCACATCGATCGTAAAACAGCCATGGTGGTTGGTGGGGTAGCTTTGGGACTTATTTGGTTAAAAATTCCTTAGCCGCTACGTACACCAAACCCACCACACCGACGATGGCTGCCCACAGGTTTTGACTAAGCCACGTGGCAGTTTTAGCCAGAGCACCCAACAACCACGAGACGATGCTACCCAGGATGCCGGGCAGGGCTTCGGCGGCCTTACCAGCCAGTTTAGCCAGGGCCACCCCGAGTTTTTTTATCCAGGCTTTGACGCCCCCACCACTTGGTTTGCCACTGCCACCGGCAGGCGTACCCCCACTCAATGACACCACCAGGGTTGATACGATGAAGCCCAATGCAGTCAGAATGCTGGCGATGGTGATCCCTTGCTCCTGGAACAGTATCCGAATCCTGTCAGCTAACGTGGTGTCTTGGTGGAGGACTCAATCAACGGTTTCCCGCACACGGCTGACCTGGGATCGAAGCTGGTCTCGGAAGGAGGATGCCGTTATCAGCCGGGGTCTTCCTTTCCTCTTCCAAATTACGTATTCGTTCCTCAATGGTGGCTTTCAGAGACTCGTCCTATGTTTCACCGAGTTTGACCTTTTCATGGGCGATGTGGTCGTCTATCGCGTCCAGTTTGGCCGTGTTGTTCACGAGATGTCCGCGAATGGTTTGCATGGCCATGTCCAGTCCCCGCAGTTCCCGAAAGGTAAATTCGAACCCGGGTAAGGGTTTGTCGTGGTAGGTGGCCAACAGCTTTTCAATGTTATCGGTCATGTCTTGATCCGATGTGGCGCCCCTGACGTCTTGCAGATCTTGAATGGGAATCTTAGGCCATGCGCCCCTGTAATCTATGAAGCCTAGTTCATCGCGGATAAAGTCACCCCCATGGCGACTGCCGAGTGTTGATAAAGCAAGCGGTTCAGTGCGCTTATTCATGAGGTCGATCTCCGGGTGAGCCCTTAATCGCAGCGTGCCCTTGCCATCGACAAAAAACTTGTCATAGTCTCGCCCCCACGGCTCTACGTAATTTCTATCCTCTTTTAAACCATCGTAAAACCCGTTGACGGCCTGCTTCACGAGTTCGTTGCCTTGCGAGAATGAGGTTTCATCCTCCCCAAATGTTAGGGCACTATCATCCCACATATCATCCATAGGTATGTCTTCAGCCATTATTTAGTATTAAAACTTATATATTTCATTTATATAACAATGTACGGTAGAAAACTAGATCCTTTCAGAAGATCAAGAGAGCCCCTAGGCATCAAAGCCTTGCGCCAGTCGGTGACCATCACCAACAATCCCAGCAAGATAGACCAGAATCAAACACTGCTGGTTAGATTTCCAAACCTTGGCGCAAATGACCTCATTGTACCAGGCACTGTTCGACATCACGTTGACCTCCACCAACGACAAACGCGAGCTAGTGCGGAACGTAGGCTGAGCCATCATCAAGAAAACCACAATCAAGATCACCGGCAACGAGGTGCTGAGCATCGACGACAGTGACGTGTTTCACTGCTACAAGGACCTCTGGAAAAAGCGAGGGAGAACGCGTCAATGATGTGTATCAGTGCATCAGCAAATCGACCCGGTTGCGCATTGGATATGGCTTCACGCAAGAGCAGTTAGACAATATCACGGACGGTGAAAACTCCATCGCTCAAGCGTACGGTAACAGATTCTGCGTGCCGCTCGACTTCGAGTTGCTCACGGAACACGCGCCGTTTTACCAGGCAGCGCTGGGTGATAGGCTTGAATACGAGCTCACGTTTAACGACTACAGCAAAGTAGTGCGTACGCCAAACAGCGATGAAGCCAGTTACACCATAGACAACATCTCTCTGGAGTTCGACATGGTCACTAACCCGGAGCTGGCCAGGCAGGTTCGAAGCCAGTACTCGGGGAACGTGGCCATCCTGTACGATCGCATACTGAGGCATAGATCAGTCGTGCGGGATAAGAGCGACACTGTGTGGAATATCAACCTGAACGTGCCGGCGCGATCGATGAAAGGCATCCTGGTCGTCCCCGTGGAGGATTATGAGCCGTTCCGGAGGGACAGCGAGAAGTTTTTCAACCCAGAGATTGAAAAGGTGGAAGTGACCATCGAGGGCGTGCCCAACCAGCTGTTCAGTCATGGTATGAGGGCATACCAACAATGGGATGAGATAAAAAAGCTACCGGCCATCAAACAACACCCATACATAACCAAAGACCTGGACCTATCCTCCGTGCATATCGGTGAATACTTGACCAACAAGTACGCCCTATGGTTGGACATGCGATCCACGGATGACGATAAACTACACGGTAGCGGCCGTCGCATAGATAACGGAAGTGAGGGGATTACTATCCAGATTACCAAGAAGGCTCAACCTGCTGGCAAGTTGAAATTATATCTGTACGTTATTATGGACGCGCAACTTAATATAGACAATTGGAGATTCGTGCAAGCCATCTATTGATGGTGGTAAGCCATCATCTAGTAGGCAGTTGCCTACTGATTTACCCCGCGACCCACACTGCGCCATAGTGTGCGGGCAGACTGGCTGTGGGAAGACCGTTTTCGTGTTAGATATGTTGAAGGGGTACTACAGGGATGTTTTCGACCACATCGTTATCATGTGCCCTACTCTGAGCATGAATAAAACGTACACAGAAAGACCTTGGGTGATGACGGACCCGGACGTACACAGAGTCGACCCGGGAACACGTCTGCAGGACTGGTTGAAAGCTCTTCACGAGAAATTTAAAGGGGAGTCGACGCTGTTCATACTGGATGACTGCAGCGCTAATCGCGAGATAACGAAAAAGAGAGACATGCTATCGTACCTGGCCTTCTCCGGCCGACACGCAAATCACAGCGTCTGGGTGCTAACGCAGAAGTTCAACTCGGTGTTGAAAGACCTAAGGGAGCAGACGCGATGGATGGCCTTATTTCACTGCAAGGACAGGGATTCGTTCGAGGAGTGTTTGAGAGAGAACGATGTGATGAGTAAATTAGAACGGGAACGTGTGAAGAAACAGCTCGCTGAAACTAAACACGCTAAGCTCGTGCTCAAGACCGACCAACCTGTGGCCTATAGGGTGTTTTAGCTTAGCAATGCTAAGCAATGCTTAGCAAATGCTTAGCAAATGCTTAGCAATGTTAAGTTATAGCTATGGTATTTGAAGTGTTCGTCGTGTGCAACTTAACCTTCATTTCTCTGTGTTTCGCTTATATCGTATATTATATAGTTAAAACTAAAACTTACTTATCACATTATAAGATGGAGTGTGAGGAACTGCTCGAACAGTTGTTGGTGCCAGTGGACGATGATAAGCGAGAGAAACTGGTGGCGTTGGCAGTTGGTGGCAAAGCCAAACATTACTTTGGGGAGTACACTCCAGATAAAATTCACAAAATGTCAGCCGAAGAAATCAATAAGCTGTACGCTAGATACGAGTCCCGTATCGGAGCAGAAATGACAAAAACAATAGGATCGGCTATGACTCAGATATACACTGGTATTGCATCGTACTTCCTTCCCATCCTCCAGGAACGCCGACTTCACTTGTGGGAAGGCCTCGAGAAAGACCCTTTTATCGAACACGCCTTGAGCTCTATCAGCTGCGAGCTGTACCACAAATACGGTATGTTGTTAGCCCCGGTGACGGCGGCGATTATCACAGCAAAGCATTGCCAATTTGAGAGGAAAAATAATAATAATAGTATAGATGGATGCTGTACAGGAGACCCCACAACTTGCGGAAACCCCACCCCAAACCCCTTCAGAGGTGACGGTGGAGACCCCTCCCACAGTAACCAGGCAGAAGAATCCTAAGAGAGTAGCTGCCGGTAAAAAACGGTGGTGTAACCAACATAAAATTATCACGGTGACCCACCCGTCTCGACTCTTGTTGGTTGTATGCACAACTGCTGCCGTGGCTATCTCATGGTTATATACACGACGCAGTGAGGGAAACCCACACAGTGAGGGAAACCCACATGGGGATCCGGTCCCACAATTAGAGGTCAACCCACATATCATGTTATAATTTAATATTTTATATCATATACATAATGTCTGAGGGGAAAACGTTCGTCAACGACGCATACCACGCCACAGTGGTCTAGCCGTAGGGTATGCTCGGTTGACCAAAATGGTGCTTAAACAACCCACTATCAAGCTGGATTTCAACCTGCAGGATATGGGTATGCTCATAATGAACCTTGGTATGGCGATGGCTACAAAAGACATCCTAGTACAACAAGGGATAATACCTGAAAATATTATGAAGTAAATATAGGATGGCCACGATAGCTATGATGGTCGGTGGTGTGTTAGTGAATGCCCTGGCATTTTCCGGGAGTAATTTCCTCTTCTCGAAACTACGAGAGTCACACGCGGCTGAAATACAGGAAGAGAGAAAGCGCCATAATCTCGCTATTGAGAAATTACAGGCCGCACAATCCGAGTACGCTAAAAAACGCCTCCAGAGGATCGATTACATTAACGAACAACTCAGGCGTGAAAACCATGCCGTTCAAACATTCCACGATGTCGGCGACGCAGCGAGACAATACTACTTATTAACAGGTAAACAGCTGGAACCACTCAATAAACCCACACTCGCTCAGTACTACACACCATCCAAGGGACAAATGGACCATGAACTGGTCTTCATAGCGCTGGGTATAGCGGCGACTGCATTGGTTGCGAAACAATTAGATTAAGTACTCATATAAGTATACCAAAGATGAGACCTGCCCCGTACCGATGCCAGTATATACTGAGGGGGAAGCCTGGGCCCTGTGGTAGGAAATGCAGGATGGAGGGGTATTGCTGTTTTCATAGAAAATGTTTTGTGAACTACACGTGTTCAGTGTGCGGTATTGGAGTGAGATGCCACTACTGTTTATGTAAAGACCACGGGGCAAATGTAGTCAGGCACCATCTTATCTATGAGAAGAAAAAGGCCTACATAAACGAATGTATCCGCCTCCTTAGCATGGACCCCAATACATAGGTTTAACAATGTTTGTGGAAATTGAGCCCAGGCAGATGGATGTATAGATATCAGTGTCCTCAAACCCATGATTATATAAGGGGTGAAAGTAGGGTTTGGGCGGGGCACACTTGGAATTACTTTGATGTGCATTGGGAGATAGATATACTTGTTGCAAGTAATACTATGCTGCGCATGTTGAGGGAATAATCGATATTTACTAAAGTTGGAAGAGTTACCTCCCTTGCCGGTGGTCCATTTAGAGATTGTATACGCTTTGGTATAACAATGACTACTATTCGTGAGCTTAAGCATATCGCGAGACAGAGGGGGGTGATCGGGTATTCTCGAATGACCAAGCCAGCATTGTTGAGACTACTCAACATACAAGCCCCTCCCACGGTAAAACAATTAAAAGCTCAAGCAAAACAGCTTGGGCTCACGGGTTATTCAAACCTGGGGAGAGCCGGGTTAATTGCATTGTTATCACATGCCCCCGTAGCAAAACCTCCCACTGTAAAACAATTAAAAGCCCAAGTACGCGATTTGGGTTTAGGTGGGTATTCCCGTATGAGGAAACCACAGCTTGTAGAACTATTACGGCAGAATAGAGCTATTGACCTACAGTTCGTGCGCACTGAGCGTGCTGTAGGTAATTATTTAAGAGGCTGGCACATGCATGTTGATAGGAACATAGATATCACAGATATCAAGCCTCTGATAGCTGATAAGGTGAACCAGGAACTAAACGATCTTGGAAGTATCAAGTTTCAGATCACAGTTAAAATGTCGCTCGATAAGAACGTGGGGGAAGGGGTCACTGAGTACGTTCAGCCTTACTTCCGAGGTAGGCAAGAGGTTGTTACGCATATAGAGACCATAGACGCATCAATCGATACCAGTTTTCAGCAGATACGAGAATACCTAGAACGCTACACACACTTGGGGTCCGGGTGGGCTGTAGATAAATGTCTATCTAGACATAGCTAACTACGTGCCGTTCAGAGGCGGGTCATACCTAGACTTGCCCCCCCTACTATAGGAAAAAACAGGCCATGGTAAACGTTAAGAATAGAGGAGACGATTGCCTGAGGGTAGCTACCAGGTCAGCCTTGTTTCCAGCTGACACTCATTCAGACAGGCTTTCTAGCTATCCCCAGGACGATGGGCTCAACTGGGATGGTATAGATGAACCAACCCCCATATCCCAGATCACTAAAGTAGAAAAACAGAATAATCTAGCTTATAACGTCTTTGGGCACGAAGGCAACACAACAATAGTACACAGGGTCAGCCCAGTGTTGGGGGAGGAGGGTCGCCAAGTTATCAATATATTCATGATCCAACGAGGTGAAAAGTATCACTACACGTGGATAAAACATCTCAGCCGGTTGTTGCACGACCAGTCGAAACACGTTGGGAAAAAACACGTTTGTGTGCGATGCCTGCACGGTTTCAGCCGAGCTGATTTATTAGAATCCCACCGGGAGGATTGCCAAGGTGTGGGGCAGACGGCCATACGAGTCGACATGCCTAAGGAAGGTGAAAATATCCTAAAATTCGACAACCACAAGAACCAAATGTCTGTGCCTTATATCATATACGCCGACTTTGAAGCCTTGGTCAAACCTGTTACAGGTGGGGCTGTTGGGGATACTCCCAATGCTCTACCCACAGGCGGGGTTGTTGGGGGGACTCCAACCACACTCAAAACACAGGAGCATGAAGCCTGTGGGTTTGGATACATTGTTGTCCGTTGTGATTGGGAAACGAAAGCTCCCGTAGTGTATAGGGGTCCTGACGCGGCTGAAAGGTTTCTTAAGTTTTTGCAGGAGGAAGAAAAAATTATTAGGAACGCACTGTATAGAGTCGCTCCCATGCGTATGACCCAAGCAGACAGGCTAGCTCACGCCTGTAGCACTAATTGTCACGTGTGTGACTCACCACTTAACGGTGATTCGGTGAGAGATCACTGCCACGTAACCGGTAAGTATAGAGGTGCCGCTCACAGCGCGTGTAACCTCAAGCTTAGAATCATCCCTAAGACAATAAACATCCCCGTGGTCTTTCACAACTTGAGAGGGTACGACTCTCACTTAATCATGCAGACCATCGCGAAAATCGATGGTAATATAACGTGTATCCCCAACAACATGGAGAGATACATCTCCTTCAGCTTAAACGGCCTTAGGTTCTTAGATTCAGTACAATTCTTATTGTCGTCATTAGACAGTCTGGTCAAGGCCAACGATACCTTCCCTATTACCGATCGATACACAGACGCCGAGACTAGACCCCTGCTTATGAGGAAGGGTGTGTACCCCTATGAGTACATGGATAGTTGGCCCAAGTTCGCCGAGACCAGACTACCCCCCCATCAGAGAATTTAACAGCAATCTGACAGACTCGGAAATATCCCAAGACGATTACTCGCACGCTATTAATGTATGGAATAAACTGGGTTGTAAGAACCTGGGTGACTACCACGACCTGTATTTGAGGACAGATGTACTGCTGTTAGCCGACGTGTTTGAGACGTTTAGGCGGACATGTTTCAAGCAGTATAAATTAGACCCCGCATGGTATTACACCAGCCCAGGTCTGTCGTGGGATGCCTTGCTTAAAAAGACCGGAGTTAAGTTGGAATTGCTTACAGATTACGACATGCACCTATTCATTGAGAAAGGCTTGCCAGGTGGGATCTCCATGGCAACCAAACGATACGCGAAAGCAAATAATCAATACGTGAAGGGCTACGATCCGAGCAAGCCAACCAATCACATTCTCTACCTCGACGCCAACAACCTGTATGGCTGGGCTATGAGCCAGTATCTACCCACAGGGGGGATTCGAATGGGCATCACCCACTGATGTTATGAGCATTGCACCGGATTCGAACAACGGTTATATCCTCGAGGTTGACTTGGAATACCCCAAGGCATTACACACATCACACAACAGCTACCCCCTAGCGCCCGAACGTATGAGGGTTAACCCAGACTGGATGTCTGAGTACCAACATAACTTGTTAGGTGGGCGTGTGACAGACGTTGAAAAACTCGTGCCCAACTTAATGAATAAGACCAAGTACATCGTTCACTATCGCAACCTACAGCTGTACCTGTCGTTGGGTATGAGGCTGACCAAAATACACAGGGTGTTCATGTTCAACCAGAGCCCATGGATGGAGCCCTACATCAGAATGAACACAGACCTCCGAAAGCTGGCCACCAGTGACTTTGAGAAAAATCTCTATAAGCTCATGAACAACTCGGTGTTTGGTAAGACTATGGAGAACCTGAGGAAACGCGTGACTGTGAAGCTGGTTCGGTCGAATGAGGAAGACAAGCTCAGGAGACTGATAGCCAGTCCGGCATTCAACCGTAGCAAGATATTCACCGATGACCTTGTTGCCCTACACATGAAGAAAAGTCACATAAAATTCAACCGGCCTGTTTACGTGGGGATGAGCATCCTCGATTTATCCAAACACCTGATGTACGACTTTTACTACAACGAGCTCAAGAAACAGTACGACGACAGGTGTGAAGTGCTGTACACTGATACGGATTCCCTGCTGATGGAGATTCAAACCGAGGACGTGTACGATGACATGAAAAACACCTCGATTTGTATGACACCAGCGACTACCCCAAGGCCCATGCCATACACAGCACGGTAAATAAAAAGGTCCTAGGTAAGATGAAGGACGAGTGTGCCGGCACGCCCATAGCCAAGTACATAAGGTTGAGGCCTAAGATGTTCTCCATACTGAAAGCCGACAATAGTGAGATCCGGAAGGCTAAGGGTGTTAAGAAGTACGTGGTGAAACAACACATTAAACACGCCAGAAGTGATGGGCATAAGATATACGGACTGACTTTAAACAAGACGTCCCTGTCGCCGATGGACACTAAACGTTGGATAGCTATTGATGGGATAAACACGTACGCGTACGGGCATGAGAAAATTGAACCAAGAACGGAACCAGAGAAAGTTTGAGGCTATTTACTATAGCCCGCGTGGGTACTGGAAAGGAGCTAGCGCTGTAGATAAGCTGGCTAAAATGGCGCGAGTACCGCCGGAGGAGGCCAAAGCGTGGCTTGAAAAAACAAGCCCTGTGGCAGATCTATTTGCCGCCACCATGCTACGTGCCTAGAAGGAAGTTCGGTATTAACATACCTAATAGCGTTCACCAGGCAGACCTACTGTTCCTACCCCACCACGACAACAGGTACAAGTATGCCTTAACTGTCGTGGATGTGGCTAGTCGTTACAAGGAACCCGAACCCTTGACAACGAAAGATTCTACCCAGGTAGCCAGAGGATTCGAACGCATATACAAACGCAGTCGGCTGACGTGGCCAACAGAGCTGCAAGTTGACCCCGGACGTGAGTTTATGGGAGTTGTGTCGCAGTTGCTGGCTAAGCACAAAGTACGAGTGAGACAAGGTGTGGTAGGAGCTCATCGCAGCCAAGCCATAGTTGAGAGATTTAATAGGACTTTGGCTGAGCGCTTATTCGGCCATCAGTATGCGAGGGAGATGGCCAACCCGGGAAAACGATCGACGGAATGGGTCGCGAGGTTACCCAAGGTGGTGTCAGAAATCAACCATGAAGCCACCCGTCTCACCGTCAAGAAACCGGCAGACGCTATCAAACTAAAATCAATAGTGGCAGAGCCGGCTGCTCCATTGCATGGGAAAGAGAAACAGATACCAGATAGGGCCCTAGTGAGGTATCTATACCAGCCGGGGGAACACAAGGGTGATAGCCGTAAGCGAGCCACCGATCCTATATGGTCAGTCAAAACTTACAACATAGATAAAGTGGACATAAAAGCAGACGAGCCTAACTTGTACTACTTGAGGGATTGGCCAGGCAGAGGGTTTGTAAGAGCGGAATTATAGATCGTACCGTACGGCACAGTGTTACCTCCAGTCAACACGGCATAGATGAACTTCAGCCATGTAGGTTAAGCAGTCCCGCTGGCTCTTGAAATTTTTATAGGTTGGGAAAGTAGTAGGGGTAATGGTAGCAAGAGCTAAGGGTCCGACCAAAGCCTTATTTGGGAAATAAAGCTTTGCAGAGGCTTTTGTTGGAACTGGTCCCGGACTATCATTCCCTCTACTACTCACCACAGATGACATTCACAGCATGAGACACCACACGTGACATACACAACACACCACAGATGACATACTCAACATGAGACACCACACGTGACATACACAACACACCACAGATGACATACTCAACATGAGACACCACACGTGACATACACAACATGAGACACCACACATGGCATACACAACATGAGACACTGCATATGGCATGCCCAACATGAGACAACACACATGAGAAACACAACATGAGACACCACACATAACATACTCAACATGAGACACACGAGACACCATACATAACTTACTAAACATGAGACACCACACATGACATACAAAACATGAGACACCACCGATGACAAACACAACATGAGACACCACGCATGACATACACAACATGAGACAGAAAACGTGGCATACACAACATTAGACACCACACATGACATACCAAACATGGGAAACATGACATGAGATACACAACATGAGACACCACACATGACATACACAAAATCAGACATCACACATGACATGCACAGCATGAGACACCACAGATGACATACTCAAGATGAGACACCACACATGACATACACAACATAAGACACCACACATAACATATACAACATAAGACACCATACGTGACATACAGAACAAGAGACAACACACATGAAATGCACAACATTAGAATGCACACATGACATACAGAGGATGAGACACCACACATGACATATACAACATGAGACACCACACATGACAAACTCAAAATCAGAAACCACACATGACATATTCAACATTAGACACCACAGGTGACATACACAGCATGAGACACCACACATGACATACACAACATGAGACAGAACACATGACATATACAACATGAGACACCACAGATGACATACTCAACATGAAACACCACAGATGACATACTCAACATGGGACACGAAACGTGACATACAGAACATGAGACACCACAGATGACATACACAACATGAGACACCAAACATGACATACACAATATGAGACACCACACGTGACATACACAACATTGGACACCACACGTGACATACACAACATGAGACACCCCAGATGACATACTCAACATGAGACACCACACGTGATATACACAACATGAGACACCACACATGAGATACATAACATGAGACACCACACATGACACATACAACATGAGACACCACACATGAAATACACAACATGAGACAACACACATGACATACACAACATGAGACACCACATATGAAATACACAACATGAGACACCACAGGTGACATACACAAAATCAGACACCACACATGACATACTCAACATTGGACACCACAGGTGACATAGAGAACAGAACGCCACTTGTGGACACTAAAACACACACATTGCCTAACCACGCGACACCTCCCTACCGACCACACCACACCACACCACAATAACCACTCCACACCTCACCATCCGTCACCACACTGCCGACCACACCACTTCACAATAACCACTCCACACCTCACGATCCGACACTACACTGCCGACCACACCACATTACAATAACCACTCCACACCTCACCATCTGACACCACACTGCCGACAACGCCACACCAAAATAACCACTCCACACCTCACTGCCGATACCACACTGCCCACCACAGCACATCACAATAACCACTCCACACCTCACTGCCGACGACAGGACACGGGTTCACACCACGCCACACCAAACCGCATAAAACATCAAACGCACACCAGCCACGACACGCCGCGACACATAAAACAGCAAACACACGTCACACACCGCAAATAAGGCCACTGACCGCACCAGACAAAACAGCAAACACACACCATACCACACACACACACCAGTGTGTAATTGTCCCCATAATGCCATAAACATTGTTTGTCATTACGTTACACTCCTGATAAAAAACGTTCATGTTTCAGGGTCGAACGTCAATACTACCGGTGTAAAGGGCGGACAGTCCGGGGCAACGATATCAATTGGCATTGCTTACATTGGAAGCCTTTCAAGTATTGATGTTATTGCTTTCATACGTTAAATGAACCTTCAGTATTCATTAAATGACTAATTATATTCACATTATTTTGAGATAGAATCAGAGAATATTATGGTTGTGTAGAGTGAGTGAGTGAATATGGTTTTACGCCGCTATTAGCAATACATTCCAGCAATATCGCGGCGGAGGACACTGGAAATTGGCTTCAAACATTGTACCCATGTGAGGAATCGAACCCTGGTCTTCGGCGTGACGAGCGAACGCTTTAACCACTAGGCTACACCAGGGTCCCGATGTATGTGCAGATGTAAAATTCCATTGTCAAGATGTACGTATTACAACAATGTGTAGCACAATCAGCCTGAAGATTTAGTGGATGAGCGAGTTCCGTTCAGCTTTGAACATTATTACAAGCTATTTCAGACATGTCAACAGAACATATACTCATGCCAATAATGGTTGGGCCCTACAGTCATAGTTTCCTGACATGCCTAAGGGGCGCAACTCTGCATAGCGAAACGCGCCACTATACACCACAGGGCCATACGTGCCACAAACAGTAACAGTTATTTATTAACGGAATAATGAAGCAACCAAACCCTTCCACTTCAATCAGATATTTCTCTTAAAAGCAGAGTCATTGTAGGAAGTACACTTCATATGGTTCTCTTACAAATAGTTATCTTGAAAATAGGTGCTCGTGAAAAGGTGAGCGTATCCTGTCTCACCGGTGGCACCTGTCAAAAACGCATGTAAAAGCAAGCCTGAAAAGTCCAAGGGAAGATAGAGCCAATGTCGGGAATTGTATCAGACTTGGAACTGATGCGTCAAAGGAGACGTACTTTTACCCTTTCTCAAAGCTTGACGTACTCGTACCTTCAAGCAAATCATATTAGAGTGAGTGAATTTAGTTTTACGCCGCTTTTAGCAATATTCCAGCAATATCACGGTGGGGAACACCAGAAATGGGCTTCACACATTGTGCTCATGTGGGGAATCGAACCCGTGCCTTCGGCGTAACGAGCGAACTCTTTAATCACTAGGCTACCCCACCGCCCCCAAATCATATTGGAACCAATAATAGAAGTGAAGACTTCATATGTTATATCAATATTAACGTGGAATGCAAATTAAAATAGTTGCATTGTGTTTTTAGTTAACGCTGCTCTACAAGGATCAGTGGGATCTGGACACTCCAGACAAGTGCCAGAGAATCCAGAAAGAGGTAAATCCTATACCGCATCATCACTATCTACGCCATATCACAACTCACCACATCTCTCTCAACACCACACCACATATTGCCACATCTCTCTCCACACCACAGCACAGCACCCCTCACCACACCTCTCTCCACACCACACCACATCTTGCCACATCTCTCTCCACACCACAGCACAGCGCCCCTCACCACACCTCTCTCCACACAACACCACATCTTGCCACATCTCTCTCCACACCACACATCACCTCTCTCAACACTTCACATCTCATCACATCATCTCACCCCCACAACACATTAAATCACACCTCACCTCACCGCAACACGCATCTCATCTCATCATACCACACCACACCACACCACACCACACCACACCACACCACACCACACCACACCACACCACACCACACCACACCACACCACACCACACCACACCACACCACACCACACCACACCACACCACACCACACCACACCACACCACACCACACCACACCACACCACACCACACCACACCACACCACACCATACCATACCATACCATACAATTATATCACCGCAACATGCAGTACCTTACGTCACCTTACTTCACCTAACCTCCACACCACATCTCACCTCAGCATGCCATACACATTTATCATCCAAAACTGTGTTCCACAGGAGATATTGCTTGTGTGAGATCATACGATATCTCCTAGGAGATATCGTTTTATCTCCTAGGAGATATCGTTTTGACAACAGATTTTGTACAATGCCCTGACAATGCTATGACGTCATGAACTTGATGACGTCATAATGCTATGACATCGCTGCACTGCAAGTCTAATGGTAGTACCGTGTTCAGAGATGTAAATTTTTCATTGAAAACCAATGAACAGTGATTTTTTTATGATAAATAGTATATCACGTCGGATATTTGTAACTTTATCAACTCGTGTTGATATAATTGATATCAGTAGACACGTGGGTGAGATTCTCTATATACCACCGCAACACCTCACCTCACCTTGCCTCGCCTCGCATTATGTCACATCACCTCACATATCATCACATCACCTCACCTCACCACAACTCACCTCACCTCACATCCACACCACACCACACCACATCACATCACATCTCACCTCAGCATACCATACACATATATCACCACAACACATCGCCTCATATTTGTAAACCATGGCTCTTTATATATCTCTGATGGAACATACTAGAACATGCTGGTTTACGCTGGGTTATTTCGGTTGGTCAAAAGTCTAAAGAAAGCCATGTTAGTCTTAATCTACTGATCAAAATAAGAAACTTCACATTTGGAGAAATCAAATATTGAAATATAATTTATAACACACATCACTGCTCTCTATTACATCAGATCAGAGTCTTACAAATATGGATAACACACATCTCTGCTCTCTATTAGATCAGATCAGAGTCTTACAAATATGGACAGGACATAAGTATTTATATACGGCTTCTGACATGTATCTGTTATTTGTCATGCGTTTATACCGCAAGAATACTGATATCATTTAATAAGCATTGCTTGAAAATTGAGTTATGACTGTTAAAAACGAATGAGCTGATTTTGCCTCATTTTTCCTGTTACATCACGTCGTGTCGGAGAGGTGAAACCAGCAGGCACGGCCGTGATGCAGAAACACCAAGACTAAGGGACGCAACTCTGGTTTATTACAATTATGATACCTTTCTTGATACAGATGAATACAGGAATGCAGTCCAAGTCACTTTAAGAGGGGACACCCTGAGCGCAATCACAATTCCAGAGACGATCCCAGGTAAAGACAACTGACAAAATCCTTTTCTAAAATCTCCATTGTTCAATTTCGAAACTATCATGTGCCTACTTCAATGAAACCCATGTATGTAAGGGGTGAATATAACCCATTAACAAGAGCTATACATGGCGACAACCCAGGTCGTGGAAACATGCCCATCTGGACTACTTTTTAATTTCCGATAATAGGTTACCCACTATTATGAACACGGAAATAGATGAAACAAAACAGTAGTATGAAAATGAAGATAACAATCAACGTTTTGGGAAATAAGATTAATCTCCAGAGCATTCAAGGACTTAAGGGATCTTAACGGAGATACAAATAGTCACTTAAAAATAGAAGAAGAGATAAATCTCAAATACAAACGTAAATTTTACACGAAAATCACAATGGATAGTGTAAAGGGTAACGCAAAAGTCTGGAATCAATAAACCGTAAACACATGAACAGGTAGATGGCAGAACAAGTGAATCACACGATGATATACTAAAAGACCTGTGCCATCTTCTAGAATGTTATTTCAGTGCTGAGTTCGAAGAAATGATTGGCTTGAATTATAAGAATTGAACAGTAATCTACTCCTTCATCTGGAAGAAGTCGGGTGGTCTAAACGTGAATCTGAGGGCTTTCCTTTTGGTGCTCAAGACCAGTCACTTCCTACTCGCAATCTCCAAATTGTTCTGCTTCTACAACGGCCTTCGCCATGTCTGTGGCTTTGACACCGAGGTCCATCCATGGTACGACCCTGAACATGTCCAGGGTGTCATGGAAAATTATGCTTTCAAACTTCTTTGGTATAGGCCCATATACAGACAAAGAAAATATCCAGCCAATAAACCTGATCTCGTCCTTTTTGATAAAGCCAATGAATTTATTTATATCATTGAATTTTACGTCCCTTTAGACAGTAACGTGATTGACAAGATTCAGGAAAAGCATGCTAAACATGCACGAAATATCTCGCTTGCATCCCAAGTACACTGTCGTCAGACTCCCCATTGTTCTTGGTGCCCTTCGTTTGGTACCTCCTGATCTCTTGGTCACATTAGGAAAGTGCCCGGGTTCTTCACCAGGAGCACAGCCCTTCTGACACTCTGAGTAATTCAGAAGGCTGCAGTGATGGGGAGCCAACATATTCTCCGGAAAGTTCTTGATGGGTTCGGCTAGGCAGCGCTTCCTAGAAGTCCAATTCGCTCTCTGGGAAGCTGTACGGGTTCAAGTACCAGATGTTACATCTGTTGTTGGCCGCAAACTTCTCAATAAATGGGAGTTGTAGACACTTCAAATTTAATTAAACAAAACATGTTGTGTATTTGATCAGGGAATGCAACAAACTCATCTACATCTGGCAACATACGGAATCTTGGACATTGCATAATCTCCCTTAAACCGTATCATTATCATAAAACAAATAATTTTCGCCAATATCATAATAATAACAACAATTCTCCAACACTCCAGTTTGTGTAGAAGGAACTTACTGATTTATATAAGCATACTTCCACCTATAACGGTAACAGAGATTCTTCACTTTTGGAATTGGTCATAGGTATTGTGTAATTTATATTATCATATTCGTCTTAAACATTCCAATCAGTAGTTTGTCAATAGTCGACAGAACAGATAAATGGTCTTGTATGTCTGTAAACCCAATGGTCTTATCAAATCATGGTTACAATGGTTATGATATATGGTAATGACTTATAATGTTACTGATGTGTGTAGTAACTATGACCGATGTCTTTATATATCAGTACACAATGGCAAGGTGTGGATACTTGGAAACTACGATGACCAGGATGTCGAGACGACAGGTAAATTGTTTAATATCACTTTTTCACATATATTAATATTTCATTTTAACTAGCATATGCAACATTTTAATATTGAAAGTGAAGATGTTTATTTTCCATGTTAATTTCGTTCTTTTTGTGTGTAGTTCTCGCCAAAGTCATTAATATATTTCTATATTTGTTTTTCATAAAAAGCTACATGTGAAGGAGGAAAGATCGTGCATCTTAAATTGAGCTGTGGGAGACAGCAAAGTACAGATGCCGCCTGTCGAACAAAGTGGACGCTCTCTAACATTGCGGAAAGTGCTTTGTCTAAGTTGATGAAATGTCATTTTAAAGGACTGAGAGACATAACGTGCGCCTTCAAAAACACATTTGGCGTGCTTTGGACGCTTGCCATATCAGGAAACTTAGTTTTAGAGTTTGGACATGGTACCAAACAAGATGCTGAGGAAATGGTCTCCAATAAGGATGCAGTGACCGATCTGCTTACGCAGTGTCTGGGAAAATGCAATATCCATGATGCATCCACGGTGGATAATGTTGAGGTCATGGACGAATGTGATGATGTCACTGAATTGCCAAGTACTTCCACAGGCAAAGGATGGAAAAGGCAAGATCTTAGTTTTGTCTCTTTGTTTATCTGTTTTCCTCCACATTGTTCGGGCATTAGGCAACAGTCTGGAACTGAGGAAGTGTGGCAAACCAATGACTGAAAGCATGAACATTGTACAAAGCCCTCATGACAAGATGACACACATTAGGCAGTGAGACTGAGTAACCCTATTCAATGTTGCGTCCTCTTACCAAAAGCAATAAAGTACAGTGGACATATTCAAATGCGAATCTCCACCGTTCATTGATATTAATACAGATCACAGTCTCTAGAGTAATAATGATAAAAGGCAATACTATGTGATGTAGAAGAATATGATTTATAGCAACCTTCGGCTTTTCCTTGTTGTCTGGATGTTTTAGGGTTTTGTCTTACAGGCCCACGGGATATCATTATGCCCCTTCACAAAGTGACTCGGGAATTTACTCAGCGTCATCTGGAGGAGCACATGCTCAAGCAGATCATCAAGTGGATCCTGATTCAGTGTTTGGGAAACCGTAAGTATATAATCATTAATTATGCATTAGGGTTTGAAGCGTCAACTTTATCAGAAAATCTTTGTGCTAAAAAGCTTCTAGTGAAGTACAAAGGGCAAGACATATTGAGTAAAGTCATAACTTGTCGTAAGATTGTAAGGTGACCCAACAACAGTTACTAATGTGTATTGCGGCTCCATGTTGTCATTGCCAATGTATCCAATTACACAATATTCGCCTAAGGGCCGTTAACCCCAAGACTGTTGAGTGGGACGACCCTGCCCATTCCTCCAACACTTAACGCAACAACAGGTTTTGTACTAACATACGTTTACTTACATCACTCGATGTCTACTACACAAGACAGAACAGGCATGTCACAGAGTTGGAAAACGGTGTGAGGACGATTTGCCCTCACCACTCTGCTAGTGTTAAAAGCATCAGTTTAAATTGTCGGATCCTGATTGCTCTTTATCACATGCCTTAATATACTAGTATCAATTTGATTCTTGCACAGTTCAATTAGACTCAAATCACATGTTTGTCATGATCGGAAACGGCAATCCATGTGACCATGCCAACATCTCTATATTGATTTCTTTGTCATCTCTCTATTGGTTCTGTTTCTGGTGTCCTTGTTTTTCACCTAAACTGACATCGCACCCAAAAGAAACGTTGCCAGTGCCTTGAATCGGTTGCCAAGCGAGGACGATTCTATCTCCGTTGCCGGGTAAACGAGATGCCAACAGCACTCAGTCGTCTCATCACTGTGTTTCTGCTGATGCACTGACTCAACACTGTTGGTGCTGATGACGTCACTGCGGGCTTCAGGCTAGCTATTCTTGAAACGTTCGCAGACCTACGAACTTCTTAAGCCCATTCTTAACACATTGGCTTCGATCAAAATTAAGAATTCTTATGGTTACGAACGTTTCGAGAATAAGGGCCCAGGTTGCGCACATGGATAATGCGATAGTCATCTTTGCGGGGTCGCCATTTCTGGGACAGTTTGGCTGACGTGTTTCATAAGTCTGGTGATGGTCTGCCTGGTACAACCGAACGTACCACCATTATGGCTATTTGAAGCCCCATTCTGAGACATTCCGATGACTCGTATTCCCTCTGTTAACGATAATCTTGGCATTTTAATTTTAAAGGTCAAGTTGGTTTTGAGGTTTTGGGGATGCTCTTTTACCTCGTAACAGCAATTTGGCGTTTAACAGGCTAACACTAAAAGTCTCAACAAACATATCATGCACGTGTGATTGAACAGTTTCATGATTGTAAGCCCAAAAATTGTAACTGATCTGATGTGTGTGTATTTCAGGTTAACAGATGAAAAGGTTCGTGGTGAGTGTGGGAAGGATATTACACATTCTTTACGAGAAAACATCATCGCAGACAAGCACCCAGTCGAGGATAATGATGCTATGTTTGTCGTAAGACCCGGTTAATGGGATGGGATGGACGCAGTCGTTAATTCCCGGATCCAAATTATTTCTATTACGATATAAATCCCTTGGAATATCGCTGATTGAAGTGGCATTCAACATACACATATGTATTCAAACAATGCGACGTGATTGTTTGACTTTTTTTTTAACCATCTTACCAAATTATGAAATAATTTTGATAAGATGTCAGGGAGGAATGACTGTCATCATGAATTTACAATCCATATTGTGTTAGTACATCATCATAGAACACCTATTACCAAACAAAATGGGAGATCCTCAAAGAATGAGTGAGTTAATATCTAGCGTCAAATCCGCAATATTTCAGCCATATCTTCAAAGAATCGAAAAATGACCCATCAAAGTTTTGGGTTGTCGTGTAGCATATTTAAATAACCTGTAAGTTCTTCGTAAACCATGATAAAGTTGAGACTTTACTGCTTCGTTATTTTGTTAACATGGTCAAGTTACAGGAAAACATGCCCTGTTTTACTCCACAGGGTGCGATGCTTGCCGGGACATGAATGAACACAAGTATTCATTTCAAAAGCATGTTGTAATCCACATGGATGTGGTAAGGATGTTTGAAAGGAAAACGATGCCTCGTCATCCAAAAGTTCAAAGAGAGTACGGACGAGAAAAACGAATTGAAATGTCAATGAAGGCCTCTGCTTTGCGAAACTCTGGAGGAGGAGTTATATTCTGCCACCTCAGTGGGAAAAACAAAATCAACAAATGCCTCGGACAATTCGATGACATGTTCTCAAATTCTCAAATCTTTTGCCTTGGTGAAGGGGAAATCTATTCTCATGAAATACAACGAGAGTGGTTTGAGAATACTGACTTTCTTGTCATTACAGTATCTCAGTGTATCTCAACGAGGGTATCTACAGCAAATGTAAACAGTTACACTTCCAACCACGGATCTCTCGTTGTTGCTTCTCTTGCCGAGATAAAAACATTACTGTTCGGTAAACGCGATGTAGGTCACAGACGTCCAGTTGTCAGAGGATTGGAGAATCTTCAGAAAGGAGTAGATATTAGGCTGACACATTTAATACCCCAAGAACACCTCACGATCAATGCCAATATGTAGGTCACAGACGTCCAGTTGTCAGAGGATTGGAGAATCTTCAGAAAGGAGTAGATATTAGGCTGACACATTTAATACCCCAAGAACACCTCACGATCAATGCCAATATTTCTGAATCTTTGTACAGTTATGGCTTACATATGTTTATTTCGGCATTTTCCAAAAACCGATTTGGTGGGTCTTTTTACATTGGAGTTCGTGACGATGAAATCGGTCCAATCATGGAGGGTGTTGACATTACGTCTAAGGATCACACAGCCTTTACAGAAGCGCTGAGACACTTTGTTCGACAAAATCTGATGATCATACCAAACATTCACACTCACAAATCATATGACCTGACAGACCTTGTGGAAGTTACTTTTCATCCAGTCAAAGAAGACAAAAGCGTGATTGAATTCTCAGTCAGGCCAGTAAATGGAAGTGTGTTCAGAGATAGAGGTGGACCCTCTGCCTACAAACTAGATGAAAAGGGTGGTCTGCGTAGGATGACATGTCAGGAATGGATGCAGAAGATTCAGCCTGCAGAGTAGAGACCAAATGATGAAGATGCATGATGGGGAATGTCATAAATGAAAACAGCATGGTCTATAGTATAATGTTCATGGAGAAGTGTTTGAGAAACTTTTGTGTGGACGAATCTGAACTGTTAACGGGACTTGGGGTCTTGTGAAGACAGGAAACACCCTAGTGAGTTTCTATACTGACTTTGTCGTCCATAAACATTCTTGTTTAAACTCTGGATGCCAACAACGCATGGTCCTACCAACGTTCAAAGTCCATTCACTGTGGTTTGAACGTACCGTTACAAAATTTGTGTGTCATTTGGAACAAAATCATTTTCAGTAAATGATTATTTACAAACAGCTCAAAACCATCATCTTTAGCCTCGCTGATTATATCATTTTTAATTAAGTATTTTTCTATTAGCTCATAAGCAAGAAAATATGTGTTCTGAAACATTTTAATGGGGAACATTTACACAGAGAGCACCTTGAGACTAAAGAGTTCATCTTAAATGCAAGTGTAAGAACTTCATGGAAAGGTCATGGCACCTGTGAACATTTAGTGATAAGTTGCATTTTGTATATTTGTACACTGTATTGTATATTTTTATAATCGCGATACAGATCAGTACAATTGTGGTTTCATGCAACCAAACGTTGCAAGGGCCTATGGCCTTTTCCCTGAATACACAGCTGTCTGTCTGTATAAATGTGGTTTGAACTATATAGGGACATATCATTTATATTGATTTGTGTATCCTTACTTGTTGGCTCAAATGAGCTTCACGATCACTAAAGTATTTTGTCAGAAATTATTACTCAGAACTGTATACCAGTAGTTAACTCGCTGGCTGGCTGTTTGAATATGGGCGGTGGGGTAGCTTTGTTGTTAACGCATTCGCTCGGCATGCCAGAGTACTTGGTTCGATTCCCAGCATAGGATGATGTGTGAGGCCCATTTCTCATATCCTCCGCCGTGATATTGTTGGTAAAACTACATCCCCCACATTATCGCTCTGCTGCTGTAGAGTTTATTCATTTACGCAAGCTGTATAACACTACTCTGGTAGCATTCCGCTTTAAATGTAAATGTGAGATGATTGATGATGATGATGATGATGATGACGATGATGATGATGATGATGTTCCGCTTTACATTTAAATGTGAGATGATGGATGATGGTGACGATGATATCATGCCGGTTTCAAATGTAAATGTGAGATGATTGGGGTGTTGAATATAATAGGATTGTGTTCGTGTCCAGTCGACTCTGTAGTGTCTGTTTTGTTGGGTCGTTTTGTTTCTTTGTTATAAAAGTGATACTTTAATGTTCTATAATCCCTAGTATGGTGATCTACCTTCAGTTGTTGGCGATGTCTAGCCCATTTTTACATTGTATTGTCAAAAAATAGTTTTCTACTTTTAAAGTTATATGCTAGCTAGTTTTAACTCATTTTGTGATAATCTCGTGGTTTTACTGTCCTTCGTTGACAGGGTTTTATATATAATCTGTATGTATTAGAAAGTTAGAACTAGTTTTAGTCACGATATGGCTGAAATATTGCCGATGTGACTTTAAATTTTAACTCGCTCACTCACTAATGTTCTATAACTTGTTTGTAGTTCCGTTATTGCCCTGTCTATATTTTAAGATGTATGGTACGTTATTAGGTTTTGAGTGTTTTTTCCAGAAGACTTTTCAATGTAGAAATTGATTTTGTTGGTTACTTTGCCACTTTTGGGAGGTGTTTTTGTTTTGATAGGCTTTTGATTTCGTTTTGAGATAAGGGTATGTTTATGTTAACTTCTTGGAGTTTCTGCTTTTGGCGTGTTTAGGCGTGTTTACTTAATTAAAGACATATTTAGTGCCCACTTGTCCCAGCCTAACCAAGCCGAGGTAACCCCTTCCACAGAACTAGTTAACTCCAAGGTGATCAGTGGCCACAACCGACTTAACTGTTTGCCCATGCATCTGGGTCCCGATTGATTTTCGTAACATTACGACCTGTCATAACTCTAAAGTTTATCATATTCTTACGAATGTCGTAGCGCTACCAAGGTTTTGTGGATCGTGACCCTGATCTATTGTCTTGTCGCCTGTCTTTAGTTACATTTAGCTGCTAATAATAAAAGGAAAAAGCCTTGTTGTCTTGCATGATTTTTGTTCATATTTAATGATTCTCTGATCACCAGGACCTGTGAAGGTACGGGTTAGAAATGATTTTCAGTAACCTATGTTTGTCGTAAGAGGCGACAAACGGGATCGGGTGGTCAGGCTCGCTGATTGGGTTGACTCTTGTCATCGTATCCCAATTGCGTAGATCGATGTTCATGCTGTTGATCACTCGATTATTTACAGACCGCTGCCATATAGCTGGAATATTGCTGAGTGCGGCGTAATGCTAAACTCACTCACTCAGATCTTCGGGGGTAGTCCAGTGATTAAAGCGTTCGCCCGTCACGCCGAAGCCCCCTACATAGATATAGTGTGTGAATCCCATTTCTAGTTTCCCCCACTGTCAGATTGCTGGAATATTGCGAAAAGTGTCGTGAAACTAAACTCACCACTCTAAAGACTTTAGTCCAGCTTGTTGACATCAGAGAGCTGGAAAATGACGAAGGAGGGACGTTTTGGACTATAGAGAATACCAGATTGCTTCACGTCGACCATACTAGCTTTCAGAGAGAAGTGTTGGACAAGGAGAAAACGTCAGTAGCTCTAGTAAGTTCATATTGCTTGTGACCCGGGTTAGAATTCGTCTTCAGCAACCAATACTTGTCGTAAGAGGCGATTAGTTGTTGCGTTGTGTTGTAGTTCCGAGCTGAGAAGTCGGTTAATATGCTTATCAGCTGCCTTTTTGATGATATCATTGACAAAACGTTCACTTTAGCGATACATACATGTGTGCAATTGAATGAGTGAGTAAATATTTAACGTCACATCGGCAATATTGCAGCCATATCGTGACGAGAACATATTTGACATTGAAATGGAATATATGTAAATTATAAAAACCTGTCAACGAAGGACAGTAGAATATCACAATTAAAATTAAAACTAGCGTGGAAAGTTAAAATTAATAGCACTATTTGGACAATACAATATAAAAACAGGCTATAGATCGCCAACAACTGAAGGTAGATCACCTTACTAGGGACCATTGGGACTCACAGTACCTTTGCTACTTGCATGGATCCTAGTTGGATTTACACCATCCCTTCAGCTGCTGGCGATTGTAAGAAATGTTAGCCACAATTAAAATAACAAGAATACTACGTTTAAAAATCCTGGTAAGTTTAAAGTGACTTTGAAAATTTGGGGACTTACGTACCCTCTCAGGAGGACAATAAATTTACAATACTTCACTCCCCCCCTTGAGGGTACAGCCTCTAACAATCTGAGTTATTAATTTAAACTTCCAATCATAAAATATTTATCCATTTTCAAATCACTTAACAAATCTAATTCTTTTAAAAATGCAATAATCAAATGAGAACTTATATTATTAAAAAGATCCTCCATAGTTCGTGATTTGAAATAGATATCCCTTGTGATGGAATATTCAACACAGTCAAGCAGGACATGCTTGACCATGATTCTTTCACCACGAGGGATACAAAACGGAGGATCCTCACCTTTCAATAGGTACTCATGAGTATATCTTGTGTGGCCAACACGACATCGTCGTATGATGACATCTTCAAATCTGGACTGACAACCCAAGAAGGTGTAACCAATATAGGGTTTTATTTCATGCAATTTATTGATACCTACCTGGGTGTCCCACTTCTTCTGCATCAGATCACGGATGTAGGTTCTAATGCTAGCATTGTAATCAGTGTATGGGATAAGAAGTGGTGTCACAGATTTGTTGATGAGTGCTGCCTTAGCAGCAAGATCATCCATTGTGTTCCCAGAAATGCCAACATGGCTGGGTAACCAACAAAAGATGATGTCGCATTAGCCAGTAGCAAGTTCATTATACCATTCAATTATTTCTATTAAAAGTGGATGTTTACAAGAAATATTTTTAATAGCCTGAAGGCAAGAAAAGAATCGGAAAAGATTATGTATTGCTTATATTTAGTGCGTCTTTGAATATATTTAAGAGCCGTTCATATGGCGTTGGATTCTGCTGTAAAGATAGAGCTGTTATCTGGTATTCTAGAGGATATTGTTCTGGATCCCAATAACAGTGGCTCATGCCACCGCGCCACCATCCTTGGACCCATCTGTAAATAAGGATGTGTATGTATTATAATTGATTATATTCTGTCTATATTGTAATTCATGAGTTTCTGATTTTTAAATGTTGTCAGTGTTAGGTCGACTTGTGGCCTAACCAACTGCCAAGGAGAAGAAGAAAGAAGACGGGAAGGAGCTATATTTTCCAGCTCAATGCCGGCAGCAGAAATGAATGGTTTAATTCTTAGCCCAAGAGGCGGAACAATACAAGATTTCTTGTTGTATAAATCCTCACAGCTGGGACTGAAGACACAGTTATATGCAGTGTTTGATTCGTTAGAGTATAGCTTTGTAATATATTGTAAGGATAATTAAATATGACGTTGTGTAAGAGATGGCTCATCTGCCTCGACGACGTAGAGACTGCCATCAGGAGAAGTTCTAAAAGTCTTAGACCTTGGTGATGGACTGAATATAATAGTTTTAGGTTGCTTTTGCAGGCTCCACCATATACTTTCAGGCATTTAGTCTTTTTCTTTTTTATAAGCGGTAGACAATGGTCAAGTGTTGATCAAACACAATACCAAGAAACTTGGCCTCTTTTGCAACTTTGATAGGAGCTCCATCCAGTACTAAATCTGGGTCCTTATGTGTCACCTTAAGTCCGGTGATCTTGAGGGCCAGGGGAGCACATTGATGTTGTGGTTCTGGAGGAAGTCTCTAGTGTGACGTGCTGTATGGGGCCTGTCCTGTTGAAACAACTCCCTCTGGCGATCAATGATCGGAAGGATGTGGGCGTAGGATTTCGTCACTGTACCGTTGAGCTGTCAGGTTGCCCTGGATCATCACCAAATCACTTCTCCTACGGCAGGTGATCGCTCCTCACATCATAACACTGTCCCGGCCGAATCTGTCCACCTGGGGAACGCAAGCATCGGCGAAACGTTCACGTCGACGTCTGTACACCCGCATTATTCCATCCCGTCGTTACAATAGAAAGTGTGATTCATCACTGAACCAGATTCTACACCAATTCGGTAGGTTCCAGGCCTGAACGTTTGTGCACCATTGAACTCGATGTCGACGATGTTGTTGTCGAAGCACAGGGCCAATATAAGGTCTTCTGGCACGTAAACCAGCCTCTCTCAACCTGTTCCTGACGGTCTGTGCAGAAAGCCTCCTCAATCCGGGTATTTGTCGAGCGGTACTGGTCGCCGTAGCTGTTCGATGACACAGGTGATGTACCCGGATGTAGCGATCCTGCGCCGCAGTGGTCGCTCGAGGTCGCCCACTATGAGGGGCATCTGTTACCGCATTCTGCCGGCGATATCTCTCCCAGAGCCGTGAAATGGTGCTTTGGTGAACATTCATGCGTCGGGCAACTGCACGTTGAAACTGGCCAGCTTCAAGCAAACCAATGGCGATATGACGGTTGGCTTCACTTAGATGTTGCATTTTGCGTTCTTCAACAATATTCCAAATACAGTGAATAATCGACCGACAGCGATCAACATTTTATACCCATCATTGAGACTATCTGATCCCCAACTTTCACGTGCATTGCATGTGAATTGTGTATTCTGTGACACTACACGCCGAAATTGAAAATCATGCTGTTAAATACGGGTATTTTACGGATGGTGCGTTTTGTTGTGATGTTTCAAACATAAACACCATAGGACTCATAAACAGAGCAAAACCTTTTGTAAAATGAATCACGTTTTAAATCATTGCTACATGAAATTGCTATTTTCATGATGCGTTTGGGATCTTGTTTGGGAGAGTATATTATCAAAGATATTCAACAATGTTTCTAAAGACGATTCTGGTAAATGTTTAAGGGGCTGATAATGTATGTTATCAGGCCCTGAAGCAGTGTCATGGGCTTGCCCAAGGGCATTATGGAGCTCATGAGTGGAAAAAAAATCATAGTCCTCCCCGTTTTCTGATTTAAGTTTAAATTTTTTAGCTTCATGGTCTTTAAATTTCTTAAAGGCAGGTAAATAATTAGACGAAGAGGAATGTTTAGCAAACGTTTCATCAATTTTATTGGCAATATCAGATGTTTCAGTTAAAAAGGTGTCACCTTCCTTGAGATGGTGAACAGTACACTTTGATGCTTTACTGTACCATAATCCAAACCTTAGAAATTGGTGTTTGGGAGTTGATTTTAGAAAAATAGTTTTGCCATGACTCGTTTATGTTGCTTAAATGTGCGAGGAGCCTTGGTATTAGAAATTTTAAATTGATTCAAATTATGGACAGTTGGATGGCGACGAAAATATTTTTCCGTCTTTTTTCTACCCCTTCTAGCTTGCTTGCAATCAATGTTAAACCAGGGTTTACGAATGTGTTAGATTGTAGAGGATTTTGGAATACATTCATCAGCAATGATATTTAATTCATCAGAAACGGTTTGAATAGGATCAATAACATTTAGGAATAAGTTGGGTTGAAATCTTTCAGTGCATAATCCATGAAATAGAGACCAATCGGCTTTTGTAAAGTTCCACCTTGATGATGGTGGAGTGTCACTTGGATGTACAGTTGAACAGACACCATCTTTCTTAAAGGTGAATCGCTTTGCTTCAACTAGTCTCTGCATTCGTAACTGACTAACAATTTGGGCTGTGCAATATTCCCGGTAAACCGGTATATACCGGTACAGTATCTCGCGATAGGATTATCGCTATATGGTTCAGATTCTGCAATATACTGGGTTATCCAGAGTTAGCCCCCTTGGATTATATGCCCTTGACTTCCATGGCAACAATATGTGCTCTAAAAGTGCCAAATATACTTTTATTTCTGTTGGTTTTATGTAACATTTTACAAGTGGAAGAATCTTTATAAGTGGCTCCAAAACAGTCAAAAGTGCCAAATATTCTACCAATATTTGTGGGTTTGAATGGTTTCATATGTGACAGTTTGGAGGAATTAAGTGGCCTCAAATGGGCCAATGTTCTATTTGGCCTTATTAGTAGAGCCTCTGGCTCTGAGGGACCATTTCACAATTCAAAATCTGTCTAAATACAATTTTATATTTTATTATTTTTGTTTGTTCCATAATGGGACATATATATGTTATCAATTAATCATAAAGGCTTATGTCTTATACATTTTGTAGGACTGTATAATGACATTCTAGTCAAGGATCTCAGCATTGGAGGTTACATGAGTTTTTAAGCTCAAGTAGTTCACCTAAATCATGATTTTGTTTCATTTTGCAGTAGTTCATGTTAACACATGTTTATATTGGAGTTGAATCTGAATGAATCACTGACATACGAGGGGCGATTAAAAAGTATGTAGAATCACCAAGAAAACGATACAAATGCAATTATATTTTTATGTTTTATTTTTCTACATATTCAATCAATTTTATTTTGCTATGTTCATGATCCCCATTTGTTTGACATTTTATCTTGGTACCTTCAAAAAACGCAAAAATCTACAATAAATGCATGAAAAACTTATGCAAGAAATATTTTGTGTGTTTGAGATTGATATAAGTCCCCTAGAATCACACTTAGTTCATAAAAGAAACAATTTGAAATTAAAATCACTTGTTAAAGTGACTCCCCACTTCATGTTGACTGAAAGAGCATATTTTGGAGACACTACCCATCCCCCTTTCAGATGATGTAATCATAAGGGCATAGCTTATTCTAATGTTTTCACTTATGCATAAATGATGCCAAGGGTTCAAACTAAATACTGAATGGTCACACAAGTGTCAGTTCACAATATATTGTTAACCGTGCCAGCTTGAATATCTGGACACAATGTTTTTGAAAGATGAAAATAGGGGTGTCCTTAAAAAATAGCCCCGACTAAATATAAATCAGGCAATCCAAATCTTTGACTGTTGATCATGACGGGAAGTCATCCAATACTATACTGAACATATTTCATATGACATTATCTGAGGGCATACCATTATCCAAGAGGTACCAAAAGACAAATCGTTTTTCATTTTCTGCAATTTTGTTAGAAATATTATACCCCAATGTGTTGTGATGACATATATCTGGTTAACCACATTGCCCACATTTGTTATACTATTACGTTTATTGTTCGCAAAACTTTGTTGCAATACTTCAATTAAATATTCCACATAAAAGCTCTATATCATTTTATTTATCTGTAAACCATTGGCATACATAAATACACAATGGGTACGGGGAGCCTGAAAGTATGGTGTAACAGCAACTAAGAAGGTGATGTCGCACACTGAGAGCTATTATGAATTTATTACATACGCACTTGTGCAGAAACCTCCAGTCATTATATCACAATATATATTGCAATATCTCTGATGTTATTGTAATATATCGCAATATGAAAATCAGAGCAATATCCAGCCCTACTTACAATGTCATCGGTGGAGAGATCAGCAAGACTTCTGTCTCTGTCACGAATAATACCTTTGCTGAAGTTCAGTGTTTTGTGTGGATAACATTGACAGGAACATTTGCTAAGGATTTTGCTTCCATGAGATTAGCAGCTTGATCCCTCTTCATACATTCTATTAGAAGTGAGCCAGATCTAGTTTTGGTCACATTTTAACGGTTCCAGCAATACCGTGGATAGCTTTTTCCAACAGAAAAGGAGAACAAGAAGTTATTTTTTTTCTAAACTAGATTCTGCAATAATGAAGCGGGGACAGGTTTCACGTTCAGAATAACACAATCTGGTAATCGTGTCTTCCTCATCATCAGAGTCACCTACATGATAATTTTTAGTCTTTTTTAATATTTTGGTTAGCCAGGGTAGTATATTTGTTTTTCACCCTCCTGGCTCCCCATCCACCATGTAGTGTCAACCAGGACGACGCCTAATGCCAGTGGGCCTCCAACTAACGGCACCAAAGATACCAAGAGGGTATACTGAAGCAGTAGTATTACAGAGAATGTACCATCAGATTGGCTCATGAGCCATCGCCTTTTGGGCATAAACTCTAGGCAGTTTAGAAATCAACAAGTTTTGAAATCAAGTGAAAAGCCGATTGATTGAACCGGGCCCATTCAACAACCCTTCTAGGTGAAGTCAGGGGCGAAGTGGTGTGTTGGGCAAAGGAACACTGTTCGTGGAACCTGTGCCCTCAACCACCAGACTCCCTTCCTCTACCGTCACAGGGGCGGAACCCACGGCAAACAGGTTGCCCAATTCAGTCTAAAGTCCGGCAATGGGGTGCTGTGGACCACTATGCCCCCGGGTCCACACGGAGGTTGAAGAGCGCTTAGCGTTATCCAGCACCCACCACGAGGAGGAGGCTCTTCACGGGTGCCTGTGCTTTCATGACAGAGCGATATATCATAACGTGTATACACAAGAGAAATGAAGAGGTACTGTTTAGATGTATCACGCAACACAGACATTGGATGATTGTCGGATACACTGCAGTTGTTGTGCCAGTGAACATTGTTGCAATACACAGTTTGAAAAAAGGATGAAAGTTTCCATAAATAACCTGCTTCAAATGTACTCGAGTATCCAGGGTATCATATCTGCTAGAGCCTTACAGATCCCCTATAACAATGTTCTACTGAGCATGTCAGAACAGAAACGGTCCAATAGCGGATCAATATAGTCGGGAGATATACACTAAACGCCAAAGATACGTTACCCTCCTACCTTTATGAATTACTTAAAAACTATCAAAGCTATCTTAGACGGTATTAGTTTACAAGAAAGCTTAACAACACAGCTTTATGCAAATCACGAAAAAAAGAATTCTCAAATGCATTCATATTTAGGTGAAATGCTTCTTTTCAGAAGAGTTAAATTGTCCTATTTTCGTCCATGCCGAAATAAACCAATAACAGTTGAAATAAAATTCTGGTTTGAGACAAAGATAAACCATTTAAAGTCAGCATTTTCAACTATTAAAACAAGAAACAAGAGTGTGTAAAATTGTAAAATCGTCATTCCTATGATTTCTGTCTTTAAAACATTTTCTGCTGATTTGCATTAGTGAAAACAAGTAAAACTAGTAAAACGTGTCTTTGATATTGTGAAAATATGTTTAGGAACATCTAAAATTATCTTGCTTGCAAAGTAACATTTTTCCATTTTCTGTTTACACATAGCAATATCAATCGCCAAAACAAACCAATATTCAAGCAGTATTTGCATCCATTTCACTTGTAGAATGATTCTATAGGGTATGAAGAAAGCCTAGAATGCATGATATGATACACAAGAACGAGAAATATGCCACGATTAACAGCTGAAGAGAGAGAAAGAGCCATTGGGATGGTGCAGATGGGGTCGACATACAATGCTGTTGGCAACGCTCTCGGATGCTACCGTATCACGGTTATAAGACTTATTCAGGGCTTCAGACAGACTGGGGTCACCGCAGACAGGCCAAGAAGGGGACGTCCACGCATCACAACGCCAGCTGAAGATAGGTACCTCCGTCATTAAGGGAGGAGGGTAACGTTTCTTTTTGGCGTTTAGTGTAGTCGTGTATGTAAGCATTATTATGCAGCATTCTCATGACTTTCCTAAACGTTAACAGAAATTCACTGCACCTGCCAGGAGACAAGCCAGCTTGATAAATTCGGAACATACCCCGATCATGTTCCCAATAGATAATACATAGAGATTATTACACGAGTAAATGTGTCATACGACTTATACGAAACGAGAGTGTGTTGCCCGAGCGAGAGCGTGTGTGTAGTTATTTATGTATTATCCATTTTATTCATGTACATTTGTGCAGTAAAATCACGGTAAGCAAGTGTGACGGCTCTCTCTTCATTTACGTCAAGTTCAGTTGTTTAATGACGTCACAGACGACGAAATACAGAAACAATCACACTCCGGCACAGCGATGACTTAACATAACATCACTGCCAAAGGCTAATTTGCATATCACGTGACCGGACTTTTCTCTTGTTTGTAATCAAACGCGCATATTCAAAATAAGAAGAGACTGGACTCACGAAAGCTTTTCGGCGCTCTCTTCATAATGTTTTACATTGTTACATATATATTCTTCCACAACTGCGACAGTAAGGTCTATGACAGTACATATTTAAATATCAAACTGGCTGTATCGTTTGCTCTCCATCAGCTTCGATGACAGCACGTGGAGCCGTACAACCTATGTAAACAAAGGATCGCTACGCAAATCGAAATAATGTTACATGTTTTTGGAAATTTTCTCAGTGAAACTAAACCATTCTATTAAGGATGTTTAGTTAGATGTGTAGACTCGTCAAAAATAAAAGAGTAAAAGAAATCTGTACATTATATTGAATGGACATTGCAAGATGTGAAGAATCGTCATATTTTTCTGGCCTGTGGCAGAGGTACTATGCTGGCTTGCCGCATGGAACTCTGGGTAGGAGAGTGAGGAACAATGTATGCTCGGCAAAAGTGATATGTGCACATGTGCACAGTATGATATATATGACACTAGCTATGTTTCACCACGTGGGTAATTAATGTTGGTTTGATAATAGCTTGAATATATATGAAGTATTTGGGCTTAGATACTTTAAAGGAATGACACGTCAAAGGAAAATTAGCAACAGAAAGAAGAGTATGTAACTCGAGATCAGAGAATTAATGTAAACTGTCGTTGATAATCTCAATCATGATAAATATAATTTGTTTACCCATGATTGTAAGCAACGTGTATATGAAACTGAGGGAATCAGAGAGTTCTGTCTAGCAGAGATCTTTTATGAAGAATGGAAAGGATTGTGCCTCGTGCGTTTATTGAAACTTTTAATTAATTTATGGACATTTGCTGTCATTGTTACAACTGTCAGTTGTGATTGCCCCTGTATTTAAGAAGGCTGCAGATTGTGATCCCAAAGATGGGTGATCTTTTCGTTCTGAAGGATGATAACTCACCTTTTAAAATGACATAAGCGATTGCCCATCTCGCTTCCGATCTGGTTACCTACTCAATGTGCGCAGCGATAATTTTATTCGTTACCAACTCGTGTTATTTTGGGACAAGCCGAATACAGACTCGTGACCTTCTGGAAGGATTTCATATTGGCGCACGAACATCAGAACTACTTCCATCAAGAACGATAACTCTACTCCTCTTTGATTCCAATGGTCCTTACTATTACTCTTTTTATATTAAATGAAATATTCATACATTCCTTTTAAAGAATTAAACCGTATGATACAACTTAAAGAAGGAAAATATTATATCTGTTCAACACATATTCTAGCTTAATTATTACCAATTGTTCACCTTATATTTCCAAGTGTATATTTCTGAATATAGTTTAAGAATCACAAATTGTATATATTTACTAAAGTACTCGGGATTATTTTTATCAGAGTTCCGTAATCATTACGCACGTTCTGACTGGTTTGTCGTATTTTCGTTTATATCATCATATTAGAAGTACAAAGAGTATAGCTATCAAACTTCGGTTGCCTCATGTGTCATGAACGGTGAGAGAGATTCAAATACACGCACGTGCGTTTGTTTAAATGACGGCTTTCATGGGCCCAGCTGAGTCTATTTCTGACGAATATGTGGGCTGTTTTGGTGATTTTATGTGCGCTTTCCGATCTTTGTAGGAATTAAAAAACAATAGATTCATATATAACTAATCAACTTTAATCTGTAACATTGGGCTTACATGTCTCATAACTAGGGATATTTTAAGGAGCACAGCTGGAAATTATTACGTGAGAATGTTTGTTTAGCAAATATTATGTCCATCCTTTAGTTGTATGAAAGAACCCTATATCTTTAAAAGAAATAAACCACACACAAAATTGCAATACAATATAAGAGTGCTTCTGTAATATAAAGTCCATGGGGATCAAAGAGGAATAGAGTTCTTGTTTGACGTAGTTCTGATATTCACACGCCAATATGAAATCCCCTCCAGAGGGGACAAGTCGTCATTTGGCTCGTCCCAGAATAACACGAGTTGGTCACGAATGGGGAACGAGTCTGCTAAGAGGTTACGGAAAGGGGCGAGTGGGGACGAATGCGATAACTTGCCACACGTAAAAGATACAGAGCCCATTTGTTTGGCCCCGTTGCACCGTAAATGACACACGTTCGTTTTTGGTTGTTAGTTTAGAACAGTATCCGTTGTTTAATCTTCCAGTTAAATACGAATTGACACACTGGGAGATGACGGGAAAAACGCCGTGAAGAATCAGTATAATGTTACGGTTTTTGCAACGTCATCACATGCGGTTGAAGTTTCGGGGAATAAAGCATCGAGGAAATAATGAAACTTGCAGTTATCCTATTTCCAAGTCCTTAACTATCGCCGCATAGTTCTCAGACTATCACTGACCGCTTTGAAATAAAATCGAATATACACGGATTATTACGGATTACTAATTATATAGTATGACCAGAAATTATTGAGAATTTAATTGGATTTCTAGTATAAACAGCCTTGACCAGCTGTCAAGTGCTTGGTTTCATTCAAGAGAGACAACTCCGTTAATCCTTTTTCATTAGTTTGTGAAGTTTATCCCCCTTTGTTTACTTGCTAACAGACGACATTTCAGTGATCCTCAGTATAGATGATTTAGAGAAGAGGAAGTTGATTTTAGAGTATTATAACAAGGACATCAGATCAGCTAAAGTGATTTCAAGTAGAACAGGCATCCCTTTGTCCACTGTTTATCGTGTTTTGAAAAATATTGCAAATGGATATGGCATTGAGCACCAGGGAGGCGCAGGTAGGCCGAGAAAATTGACTGTTGGTGACAGGAGGCGGCTTGGTATTCTTGTTTCTAAGAACAAACGAAGGAGTTTAGAAAAGTTTATGATTGATATGGATATGATTGATAGAGGAACTGTGGCTGTCTGTAAGGAGACAATTAGAGCTGAGCTGCATGCAATGGGTTGGCAGAAAAGTCGAGGAATTCCATCACCGATCATGAAACCTGAACAAAAGGAGCGAAGGTTGAGCTGGTGCTTACAGCATAGAAATTTTAACTGGGAATTTCTAAGATGAAAGTTCTGTGTGGCTGTTTCCTAATACACTAAAATTCTGGACCAAACAAACTGAAAAACGTTTGTATCAGCGCCCAAAGTACAGTCCGAAATTTAACGTGTGGGGTGGCATATCTGTGTTAGGGGCAACACCCCTCTGTGTATTTGAAGGGAATATGAACAGTGAGCGGTACACAGATATTCTCAAGGGACATTTACATCCATCTGCTCACGTGTTCTATGGTAATGTTTGGATTTTCCAGCAGGACAACGACCCAAAACATCGTTCAAAGCATTCACAGGCCTGGTTTCGGACCCAAAATATGACACTATTAGATTGGCCCTGACCTAAATCCAATAGAATATGTTTGGGGACTTATGAAGGAAAGTGTCAATAAGAATATTGCTGAAATGAAAGAAGAGGTGGTCGGATATTGGGACAGCATGGACCACGACTTTCTAACTTCTTTAATCAGTAGTATGCCCCGCCGCATTGAAGCCTGCATTGCTGCCCATGGTAACTTGACAAAATACTAACTGTTCACCTGTCTTTGAATCTGGAGTTATGTTCTGCTAATATTCACATTTAATACGTGAGTAATGAGTTAAAAATACAATCTTTAAATTCTCAATAATTTCTGGTTGTACTACATGTAAGTATATTATTACGGGTATATCAGTGATACTACTAAGTCCCTGAATAGATGTAAGTATCATTGGTTCATTTTTTATAACAAAACAATATCAGTATTTGTATGCACGAGCTTGATGGTAAAATATAAATATTCTTGTTTTATCATGCAGCTTTTGTTAGATATATCTGTAATATTGTAATTAATGGTTATTATTTAACATTATATTATTTTATTTGCTGGCTTACCGATAGCATATATTAGTTTACGAACATTCCTCCCAAAAATCCTTTAGGAAAAGGCCTGAAACATCTAGTACAACATGTATGAAGTATAGCATGGGCAAGAGCTATATATAAGTCTATTGGTACGGGTATATTAGTGTTACTACTATATCCACAAATAGGTTTAAGTATATCAGTGATACTACAGGGATACTGTGAAAATGGAATAACATAAAAAACACAATCGCCTGCTCAAATAATATCTACATAATGCAGGCATTGTCAATATTTACTCCCTTAGAATGCTCGTACACAATCTTATCTACTTTCCAAGTAGATCAAGCAACATAAATAATCCAAACATTATAATATGAATAATTCTCTAAGTAAACGCAGTGAAAAGCATTATCTGATCATAAATAATCCTCTGAGTAACCGCAGTGAAAAGGATTATCTGATCAAAAATAATCCTCTAAATAAACGCAGTGAAAAGCATTTTCTGATCATGAATAATCCTCTAAGTAAACGCAATGAAAAGCATTATCTGATCATACATAATTTTCTAAGTAAACGCAGTGAAAGGGATTATCTGATCATACATAATTCTCTAAGTAAACGAAGTGAAAAGCATTATCTGATCATGAATAATCCTCTATAAAAACGCCGTAAAAAGCATTACCTTTTCATGATAAATCCTCTAAGTAAACACAGTGAAAAATATTGTCTGATCATAAATAATCCTCTAAGTAAACACAGTGAAAAGCATTATCTGATCACAAATAATCCTCTAAATAAACGCAGTGAAAAGCATTACCTTTTCATGAATAATCCTCTAAGTAAACGCAGTAAAAAAACATTATCTGATCATAAATAATCCTCTAAGTAAACGCAGTGAAACATCATATCATAAAATAATTATCGACCTAGGATTTAAGTTTTCACGCAATTCACGAAGGCATTTGAAAAACGATTGTCCCACATTGACTGTTTAGATTTGGACAGTTCTACAGTACAGTCCTTGTGAAAATGGAATAACATAAAATACACAATCTTCTGCACGAATAGTATCTACATATTTACTCCCTTAGATTGCTCATACACAATCATATCTACTTTGCAAGTAGATCAGGCAACATAAATAATAATATGTTATAATATCCGTTCATCCGATGCTGACTAATCCTCAAAGCAAACACAGTGAAAAGCACATCATTAAATAATTATTTACCGCAGTCGTAAGTTTTCCAGCAATTCACAAGTGCAATTGTACAATGATTGCCTTACCTTGATTATCCAGACTTGGAACGTCCTCACAGTCACTGTCAAAGGGAATAACATAAAGTACACAACTTTCCTTAGAATGCTCGCACATAGCATTAATCTACCTTCCAAGAAGACCAGGCACCATAAATAATCCAGAAATTAATCTTCCCCTCTCTCTCCGGAACACCAGTGACTTCTCTAGCTTCCGATCAAAACTGAAAACTCACCTCTTCTGATGTCTTTCCAACTGTGCTGAACTCCTTGTATAGTATGGCGCTTTGAGCATACTTCAGTATGGGTATATGAGCGTAAGAAATGCCCTATTATTATTATTATTATTATTATGTTTTACAGATTAAAGATAATAAGCAGCAGAGAGGGTTCGGGTGATCAGTCAGGCTGGTAAGACTCATCATCAGCTCAGGGCCCTTGCCCCCTTTACACGCAGCCCAGACAGCGAATGGGACTTCCCCCAGGAAACGCTGCTTAGTCGAACCCACCAAGAACTTTCCGGAGAATATGATTATTATTATTATTTATTATAACATCCGTTCACACGTACACCAGGGATGATAGAAGAGAGTATCCCTGCGTATATGAAGAGAGTCCGTGCTCTCACACAGTTCACAGTCCCGTAGATTGGTAGTACATGTACATCACTACATGGTTATTCCGGTTCAGTTATTCACGTTTATCCACTGTTCCTTTGAAGTTTTTTTGTCTGTAGAGTGAGTATTATCCCTCTTTCCAAAATTCTTGTTTGTACACCGTCCTTCTGTCTCATCTCGTAGGCAATATTAGCGAGTTTTCCATTTTGCTTTTTTAAAACAACTGGTAAGTCCGTTCGCACGGTGATTTTCTTCTGTCGAAGAACTTTTGATGAGTTTATGGCAGCATCGTACACTCGTTGTTTATCTTGTCCCAACACAAAGAGAATCACGATGGGTTTCGGCATGTCAGCCCGGAAAGTAGTTGGGTCGCTACTCGGTCTTTTCAGTCAATGTATTTTGTCGAAAATTATATCACTGGCGTTGTCAACCTGTAGAGTCATGGGCAATAGTTCTTGATGTTGATCACTGGATGACATGGTCCAGACTCGACTATTTACAGACCGCCGGCAAAAAGCTGGAATATTGCTGAGTGCAGCGTTAAGCAACAGATAAGCAAACAATTTGCAGTTTGTCTTCTTTTGTACCACATGAAACGGCCAATTATTGAAGCTTGTTGTCATTTTTAAATCTTGAAAGGACATTTGGCAAGACTTAAAAGAATGAGTGAGGGGTGTGTATCTGTTGACCGCAACGGCTGTAGTCAAACGACATAATGAAATTAGAACAATTACAAGGAACCAATACAGCACTAGTTACAGAGAGGTACAAGACGTTTAATCATCTTCCGACATCACTTTGGCAAAATTGCATTGAACGGATGCATTCTGACTTTCTCACTTTTTTATGTCACCCCCCGACTAGAAATGCTTCACAGTACAATTCACCCTGAGGGCATGCATATTCACAGTACAATGCATCCTGAGGGCATGCATATTCACAGTACAATGCACCACACAAAATGTCTGTATGACCCAAATGGTCAGGAAATACTCGTTTCATCCGGCGACCATATGAACAACGTTTGAAATCTACGTATCATCTGGCCGTCAGATTTACACACGTTTAAAGGGGTGTTAAAATAAACGAACATTCAACTCTGCATTTACATGTATTTCACAGGTGTGTAAATCTGGCCATTGTGTTCATGTGTTTCCTAACATGTGTAACATATGTAAATGCTGTGATTGTAGGACATGCATTTCAATACATTTGAAATCTCGTATGACCAGCGTTAGGTTTGTCATATATTTAGTACACGCGTAAATGGTTGGTAACGGGTAAATATAGTGTTACAAGATTAACACTACTTTAACATGTATTTCAATGGTTCTGTAATGTAACTGTCACATCGGGTTCGTTAGCGCGTCGGACCACGCCATAATGCACGGAGATCATTAGAAACACATGGCGAAGTGATACCCATGACTGAGCACCACTATTAACGTGCCTGCCTTTCTTGACAAACACATGATGTCTGTTTAAAAGGTTGCAATATTGGGTCTATGGGCCGGAGCGATATGCATGTTAAGGAGTGTGTGTGTGTGCGAGGGCGCGGGTGTGGCATGGGGTAGGCCTAGGGTGGGGTTGTGGCGGTGGGTCGGTGTTGGGGTACTGATAAGTCTTTCTGACCAATAGGTAATATCGTTTATACTTTTTGTAATGGAAAATACATAACAGTTTAAATAACTGACCTTAGGTACACTTCTTATATATGCTATACAAGGAGACACTGCTAATTACAATAAAACACAGACAGATGTGTTCACACAGACATGAACCGGTAGGTCCCTAATTTTTGTGCTCACTTGTATGAGTTATCCGACTGATCATAACTGAACAAATTTCATTTTCTATACTTTCATAAAAGATGATTACAATGTATTAATGATTCCCGGTGTAAATTCTTGTTGTAAATGTGTGAACATGCACATGCTTGGTGTGACCTCTTTTTGATTCGGAATACAGGTATTATCCCATACGGACGTTTTCTCAAATTTCAGTTTGTTTCCATCTCTTGGGTAGACTATAGAAAATTGTAGTGATTGCAATTAGCTCATAACTAAGCAGTTTCGATAATTATTGAAAGCTTACTACCTGACATCATTTATGTTGCTCATGCGTTTTCTTTTTCGCTGTCTAATTTGTTATACATTATATAAATATGTTAATCATTTTGGTATCTCAATTTCATGGAATATAATGTGTACTTATTAATCTATCAAAGTACCGAAACCTATTATGTGTATGCTTTACTGTTATTAGGTGAACCTGTTGAAAGTACCTTCGTACAGAATTTCCAGGAAATAGAAACTGAAAATTACTAGATAAATGGAAAACTAAATTGGATAAAGATTGCAAATAATCATTATTTATATTCCTCTTTTAAATTATCAGTGTGCAGATCATGTCACTAAAATAAAAACTGAAGGATCTATGGTGACAAAACTTGAATGTATAATAAATGTACCAATGTATATTCTTTAACAGTATCAAGGAATGATGGGGTATGCTCGTGGTTAAAGCATTCGCCTGTCAGGTCAAAAACCGGTGTTAAAATTTAGGGGGGGATACTGACAGAAGTCTTACCACCATGTAATATGTCTGGACATCATTTACACATGTCTGCTGCATTGATACGGTGTTTTTTCTAAAAATAAATGATAAACAAATGAAAAATAAACAACTGCATTTCAGTTATGATTCACATATAATCATAACTGTAACAAAACATCCACACATGCATGTCGATGCAAAAACAATCATCACTGAAAGTTATGATATGAAGAATATCCTGTTTACTGTACATAGTAATGCTTTAATCGAAAAATACTGTAGTCAGTATGATTCATAGAGGGATTTCCACTTTTTAAATGGAACGTGTTTGTAGGTATTTTTGGCAAGAATTAGAAGAGCTGTTTTTATAATGGTAGCTACGCCCCTGTTCGCATGTGTTGTTGACGGATGGACGCCTCGTAACATCACTATTTGATTATGAGTCACAAACACATGCCCATGATATGGTCGGAATCGTTCCAAGGATTAGCAGATATTTATCATGAAAACATTTTTTTTATTTAGGTGGCTTGAAACTCGCTTTTACAAAGGCCTAAAGGTTGATCACAATACATTTCGTTTTACAGCTTCTTTTTTCTTAACATGCTCACGTCAAAACTGATTTAAATTCTAATCGCAGATTAAAGAATGACACAATGAATAGTATGCCAAATTATCGTTACCATGACAACCCTGTGATATTTCACCTTATGTTAGAGAGTAATGCAGATGATACTGTCGGCCGTAAGTTTTGATAAGTTGCTTCATGGCTATCAATAATCACTGGGTATCTATACAATTATATTTGTGAGCAAAGGCCATGTGATAGATTATATGTTCTCTGGTGTGATGGAGGAGAACTTGCGTCGCTAGTTTTCTCGATAATCTGAACACATGTATGTAGCATGACACCGACAGATACCTTTAGAAGAAAGTGTTTGCCCTACCTGTAACAACGATGTCCCGTCTATAAAAGGGATATAATGCGGGGATGAATCGCCTGTACTTTTATCTTTGCCCGTTTATGATGATACATACTGCGATCTTTCACAATAATCCCTCTGGCTATCAGATTGAGGGTACGTTTTAAACATTACCGGTATTTCTATTATTGTATTTATAAAGTTCTTCGAACGTTCTCCATATACGTCCTTCAGATACATCGCGCACTACCCTTTTCTTTTTTGATCTTCTCAAACGACTGTTACAAGTTCGAAGAATCCTGGTCAAAGTAGAAAAGTCTTAAGACTATTCCCTTCAATTCTGTAACTTACACATTGTACCCTAAATGGGTAGAGCTTCCGTTCGGGGGAATATCAGAAGGACAACGATACAGTTATCTCCAATGTTGTAGAAAGATCTCCACTTACTTAGGAAGACAATAACCCACTGAGATATTGTATTCATTTCGGAATGATATTTTCAGCCCCTGTCAGATCTGAACTTGAACATGCGAGGTCTGCGTCTCTGTCAGACTAAAGGCCTACAAGATGTTTAGCAACACTGGGGAGTAATAGCCATAGACCTTCTCCAAACAAGGGAATATATATCTTGTGAGAATGACTTCTCCGACAAGGAAATTTACAGCAATGCCACATCACAATTGCTTACGTGATATTTACTCCCAATCTGAATTTATGGATCGTCAATTTAAACGGGACAATCAAGACGAATTTCACAAAAGGCACGGAGATCCAACATGCCTATGATATACTCAGAGAACGCACCCGCCTGTGCTATCCGGTCATAATCGCTACACAATAAAAAAGATTTTTCATGTCTCACGGAATATATAATTTGATATGGCAATGTTTGTTATCGTATACTGTTGCGTTAGTGAAACAAATGCGGAGAACTTTAAAGTTTTTGTATGGCGTTATTACAACAAAGGCTGAGCGAATGGAGAAATTACATTGTTCAGGCACTGTGAGACTATTAAGGAAGGTCCCATGCAGTGCAATAATATTCCAATTATGTACTGTGAAAAGAACGTTACAGTAGTAATGCGCTAGCTGAACAGACTTAAGAAATAACGAGCTGGTTCGTGTAGCATATTTGGCTGTGATCCAAGAGAGACAAAGTGCTATTCTATTGGGACAGCTGGGACACTTGCGAAGACAAAGGAGCAACGCAACGCCCTTTGTTCACCACTGAACCTTTTAATCCCTCGAAACATGCACCTCACAAGATTTGCCAACACCACACACAAGGCGTAATTAATACTGGTAGCAAGATCGAGTGCAGCTTGATAAGGCGAGTTAGCTTGCGTAATACTGCTTTCTTTGTCAGGCTATTTTGGTGATAAGAATATTGAGGGCATGTGAACGCTGATTTCAAACATACTAAAATGTGTGAAAATGAAATTACATAAAATGAACCAAGTAATTCACATGATGGAAACATATGATCATCTTGCTTGAGCACAGGTAACATGAACTTGTATGAACCGTTCATATACATACCCCTGAAATCCGGTATGATACATAAATATCTAAGGTGTGTAAATATTTGCAAATTTGAAAATTTGCATGTGTTTCCCCACCTAAGTAAATTCACATGTTTCCAATCCGAGTAAACTTAGAACTAAATCGGAAATTTCAGCACCCATTGAAATTCAAAGGAATACATTGGAAATACTGTATGATCATGTATTTACCGGGGTATCTGTTTTGCAAGTCATGTTTGGAAATCCCTGACAATCCGGTCAGGGCATGCATGAACGAGGTGCTCGTGCATACGAAAATGTGCGATGAGCATATGTTTCAAAGGTAGAGATTCATACGAAATATATGCCCGAAGTTAGGAAATATCTGAAAACATACGTAAATCCGGTCACGGCATGTATTTACTACTGCATTTACGTTTATTTCAATGGTTTACCATCCGGCTTTTGGTCCTGTAATGGATCCTGAGGGCATGCATATTCACAGTACAATGCATCCTGAGGGCATGCATATTCACAGTACAATGCATCCTGAGGGCAGGCATATTCACAGTACAATGCATCCTGAGGGCATGCATATTCACAGTACAATGCATCCTGAGGGCAGGCATATTCACAGTACACTACATCATGATGTATTGTACTGTGAAGCATTTCGATGCGGCGGTGATCCTGGGTGTAGCTACCATTATTGAAAAAGTTCGGGCTTACACATGCTGTTGCCAAACACGTTGGGCAAGCACTCCGTACTATCAAAATATATAGCTTTGCAACCTATCGGGCTTACACGAAAAAATCTACGCGCCTGGTGGTATAAACAAGTTAATCTTTAATCCTCGCAAAGACACGAGGGTCTGTGATTTCTGTCAAAATTATTCCTAATGGAGTTGCTTCCCTTCGACCGTCCACCCATAGCACAGCCTCACTGTGAAACACGGAACACACCTGTTCATTGCCTACTTGTAGCCGTGTGCTAAAACAAAGTGGGATATTTTGTATATAGTTGGGTATATGTTAGTTCACATTTTATTTTATTAGAAAAGATAAAAAAATTATAAAATAAATAAACCAAAAACAAACTACCTTGTTATTAAATATTGAAATTACTTGTAGAAATTACCTGTAGTGCCATGTGGGTGCTGTAACAGCAGCCATGTACTGTCATATCATTGTTTGTTTACTAACACTGGTCACCATCTTGGTTCCTCAGTTCTTCTAATTTTCAGCCTCTTCTTTTCTGAATTAGGAATCATCCCAATTCAGCTCAATCTTTTTCATGAAATAATAGACTCACCTGATTGCCACTTACACTGCCACTGATTGGTTCTTGTGCCAAACAATTCTCTTCTTGGCTGTGATTGGCCCTATTGGTTTGCCATAGTTTTCTTGTTGCTCACCTGTAGATTGTTTCTCAGTGTGTGCCTGTCCTCCTTGAGGAGGACTTTCTCATTTCTTGTATGCAGGTGGAGTCAACTTTTCACAGTTTCAGTTAGAGATAAGTTAGGCATAGGTTTATTAAATTTATTAGAACAGGTTAAAACATTTATTACATTTATCAATTATCAACTATTAACTGTTAACTATTAACGAGAGGAACATAATTTAAATTAAAGTAACATTTATATATCTAGGCTGTTTATAAGCTTACCATTATGGCCATGTGCTTGTTAGCGTCGGCCATGACAGTTTTCATTTGATTAGGTAAAGTCATAATTGGCACATGTATTGGTACAATTTACAGTGCATTGATGTGATACTATAATATTTGTATACAATGTATGATTGGCCTAAATTGTATTGTACATGTTTTAAATGTGCGAGTGTGTACCTGTCACTCCTTGAGACTTTCTCATTTCTTGTATGCAGGTACACCGTCACTTCATCCATCCACACAAATAAAGTTGTTATAGTTGGCCCTGGTCATTCTTTTGTCTATCTCGCATCGTCCAGAGACCGAACTATATACCCCTGGACCACGGTCTCATTTGGCGCCCGAACAGGGACGACGCTTGTCGGCAGGATGTCCAAGCAGCCAACAGTGGGTGGTGAATTCTCATTGACATTTTAATTCAACTGTGATTGTCAACATGCTGTGATATACCACGTCATTTCTTTTGCTTGCTGCAATGTAGTATTTGTGATTTTCCACCTGTGATGTAGTCCTTGATGCTTCGAGATTCTGAATTGTTTCTGCAAGGGACCTGTGATAGAATGACTATATATTAATGCGCTGTGATACCTGTGATATTTGACAATAGCATTTCCAGATGCAATAGACTGATTGACAGGAACTCACGTGGACGAAATGAATGCATGTTGGGAATCATCAATGTATTGTCTCTTTGGGTGATGATTATTTTGGGTTTCAGTTGTCATGTGTGGTGTATAAATTGTTATATAGTTGAACTTCATTCTGTTTGAATGTTTGTGTAGCCACTTCGCGTGCGGTAATATTGACACTTCGCGTCCGGTAAAACATCGCAGCTCGCTACTTCGCGTCTTGTATACATCGATGCTATGTCTCCTATAATACTGTTTCCAAACATGTGCTTGCTAAGCAATTGTCTTCGATAGCTTGCCATTACTGTTTGTTGCTTGTATTTAGCTGTTTACCTTTGATATTTATCGTTGAGGTTGTTCTTGCACTGTGACCTCACTGTGCCACGCAGCACGTGGTGGTTCTATTGCCCTACGGTAGTTACGTCCCTTTATTGGAAATAGTTATAAAAAACTAGGCAAAGGCTAACTAAAATGGAAAGTAAGTTATAAATTCTGGATTTTGTGAAACAAAACTGAAATAGGATTTAAACTAGGTCATTAGTATAAATAACAGTGTTTTATTGAATTGAATTAAATTAAATTTGATTTAAATTCAGTTAAAACTAAACTTAATAGAATATAAAAGCAATTACAGTTCTTTATCTTTATTCTTTAACTTTACCTTTACAGCTATCCACTTTGTCTATCCTTTAAAATAATACTAACCTTTGTTGTTGTGTTGTAACTTTCATCATCATCATCTTTAGTAGTAAAAAAAAAAAAAAATAGAATATAAAAATTTGGTAAGTTATTGGTTGCATTTGTCTTATTTGTACATTTGGGTTTTCACACTGAATTTTTCATTTCAGAATAACTGTGGTTGGTTGAATTGTATTTTTGGTTCACACTGAATTTATTTCAGTTTGAATAACTTAGTTGGTTTGAATTGTATTTGGGTTCACACTGAACATTTCAGTTTGAACAATTTGGGATTTTGTCTTGAATTTTTGTCTAGAAGTTGTCTCTAGGGCTTTGCTTGCTTTGGATTTTGTATTTTGAAGTGTGAAGTTGTTAGGCTTGGTCGGCAGTTCTTCTGCTTACTTTGTATTGTAGTGTTTGTTGTTAGTCATGGCTTCTGGTGGATTTGATATGACTACTTCACCTCCAAAGGGGAGTGGAAGATCAGGTTGTGGATTTTATTCAGGGTTTGGAAGCGTCTATGCGTGCTCGTGTTATGCATCGTGTTACTGTGGATTACTCTGCTTGAGGGAGTTGGTAGGTCGCCGCCTCGTCCTTATCCCGGTTGAGTTGGAAACGGAGGGAAGGTATTCACTCCCTAGACCTCAGTCTCCGAGGCCTCCACATGAGACATTTTATACTCCAGTTTTCCAGATACTTTGGGGGTAGTAGGTCATAGTTACACAGACACATGATATTCCACTACAGTCAAACTTGGTGTCATCCTGTACACAAACTAGGTCATTTCCTTTGGATGATTATCCCTCTCAGTTTAGTGGTCTGAACCAGACAGGTTAGAACCACCCTTCCTGCCTACACCACTTTGGGGTGTGGAAATTGTCTACCTTTTCGGGTGATGGTCTGAAGGGTGATGTGAGAATACTCTCTCAATAGGCGGAGGAGATTAAAAGGTTTACAAAATGAAGGATTATACTCTGATGTGTCAGTCCTTAATGCTATCGCCCGTGGCATGGAGGAACAACACTAGATCTTTGAGTCAATTACCTCTGAATGTTACTCCTGGTTGTGCTTTGGAACGGTTAGATCTGGTTTTCGGAGATGTTATGACTGGTGAAGCATTGATGGAAAGTTTCTATTCGGCTAGGCAGAATGCAACCGAGTCTGTGGCAAGTTGGAGTTGCGGGTTAAGTCACCTTATTACCGAAGTTGTTCAAAAGAAAAGCTTTGACTTAGAAACAGCATCTAGACTTTTGGCGTAACCCCGGTTTTGGATGGGTCTATATCAGCAAGAGATCTAAAAACAGCAACTCGACACTATTATGATTCAGCAATGGGATTTAATGATCTCCTTGTTTTCAGTTCGAAAGGTCGAAGGAGAATTGCCCTCTGGTGGCTAAGGTGGAATCACAACCACTTGTTTCCAAAGAGGATGGTAGTGTTGAAATTCTAGACAGACTTAAGGAGTTGACTAGTTGTATCAAAGAGTCTGGAGGTCGGTTGGCTCACAGCTGGAGAGAAAGAAGGTTAGTGTTCCGTCTCCTCCATCAGTTACTGTTCCACCACCTTTTTGTTCCATCAGGTTCGGGTTCCCCCTAAACAGAATGTTTCAAGGGTCTGCTCCTGCTGAAAATGCTTTTTGCACAAACGCCTTCTCAGAATCAATGCGGGTCAGGCTATGGAGGTCCAGTCAAGTGTTTTGATTGTGGTGAGTTGGGACAGAAACGGGAGTCATCCGCAGTGCTCTTTAAACAAGTAAGAATCACGTGTTGAGGAGCTGACGTTGGATTAGGAGACAAGCTCCATTCATGTACCACATGGATTAGTAGAGTGAGATACAATGAGTCCATAGTAGATATTGAAGATCATGCATGTAGAGTTTTGGTTTGACACAGGCTCAGGTGTTTCAACTTTGTCAAAATCCTATTATGAGGAACATTTATCTCATTGCCTGAACTCAAACCCCTGCTGAATAACATTTTGCAAATCAGTGGAGCTACTGGACATGCTTTGCCGTATTTGGGTTACATTGAAGCAAATGTTAGCATTCCACAAGAGTTTTGGGAGAAAAGGTTATTTATTTCCTCTCTGATTTTGGTTGTTCCCCAACTGGGTTTAACACTCGTGTTCCTATGGTGTTGGGTACTAATGTTCTCAAGGCTGCTGCTATCAATCTTTGACGCTTCACTCAAGGATGTTTCTTGTCAGTCGTTGGCTTGGGCGTTAGCTCGCCAGTGGTTTGTAAACAGATCTGAGGCTCTGGGTAGGGTTGAAAATGTTCAATCTACAAAGTCAATCATCGTGGAAGCTGGTTGTAATCAACTCATTACTGGTCTATGTCGTGTTGGGACTAAACCTCAACCTGGGATGCAATATTGTGTGCTTTTCCCTCTACATCATTACCAGAGCTCTCTTAATTTAGTTTGTGGAGTTGTTGATGTACCAGTGGAAGTCCAGTCTACTTCAAGGGTTAAGATTGAGGTCACCAATCCATCGAATAGGGCGATCACTATCCCAGGTCATACAATGCTTTGTCACTTAGAGCAAGTTGAAGTTATGGATCAACTCTCTATACCTGATGAACAGTCTTCAACCTCAAAAGATCTTTTGATTTTTGGGAAACTTAGTCAGACTTATACAGAGGAGGAGAGTTGCTGAGTTCAAATTCTCTAATCAATGAGTTTGATGATTTGTTTAGCAAGTCTGATTTAGACATGGTGTCAGACAGATTTAGTGCAACATCGAATTGACCTTACTGATGCCACACCTTTTAGAGAGAGACATCGAAGAATTCCTCCATCAATGTACCAGGAGGTAAGAAATCACATCAAAGACATGCTTAGTGCTGATGTCATTCGTCCTTCTTCAAGTCCACTTTTACTTCTCCTATTGTACTAGTTAAGTAAGGAGGACTCTGGACTTAGGTTTTGTGTGGATTATACGGTTGAATCGTACACAACAGTTAAGTGACTCTTACAGTCTGCCTCAGATAGAGGAGACACTTGATGCTTTGCATGGGGCTAAGTACTTTAATTGTCTTGATTTGAAGTCAGGTTATTGGCAAGTTAGGGTTGCCGAGGAACATATAAAGCCAGACCACGGCCTTCACTGTAGGACCATTAGGCTTTTATGAGTTCAACTGTATGCGTTAAAGCCTTACTAATGCTCCTGCAACTTTTCAACGTCTCATGGAGAGGTGTATGGGGGATCTTCACCTTTTACAGTGTTTGATCTATCTGGATGATATCAGTGTTTTCTCTCAGCAAGACCTTCAAAGAACATATCAGTAGACTCAGAGCAGTTTTGAAAGGTTAAAGAAACATGGTCTCAAATTAAAGCCCTCAAGTGTCAGTTTCTCCAGGCGTCAGTTAAGTACTTGGGACATGAAATTTCAGAGACTAGGTGTTCGTACTGATCCTGCAAAAATTGAGGTACTTAAGCAATAAGCCAGTTCCCCAGAATGTTGATCAGGCACTGCAGTTTTCTTGGTTTCACGGGTATTATCGCCCGATTTGTCAAGGACTATGCTAAAATTGCCAGACCTTTGAATGATTTACTAGCCCGGTACTTCTGGGAAAGAAATGGGGATCCAGTTTGTTTGGGAAGAAGCACAACAAGCTGCTTTTGATACTCTGATTGATCTCTTGACACACAGCACCAGTCTTGGCATATGCCGATTTCACTCAAGCCTTTTGAGCTGCATATTGATGCCAGTGGAAGTGGTCTTGTGTGCCATTCTTTATCAACAACAGGACAATGAGCGTAGAGTTATTGCAAAATTATGCTAATAGTACGTGGATTGTCTCGAGCAGAACAGCTATCCCGCATACAAAAGGGAATTCCTTGCATTTGGTCAGTGGTGAAAAAGTTTCATGATTATCTCTATGGAAACCAGTTTGTAGTCAAAACAGACAATAATCCGCTGACGTATATGTGTTGTCTAAGGCTAAACTAGATGCAGTGGGACACCGTTGGTTGGCTCGTTAGCCACATAGTTTTTCCATGGAATATGTACCTGGGTCCAAGAACATTGATGCTGATGCATTGTCAAGGTTGCCACGGGAAATTGTTGACATTGAAAGTGTCACTGCTATCTGTCAAGGTCATATGGTCTCGACCCCTGTTGTCGAAACCCTCTCTTTGAATGTAGATGTTTGTGATGCATTGACTGTCAGTGAATCTACATCATTGGGTCACTCTTCTCGAGGTATGAAAGAACATCAGAATGATGACGATTCTATTAAGTTCTATTTTAGAACTTGTGCGGTTGGGTGTTCGTCCTTCGCAAGAGACATTGCGGACAATGGATAAGGACACAGCTACAATCCTACGTCAATGGGATAATCTTGTTGTCAAAGATAGTACCCTTCAACGTAAACAGATTTCCACAGATGGTGAGGTATATTATCAGTTGGTAGTTCCAAAATCTCAGCGTACGGAAGTTGTCACTAGTCTTCATGATGACATGGGTCACCTTGGGCGAGATCGTACCATTGCTCTTCTTAGATGCTAGGTTTTATTGGCCAGAATGTTCCAGGATGTAGAAAGGAAGGTCAGTAGTTGTAGGAATTGTATTTTGGAGAAAGCTCTAATCAAGGAGAGCGTGCACCACTTGTCAACATTCATTCTTGTCAACCCGATGGAGCTAGTATGCATTGACTATCTCTCGTTGGAACCTTGTTCTGGAGGGTATGAGAATGTTTTGGTGATTACTGATCATTTTACCAAGTATGCTCTTGCAATTCCCACCAGGAATCAGACGGCCAAAACAACGGCTAAGGTTCTCTTTAATCACCTCATTGTGCACTATGGTGTTCCTGAAAAGCTACATTCTGATCAGGGTAGGAATTTTGAGAGTACGACAATCAAGGAGTTATTAATGGCATACTTGGTATTCAGAAGACTAGAACCACTCCTTATCACCCCATGGGGAATGGTCTTTGTGAAAGGTTCAATCGTACGCTTCTAGGGATGCTGGGAACTTTGGAAAGTCGGGAAAAGGTAAAATGGAAGGATCATTTGGCACCTTTGGTTCATGCTTATAACTGTACTGTCCATGATTCCACTGGATTTACTCCCTATTATCTTATGTTTGGACGTCACCCTCGGTTACCTATTGACGTTGCGTATGGTACAACATCCAACAATGTATCTTCAGAGACTCATACTCAGTTTGCTTCAGATATGCAGAGAAAGCTTTCCATTGCCTTTGATCTTGCGAGGAGAAATATTGAAAGCTCAGGAAAACAACGAACTGCATATGACCTCAAAGCACGTGGAGCTACTGTTAAAGTTGGTGATATAGTTCTAGTTCGGAATGTTGGTGTTCGTGGTATGCAGAAATTAACCAATCGTTGGGAGGAGGACTTTTATGTTGTAGAGCTCAGCCTAATCCAGGTTTACCAGTGTTTCGGGTTTGTAAGCAGGGATCACAATTAAGAAAAGTTCTTCAGAAATCTGCTTCTTCCTATTGGGACGAATGGTAGACCTATTCCTAGACCAAGGTTGTCCACTTTTACAGACAGTGCTCATGATCCTGAGACTTCAGCACTCGACCTGAATGCTAGTAATGTCTCATTGGGGCCTGTTGAAAGTCTACGAAATCATTCAAGTGATGAGTCTTTGCCTCTGGATTCTTCCACTCCATCACCTGCACCACGGTTGGCAGCGTGTTCATTTAAAACCTGCATGGATGTCAGATGAACAGTGGATTGTTAATCACACAATTTGGGTTTGACTTGTATCTCCAGTCTGAGTATTGGTGTCGAGGACGCCACTTTCCTAAAAGGGGGTGTGTATTGCGTCGTGTGCTAAAACAAAGTGGGATATTTTGTATATAGTTGGGTATATGTTAGTTCACATTTTATTTTATTAGAAAAGATAAAAATTATAAAATAAATAAAACCAAAACAAACTACCTTGTTATTAAATATTGAAATTACTTGTAAAATTACCTGTAGTGCCATGTGGGTGCTGTAACAGCAGCCATGTACTGTCATATCATTGTTTGTTTACTAACACTGGTCACCATCTTGGTTCCTCAGTTCTTCTAATTTTTTCAACCTCTTCTTTTTTTTTTCTGAATTGGGAATCATCCCAATTCACTTCAATTCTTCTTTTTCATAAATAATAGACTCACCTGATTGCCACTTACCTGCCACTGATTGGTTTCTTGTGCCAAACAATTCTCTTCTTGGCTGTGATTGGCCCTATTGGTTTGCCATAGTTTTCTTGTTGCTCACCTGTAGATTGTTTCTCAGTGTGTACCTGTCACTCCTTGAGAGACTTTCTCATTTCTTGTATGCAGGTGAGTCAACTTTTCACAGTTTCAGTTAGAGATAAGTTAGGCATAGGTTTATTAAATTTATTAAACAGGTTAAAACATTTATTACAATTATCAATTATCAACTATTAACTATTAACTATTAACGAGAACATAATTTAAATTAAAGTAACATTTATATATCTAGGCTGTTTATAAACTTACCAGCAATGGCCATGTGCTTGTTAGCGTCGGCCATGACAGTTTTTCATTTGGATTAGGTAAAGTCATAATTGGCACATGTATTGGTACAGTACAGTGCATTGATGTAGTACTATAATATTTATACAATGTTATGATTGGCCTAAATTGTATTGTACATGTTTTTAAATGTGCGAGTGTGTACCTGTCACTCCTTGAGAGACTTTCTCATTTCTTGTATGCAGGTACACCGTCACTTCATCCATCACACAAATAAAGATTGTTATAGTTGGCCCTGGTCATTCTTTGTCTATCTCGCATCGTCCAGAGACCGAACTATATACCCCTGGACCACGGTCTCATACTCATAGTGAGACACACCACGGCGTCTGTGCAAAACACCGAAAACACCGAAAGAGGCTGTTTCGATTCGGCCCCCCTCTCTATTTATAACTCCTGGAACCGTTATCTTTAACACCTGACTCTTTCTGCTTTTTGTGTGACAGTCGGGAACTTCGTTCAAAGGTATGATAAAATACATACATCTTCTTATGTTACCTACAACTTCACGTCTCGATGAAATGTTTCCGGGTTAAAACATGGCTGCGCAGTTGCAGGTGTACATTGTTATATCACTATGTACTGAAACGATCGTGAAAACATCTAACAATTAACACGATGTATCTTAGGTGTACACTTATATGCGAGTGATATACTCTTTCAATAACAAGAATAATGAACTGACAGCACACCGTGTTTATGGCTTTCGATTTGTGCTACCGCTGTTTATTCAAGTTACAACAAGAAAACAGGTGTTTCCCCTCGTTTCATATCTGTTACGTCACCAGTGTGGAGAAATATTGGTCCCTGTAACATTCAGACTATTTCGGTGTTGTCTGTTCTTGTGAAACGTATATCAGCGTACGTACACAGGACCGATCTTCATATACGTGTCGTAACTGGTGTTGGGGCGTTAGTAAACCCTACCACATTTACCTACTATTTGTGGCCGTTCCCATTGTCTGGGGGGAGATAGTAGCTCTGGCGCTCCACTCGCTTGGTCCATTGCAGGATGCTGCTAAGTCTCGGAGTGAGGGGTTGGACGGCCGTGACTCCTAACTAACCACATGGCATTCAAGTACTGGCACACATACATTCAAAGATAAACTCAACACCAATTTATACTCACATAGTTTACTCTGTCTCAGTCCATCTCTCTAACTACAACTTCATCAACAGACAGGGTAGGCTCGTACCACACGGGGCACCTGAGTGGTGGGGACTGGCTTCCATCACTTAAAAGTAGGGCTGTGCACTATTGCCTGTAAACCGGTACATACCGATACAGTATCTCGCGATACGATTATCACGATATGGTTCAGATTCTGCAATATACTGGGTTATCCAGAGTTAGCCCTCTTTGAATTTTATGCCCTTGACTTCCATGGCAACAATATATACAAGTGCCAAATATACTTTTATTTCAGTCGAAACATTTTACAAGTGGAAGCATCTTTATAAGTAGCTCCAAAAGAGCCAAATATTCTACCAAGTTTTGTGGGTTTCAATGGTTTCATATGTGACAGTTTGGAGGAATTAAGTGGCCTCAAATGGGCCAATGTTTTATTTGGCCTTATTAGTAGAGCATATGGCTCTGAGAGACCATTTCACAAATCAAAATATTTTATTATTTTTGTTTGTTTCATAATGGGATATATGTTATCAATTTATCATAGAGGCTTAAGTCTTATAAATTTTGTAGGACTGTATAATGACATTCTAGTCAAGGATCTCAGCATTGAAGGTTGAATGAGTAATCATGTTTTGTTTCATTTTGCAGTAGTTCATGTTAACACATGTTTATATTGGAATTGAATCTGAATGAATCACTGACATACGAGGGGCGATCAAAACGTATGTGTAATCACCAAGAAAACGATACAAATGCAGTTATTTCTATGTTTTATTTTTCTACATATTACCTGTCAAACTCAAGCAATTTGGTTTTGCTATGTTCCAGTCTCACGATCCCCATTTTGTTTGACCTTTTATCTTGGTACCCTCAAAAACGCAAAGTCTACAATAAATGCATAAAAAACTTCAGGAAACAAAATATGCAAGAAATATTTTGTGTGTTTGAGATTGATAGAAGTCCCCTAGAATCACACTTAGATATTAAACTTCATAAAAAAGCAATTTGAAATAACAATCGCTTGTTAAAGTGACTCCCCCCCTTCATGTTGACTGAAAGAGCTTGTTTTGGAGCATAGCTTATTCTACTGTTTTCACTTATGCATACATGATGCCAAGGGTTCAAACTGAATGGTCACACAAGTGTCAGCTCACAATATATTGTAAACTGTGCCAGCTTGAATATCTGGACACAATGTTGTTGAAAGATGTAAAAGGGTGTGTCCTTAAAAAAATAGCCCCTGACTAAAAATAAATCAGGCAATCCAAGTCTTTGACTGTTCATCACGACGGGAAGTCATCCAATACTATACTGAACATATTTTATATGACAATATCTTAGGGCATACCATTATCCAAGAGGTACCAAAAGACAAATCGTTTTTCATTTTCTGCAAATTTGTTAGAAATATATGATACCTCAATGTGTTGTAATGACAAATATCTGGTTAACCACATTACCCACACATGTGAAATTTTGGATATGGCTTTGCTAACGATTCCTGTATAATGAAATGGAAGCTTTTCAAACATTGGACATCGAGAATATAGTTAGGCTACGTACTTTTTGATCGACCCTTGTACCCTTAACAATAAGTACATCCTGCATTGAAGTGCACTCCGTTGAAAAAAACAACACTGCCTTCGGCTAAACGCCATTCGCTCGAATCTCTCCGCCTACCGTGCCTAACCATTATGACTCATGAGCAAAACTGCAAATCTACAATACGGAACCTGATGTAATTCTCTCATGGTTTAGGACCCGTGAAAGTCCGGGTTAGAATGTGCCTTCAGTAACCCATGCTTGTCGAAAGAGGCGACTAACGGGATCGGGTGGTCAGGCTCGCTGACTTAGTTGACATATGTCGTCGCTTCCAAATTGCTCATGCTGTTGATCACAGGATTGTCTGGTCCAGACTCGATTATTTACAGACCGCCGCCATTAAGGTGGAATATTGATGAGTGTGGCGTAAAGCTAAACTCACTCACTCACTCTCATGGTTTAAGGGTGCATTTTTACCTTGTAACAATAGCATTACCATGGATATTTGTTTGAAATGAGAGGCTTTCTCAATGTTATGATATTTTCTGCTTTTGTGACATGATTACGAAGGACAGTTATGGTGAAAATTGGAGCCGGTTTACTTATTTTAAAGCTTGTGATATGTATGGTTGCAGCATGAACGAAGACGGGGCAGAGGATGGGAACTCAAGTCAAAGTATGTGTTTTTTTGGTCACGATAAATACAACTATCACCATATCCCGACTAATTCCCCTTATATTTCATTAAATGAAACAATAATTATAGTTTGGCATGAAATGCATGTGGACCCGTTTTTTTATAAATATCTCTTCATCCAATGACCCAATCGATCTCAAACTGTGCAAGTGGATGTTTTGTCAGACAACCTAATCACATTGTAAATCACCGATTTGATGCATTTGTATTAAAGAATCTGTCTATGTAACTGTCAACAAAATAAACAGCAGAACGCAGACTGTTGTCAGAGGGAGGGAGCCAATGACCTGTACCTGTTTAAATCAGACACCACACATGACACACACAACATGAGACACCACACGTGACACACACAACATGAAAAACCACACATGACATACACAACATGAGACACCACACATGACACACACAACATGAGACACCACACATGACATACACAACATGAGACACCACACATGACATACACAACATGAGACACCACACATGACATACACAACATGAGACACCACAGATGACATACACAACATGAGACACCACACATGACATACACAACATGAGACACCACACATGACATACACAACATGAGACTCCACACATGACACACACACCATGAGGCACCACACGTGACATACTCAACATGAGACTCCACACATGACAGACACAACATGAGACACAACACATGACACACACACCATGAGGCACCACACATGACATACTCAACATGAGACACCACATATGACATACACAACATGAGACACCACACATGACATACACAACATGAGACACCACACATGACAGACACAACATGTGACACCACACATGACATACACAACATGAGACTCCACACATGACACACACACCATGAGGCACCACACATGACATACACAACATGAGACACCACACATGACATACACAACATGAGACACCACACATGACAGACACAACATGTGACATCACACATGACAGACACAACATGAGACACCACACATGACACACACAACATGAGACACCTCACATGACATACACAACATGAGACACCAAAGATCACATACACAAAATCAGACACCACACATGAGACACACAACATGAGACACCACACATGACATACACAAAATGAGACACCACACATGACAGACACAACATGAGACACCGCAGATGACATACACAACATGTGACACCACACATGACAGACACAACATGTGACACCACACATGACATACACAACATTAGACTCCACACATGACACACACACCATGAGGCACCACACATGACATACACAACATGAGACACCACACATGACATACACAACATGAGACACCACACATGACAGACACAATATGTGACATCACACATGACATACACAACATGAGACACCACACATGACACACACAACATGAGACACCACACATGACATACACAAAATGAGACACCACACATGACAGACACAACATGAGACACCGCAGATGACATACACAAAATCAGACACCACACATGACATACACAACATGACACACCACACATTACATACACAACATGAGACGCCACTTGTGGACACCAAAGCACACACTCTGCCTAACCACGCGACACCTCACTGCCGACCACACCACACCACACCACAATAACCACTCCACACCTCACCATCAGACACCACACTGCCGACCACACCACTTTTCAATAACCACTCCACACCTCACCATCCGACACCACACTGCCGACCACACCACTTCTCAATAACCGCTCCACACCTCACCATCCGACACCACACTGCCGACCACAGCACATCACAATAACCACTTCACACCTCACTGCCGACCAGAGGACACGAGTTCACACCACGCCACACCACACCAAACCGCATAAAACATCAAACGCACACCAGCCACGACACGCCACGACATAAAACAGCAAACACACATCACACACCGCGCCACACCGCACCGCAAATAAGGCCACAGACCGCACCAGACAAAACAGCAAACACACACCATAACCCCCCCCCCCCCACACACACACACACACCACACACACACACACCAGTGTGTAATTGTCCCCATAATGCCATAGACATTGTTTGTCATTACGTTACACTCCTGATAAAAAACTTTCATGTTTCAGGGTCGAACGTCAATACTACCGCCGTAAAGGACGGACAGGCCGGGACAGCGATAGCATTTGTCAATGCTAACATTGGAAGCCTTTCAAGTATTGATGTTATTGCTTTCATGTGTTAAATCAACCTTCAGTATTAATTAAATGACTAATTATATTCACATTACTTTGAGATAGAATCAGAGAATATTATGGTTGTGTAGAGTGAGTGAGTGAATATGGTTTTACGTCGCGATTAGCAATATATTCCAGCAATATCGCGGCGAGGGACACTGGAAATTTGGATTCAAACATTGTACCCTTGTCAGGAATCGAACCCTGGTCTTCGGCGTGACGAGCTAACGCTTTAACCACTAGACTACACCAGCGTCCCTATGTATGTGTAGATGTAAAATTGCAATATTCCATTCTCAAGATGTACGTATGACAACAATGTGTAGCACTGTCAGCCTGAAGATTTAGTGAATGAGCAAGTTCCGTTCACCTTTGAACATTATTACATGCTATTTCAGACATGTCAACAGAACATATACTCATGCCAATAATGGTTGTGATCCCCGCCCCACCCCAACCCCCACCCCACACCCCTCTCCAATTAAAACATTGAAGGGAGTGACAACCATTATTGGCATGAGTATATGAGTTGAGATCAATTAAGTGTGTTGGTTTGATTGCTTGTTCAACGCAGCACACTGCAGTCTTCAAGCTATACGACAGTGGTCTGCAAATAATCGAATCTTAAACAGACAAGCCTGTGATTGCTAACATGAGCACTGATCTACTAAAAGGGATATGATGCCATGTATCAATCTGCTCAGCGAGTCAGACGACCGGTACAGTTACTCGCCTCCTGCGACAAGCCGATCTTCATGGGTTTGTCACTTGTAGTGATACAAGTATAGTGTGTCTACCTTCTTGGTTATATCCACAAGCACAGTGAAGATGACATGCTATGAAACATAATCACGGCAGGTCTCTATTTGGGCCCTACAATCATAGCTTCCTGACATGCCTAAGGGGCGCACTTCTGTATAGCGAAACGTACCACCTTAAACCACAGGGCAATCCGTGCCACAAACAGTAACAGTTATTTATTATCGGAATAATGAAGCAACCAAACCCTTCCACTTGAATCAGAAATTTCTCTTAAAAGCAGAGTCTTTGCAGGAAGTACACTTCATATGGTTCTCTTACAAATAGAAAGAAAGAAACTTCACAAAATGTAATTTGAAAAATAATGAATACTTTTTCTCTGATAATACATCTATGTATCCGAAATGGGATCCCTATCTTCCGACTCTAGCTAAACGTTAGCAAAATCCACTCAAACCCATCCATTCATCGTGCAAATGACGTTAAGTGGCAAATTAGGTTTTGCACGTGCAGTCGATCACGTGATCTTCGCATCAAAGTTTTCTTCATATGCACGTGTTTGCAATGTCCTCAAAAATTGAAAAAACTCTTTTAAACCACAGTTCTAACGGTACTTGAAATGCGACGATTGTCAAATGTGCAACGTGAATGTGCCGTTGGCATGTTGCAAACAGGAAGATCAGTTATTGACGTCGCAAGATCAATGGGATGCACTCGTCGTACTGTGTATGACTCGCGAGGTCGTCTACAAGAAACTGGCACCACTTCTGATCGCCCAAGGTCGGGTCGTCCACGTGTGACGTCACGAGCAGAAGACCGTCAAATCGTCCTACGTCACCTACGTGACAGATTTCTGCCGGCTACACGAACCAAGGCTGAGATGTTCAGAGGTCGACTGTCCTCACAGACCATTCGAAATTGGTTGCGGGCTGCCAATCTCCATTCTCGAGGTCCATATCGTGGGCCAATATTGACGCCGTTTCATCAACGTCAACGTCTGCTGTTGGCCCAAAGTCACCTCCGATGGACCCAGAGAGACGGGAATCGAGTCGTCTTTGGCGATGAATCCATGTTTACCCTCAGATTCACAGATGGCAGGCATAGAGTCTGGAGAGGACGCCGTGAACGGTATGCCCAATGTTGTGTACAGGAAGTCGACAGATTCGGGGGCGGAAGTTGCATAGTGTGGGGTGCTTTCTGTGGGAATAACCGTTCCCGACTTCTGGTCATCCGTGGAAACCTCACAGCTGCTGCTTACCGCGACCAGGTGCTCACCCCTGAACTCGTTCCTTTCATGGCGGCTCATGGCCTAGGTCTACAGTTCCAGCATGATAATACTCGGCCGCATACCACGATGTTGACACAAAATTTCCTTCAAAATGCTGGAATCAACGTCATGGACTGGCCATCGAGGTCCCCTGACCTTAATCCAATAGAACACGTTTGGGATGCACTTGGGAGAAGGCTTCGTGGTCTGAAGGAACCAACCTCAGTATCTGCAGGAACTTGGCGCTGCCTTGCAAGAGTAATGGCGCAGAATCCCCAACCACATGTTCCCAAGCATCAGGCAGTCGATGAGGAGACGGTGTTTGGCAGAGGTGAATGCGCGGGGCAGCCATACACGATATTGAACTGAGAAAGTTTGCATTTTTATTTTTGTGACTTGACATTCTGTATACCCATGTTTTTGAACGGCGGTGTAGCCTAGTGGAACTGATTATGGCACTGTCAGTGTATCTAGTACATCACACAGATCTCAGCAATGAAATATTAACAATTTAACCATGTTACTATCTCTTGTTCTTTTATAGTGCCCTGAAGAAAGAATGTGAAGTTTCTCTTTTGACTCAGTATATTCATCTTGAAACTAGGTGCTCGTATCCTGTCTCACCGGTGGCACCTGTCATAAACGCATGTAAATGCAAGCCTGAAATGTGCAAGGGAAAATAGAGCCAATGTCGGGAATTGTATCAGACGTGGACCTGATGCGTCAAAGTAGACGTACTCTTACCCGTTCTTAAAGCTTGACGTACTCGTACCTTTAAGCAAATCATATTAGAGTGAGTGAGTTTAGCTTTACGCCGCTTTTAGCAATATTCCAGTAATATCACGGTGGGGACACCAGAAATGGGCTTCACACATTGTGCCCATGTGGGGAATCGAACCCGTGCCTTCGGCGTAACGAGCGAATTCTTTAACCACCAGGCTACCCACCGCCCACAAATCATATTAGAAGCAATAATAGAAGTGAAGACTTCATATGTTATATCAATTTTAACGTGGAATGCAAATTAAAATAGTTGCATCTTTTTTTTAGTTAACACTGCTCAACAAGGATCAGTCGTATCTGGACCCTCCAGACAAGTGCCAGAGAATCCAGAAAGAAGTAAATCTTACACCGTATCGCCACTATCTACGCCATATCACAATTCATCACATCTCTCTCCAAACCACATCACAGCACCCCTCACCACACCTCTCTCCATAACACAACCACATCTTGCCAGATCTCTCTCCACACCTCACATCACCTCTCTCCACACCTCACATCTCATCACATCATCCCACCCCCACACCACATTAAATCACACCTCACCTCACCATACCACTCACATATAACTCCGCAACACGCATCTCATCTCATCTCATCTCACCACACCACACCACACCACACCACACCACACCACACCACACCACACCACACCATACAAATATATCACCGCAACATGAAATACCTTACGTCACCTTACCTCACCTAACCCCCACACCACATCTCACCTCAGCATGCCATACACATTTATCATCCAAAACTGTGTTCCACAGGAGATATTGCTTGTGTGAGATCAGACGATATCTCCTAGGAGATATCGTTTTGACAATAGATTTTGTACAATGCCCTGACAATGCTATGACGTCATGGACTTGATGACGTCATGATGCTAAGAAATCGCTGCACTGTCTAATGGTAATACAGTGTTCAGAGATGTATATTTTTCATTGAAAACCAATGAACAGTGATTTTTGATGATAAATAGTATCTCACCCTCGAGTCTTCTGATATCAGATATATAAACACTCGTTGATAAAAGTCAAAATATCCTCGGCAATCCTCGGATATTTGTAACTTTATCAACTCGTTTTTGATATAATTGATATCAGTAGACGCGTGGGTGAGATTCTTTATATACCAGCACAACACCTCACCTCGCCTCGCCTTATATCACATCACCTCACATATCATCACCTCACCTCACCTCACCTCCACACCACACCACATCACATCGCACCTCATCGCAGCATACCATTCACATATACCATCACAACACATCACCTCATATTTGTAATCCATGGCTCTTTATATATCTATGATGGAACATACTAGAACATGCTGGTTTACGCTGGGTTATTTCGGTTGGTCAAAAGTCTAAAGAAATCCATGTAAGTCTAAATCTACTGATCAAAATAAGAAACTTCTCACTTGGAGAAATCAAATATTGAAATATAATTTATAACACACATCTCTGCTCTCTATTACATCAGATCAGAGTCTCACAAATATGGATAACACACATCTCTGTTCTCTATTACATCAGATCAGTGTCTTACAAATATGGATAACACACATCTCTGCTCTCTATTAGATCAGATCAGAGTCTTACAATGTGGACAGGACATAAGTATTCATACAAGGCTTCTGACTTATATCTGTTATTTGTCATGCGTTTATACCGCAAGGATACTGATATCATTTAATAGGCATTGCTTGAAAATTGACTTATGACTGTTGAAAATGAATGAGCTGATTTTGCCTCATTATTCCTGTTACATGCAGAAACACCAAGCCTAAGGGACGCAACTCTGGTTTATTACAATTATAATACCTTTCTTGATACAGATGAATATAGGAATGCAGTCCAAGTCACTTTAAGAGGGGACACCCTGAGCACAATCACAATTCCGGAGACGATCCCAGGTAAATACAACTGACAAAATCCTTTTCTAAAATCTCTTCTAAGAACAGAGTCCATTGTTCAATTTCGAAACTATCATGTGCCTACTTCAATGAAACCCATGTATGTAAAGGGTGTATACAATATTGAAGAGTATGTATTCATCAGTTAAAGCTTGTATAAAATCTGAAGAGGGCATCACTCAACACTTTGAAACTTCATGTGGTGTTCGCCAAGGTTGTGTCTTAAGCCTTGTGCTATTTATATTCTTTATAAATGAACTTGTAACTGATATGTATAACAAATGTGATCATGGAATATTTATAAGCCAAACTATTGAAGATATAATGATGCTATTGTTTGCAGATGATGTAACAATGTTTTCATTTACAGTAGCAGGTGTACAAAGACAACTGAATGTACTAGATGGTTTTTGTAGAAAATGGAGTCTTGAGGTGAATACAGAAAAGACAAATATAATAGTTTTTAGAAACGGTGGTATACTGCAAAGAAATGAGAAATGGTACTTTGGTGATAAACAGCTAAAAGGTGTTACTTACTATAAGTACTAAGGGTTAATATTCTCCTCAAGGCTCTTATGGTCAAACGATTGTAAGACTCTTGCTGCACAGGCAACTAAAGCAATGTTCTCTGTATTCCATTTATTTAGGAAGAATAGCTTTATCTCATTTACTACAGCCTGCCAAATATTTGATACGAAAATTGCTCCTGTTTTATTATACGCAAGTGAAATTAGGGGCAATAATTATCATCATGAAATAGAGAAAGTGCAAACTACATATTTTAAACGATATTTAAGGGTGGGAATGTTTGCATCCAATAATGCCATACTTGGTGAAAGTGGTTGGTATGATATGTTTATATTAACTCAAATACGATGTATTAAGTATTGGATTAAGTTGTTGCAAATGAATGTAAAGCGTTACCCATATCAATGTTATGTATTACTTAAAAATTTATATGAAAATGGAAAGTGTAATTAGGTGTCCAACATTAGAACAATCCTGTTTAGAACAAAGGTGGTGATGCAAGTGTGTTCATAGTGAAGTTTAGAGAAAGATTGATTGACATATACAAACAAACTTGGCATGATTCTATTTGTAACTCGCATTATTTAACGAACTACTGTAAGCTGAAAGCAGTTCTGGAGCCTGAATGTGATATTTTACAACTGAATGATTAGTCTCTTCTAAGAGCAGTTTGTAAATTTAGAATATCCCTACATAATTTTAGAATTGTTACTTACAGGAGAAATAAAGACAGTGGGAAAATTAGTTGTATCTGTAAAAATTGTAATCTTGGAGCGATTGAAGATGAATACCATGTTTTTGTGCAATGTACAAAATGTAATGAAATTCGGAAAAAGTACTTGCCACAGCTGAATGCCATGCCCCAATGTGAACAAAGCATGATAAATGTATTACACTCCAAGGATTCTAATGTTATTAAATCAGTTGCTCTGTTTTTTAAAAATCTGTTTAAACATTATATATGAAACTATCACGTGGCAGTGTAAAATATTGTAAGTTTCAATTGTATTATAGGCCGTTAGGCCCACATTACTGAATAAATATGTCTATCTGTCATGTATGTAAGGGGTGAATTTAACCCATTTAGCAAAAGCTATACATGGCGACAACCCAGGTCGTGGAAACATGCCCGTCTGGACTACTTTTTAATTTCCGATAATTGGTTGCCCACTATTATGAAAACGGAAATAGATGAAACAAAACAGCAGTATGAAAATGAAGATAACAATCAACGTTTTGGAAAATAAGATTAATCTCCAGAGCATTCAAGGACTTAAGGGATCTTAACGGAGATACAAATAGTCACTTAAGAAATAGAAGAAGAAATAAATCTCAAATACAAACCTAAATTTTACACGAAATGCACAATGCTAGTGTAAAGGGTAACGCAAAAGTCTGGAATCAAGAAACCGTAAACCAATGGACAAGTAGATGGCAGAACAATTGAATTACACGATGATATACAAAAAGGCCTGTGCCATCTACTAGAATGTTATTTCAGTGCTGAGTTCGAAGAAATGATTGGCTTAAATTATAAGAGTGCATTTGCACATTGTGAAACACTTACATATTTGGAGTAGTGAAGAAACGGAACCCCTATGGGACAATGCAACCATATATTCCCATTCTACCACATCCATCAGATATTAAGCTTAAACGTTAAAAAAGGGTCGAGGTAAAGCCCAAAATGTGAAGAGAGGTCAAAATATATTTGATACGTCAACTGGATGTATAAATGTCCCATTATAATAAAAACCTGCACAAAACACATTGATGATACACACAACTTCAAAATACAATGTCAGAGTGTGGTACATGATTTCGAGAATAACCCAAATGATTACGGGAACTATGCTCGCGTTGAGATAACGTTCACAGTGCCGGGCCTTGGCGAGACACTGAACATCATTTTAACGAGGGCATATTGCCATGATGTAATTTAAAAAGAAGAACCACTAAATAAAAACCACTAGGACTTGTGACCTCAAACAGCTGATTCGTATTCATGCACGTATTAAACTTAACTTCTCCAGCGGTAATAACATAACTACGCTGTAGAAAATAGTACCTCGTAAAATCACTTTAAAATATAACAAAACTATTTTTATTGAATAAGTTATTAACATATGTTAATATGATAAAAATGATCTTTTGATTGCAGTATTATTTAACTTGCTAACAGCTAAAACGTTATTTGATGAAGTTAGTACGCCGGAACATCCTTCATTCACGACTGACGTGTGTCTAGTGACGGGTGACGGTGTAGTGTTGAAACACACTTTGGCAAAAACCAGTCAAATTATGGGAAAGTCAACGGTTAAAAGTTGCTAAATCCAAAAGACAACCATCCCACGAATACATCTAGAAAAAGTCTTCTGTCAAGAAACTCAACAAGTTTGAAGATTAAACAACATTTTGTTATGTGGAAGGCGTGTTACAGTCTGGTCACTGGTCACAGTAGAGTACAGCAGTTCCAAGAAGGATAACTTTAGTAGGAATCCGAGTAAATGGGTAGAATAAGCTCCTTTGGAGCAGATTAGGATTTCGGATTGATTAGGAATGCATAGATCAAAAAGGTAATCTTCAAGAAGATCATCTAGCACTGATTCCGATAAGAAAGCTGTTTTCTGGTTCGGTGGCATTAGACGCCGTAGCAGACTCACTTGACACACTTTCAGGTAGCACCTTTAGTCGGTATCTTGCTGCTTCTTTTTCCCCGAATTCAGTTTTAACAACAAACAGGTTGAAGAAATTCAAGGGCTGTAAAATTCTTATCACTCTTCCTATTAGATCGCCGTTCACTTTAACTAGGTCATTGACCTTGATCGGGGTTTGCCTAAAAGCGGCCATGTTTGTTTACAAACAATGCAAACGATAGTTTTTGTGTTTTTAAAGGTTATTTATATTAAAAGGACTATTATTTATAACGCAATTTTATTGCAAAAGAAATATGTCCAAAAAGAGTATTCATATTCTTTAACCTTTATGTTTTCTTGTTTAAATCTCGGAATGTGTGAGTAGAGCACGTTCTAATTATCATTGAAACGGTAAAAGTTATCAAGAAAAGTAGTTCCGTCAACCAATCATAATTCGTCTCTGCTTAGCTTACCAATCAACGTTGAGAATCACTGAAAAGCACATGTGCGATTATCACAAAAATAATCACCTGTGTATCCTAGCCTGTATGGGTAATAATCTCTTTTTAACGCTTCCATTTATGGACTTTACAATGCTTTGAAAATTATTTGCAAGATGTTAAGATTGCAAATGATTACCGAGAAGAGTTCTGTCCACTATAAGGATTTACAAAGGGGCGGTGGAAATTCACACATAAAAAATCCATCTGGAATATATATATAAAAAGGGTACCCTTGTACAAAATATAAGGTAGTCTAGTTTCTAAGTACATGTTTTATGACTCATAAAACTATTTTGCACATAACGCAACCATTCCTGTCATTCGAAATTTTCAAAACAGTTAAAACTAACTTTTAACCTACACAGGTGTTCTTCGCGCAATTATACAGCAGTCATTAAAACTGTTAGTCAACAGTCATGAAAATTTGACTTATCCTTCAGCTTCCAGTTTTACCATTTCATGCATATCATGTAAATAAATATAATAAATTAAAAATAAATATTTGAAACGTGGCAAGGTAATTAATGATGCATCAGTCAAGTTATAAGAGGAGGAGTTTTTCTTGTGGAAGATCAGGCCAACACCAATCCTGGAATGCAAGTTCGGGACAAGCTCCAGAATGCCCAAATTCCTGACAAACGTCAATCATGAAAATTTGACTTATCCTTTTAGCTTCCAGTTTTATCATGTTAACAAAAATAATAAATTAATGATAAATATTTGAAACGTGGCACGGTAATTAATGATGGATCTTGTGGAAGATCATGCCTACACCCATCATGGAATGCAAGTTTAAGACAAGGGCCTAGATTTTCGAAGCTCTCTTAGCGCTAAGATAGTCGTATATGCCATAGATTAACATTACCTTACGACTATCTTAGTGCTAAGAGAACTTTGAAAATATAGGCCAAGATCCAGAATGCCCAAACTTCAGGCCGAGTATAAATGATGCTCAAATAAAAAACTGGAGCTCAGAACTAAATGCTCGAAACAAGAGCACCAATACGTTTGCTGTGCCAGTCCTTTCCTATTCATTTGGGGTAGTTGATTGGACTTAACAAGATATCCAAAGTTTTGACCACCTGGCCAGAAGGATAATGTCTGATAACAGAGCCCACCACCCTCGGTCCTCTCTTATTCGTTATATGCCAACCAATTCTGGAGATCGGGGTTTGAATCACGTGGAGCCTCTTCATGACAGAATTGTTTTTGTGTACTTCACAGATGTATTTATCGGATGGTTACTCTGGTGATGCATGTCAAGACTCATGATAAAAGCAAGGAATTCCACAACTATTTTAAGCATGTCATGGTTGTTAGATAGAATCTGAAATTTGAGGTTGATTTTATTGATGGCGATGTCTCCCATCACTAGACGGTACAGTGATAGGAGCCAGTCATTTGTGGAGAAGATTTCTGAGGACTCACTGCATTGTGTGTACATGCAGTGTACGGAACAGAACAGTAATCTACTCTTTCATCTGGAAGAAGTCGGCTGGTCTCAATGTGAAACTGAGGGCTTTCCTTTTGGTGCTCAAGACCAGTCACTGCCTACTCGCAATCGCCAAGATGTTCTGCTTCTACCACGGTCTTCGCCATGCCTGTGGCTTTGACTCCGAGGTCCAACGATAAAGGACCGCAAAATTGAAAACAGAGTAGCTTTATCTTCTAATTAAACTAAACATGTTGTGTATTTTATCAGGGAATGCAACAAACTCATCTACATCTGGCGACAAACGGACTCTTGGACATTGCATAATCTCCCTTAAACCTTATCATTATTATCCAACAAATAAGTTTCGCCAATATCATAATAATAACAACAATTCTCCAACACTCCAATTTGTACAGAAGGAACTTACTGATTTATGTAAGCATACTTCCACCTATAATCATAACAGAGATTCTTGGTCATAGGTATTGTGTAATGTATTGTATCATATTCGTCTTAAGCATTCCAGATGTCAAGAGTCGACAGAACAGATAAATGGTCTTGTATATCTGTAAACCCAAGGGTCTTATCAAGTCATGGTTACAGTGGTTATGATATATGGTAATGACTTATAATGTTACTGATGTGTGTAGTAACTATGACAAATGTCTTTATATATCAGTACACAACGGCAAGGTGTCGATACGTGGAAACTACGATGACCAGAATATCAAGACGAAAGGTAAATTATTTAATTGTGAAAATGTATATTTACCAAGTTAATTTCGTTTTTTTTGTGTGTATAGTACTCGCCAAAGTTAATCATATGTTTCTACATTTCTTTTTTTCATAAAAAGTTACATGCGAACATGGAAAAATTGTGCGTCTTAAAGCGATCTGTGGGAAACAACAAACTAAAAATGCCGCCTGTCGATCAAAGTGGACGCTCTCTGACATTGAGATAGGTGCTTTGCCTAAGTTGATGGCATCTTGTTCTAAAGGACTGAGAGACATAACGCTCGCCTTCAAAAACAAATTCCGCGTGCTTTGGATGCGTGCAGAAGAAGGAAGCTTAGTTTTGGAGTTCGGACATGATACCAAACAAGATGCTGAGGAAATGGTCTCCAATAAGGTTGAAGTGATCCATCTGCTTAAGAAGCTGCTTGGAAATTACAATATTCATGACGCATTCATTGTGGATAATGTTGAGGTCATGGACGAGTGTGATGATGTCACTGAATTGCCAAGTACTTCCACAGACCAAGGATGGAAAAGGCAAGGTCTTAGTTTTGTCTGTTTGTGTATCTGTTTTCCTCCACATTATTCCGTTATTTGGCAACAGTCTGGAACTGAGGAAGTGTGGCAAACCAATGACTGAAAGCATGAACATTGTACAAAGCCCTCATGGCAAGATGACACACATTAGGCAGTGAGACTGAGTAACCCGATCCAGTGTTGCGTCCTTTTACCAAAAGCAATATAGTACCGTGGACATATTCTAATGCGAATCTCCACCGTTCATTGATATTAATACAGATCACAGTCTCTAGAGTTATAATGATAAAAGGCAATACTATGTGATGTGGAAGAATATGATTTATAGCAAACTTCTGCTTTTCTTTGTTGTCTGGATGTTTTAGTGTTTTGTCTTACAGGCTCACGGGACATCATTATGCCACTTCACAAAGTGACTCGGGAATTTACTCAGTGTCATCTGGAGGAGCACATGCTCAGGCAGATCATCAAGTGCATCTTGAATCAGAGTTGGGGAAACTGTAAGTATATAATCAATTATGAATTAGGGTTTGAAGCGTCAACCTTATCAGAAAGTATTTGTACTAAAAAGCTTCTAGTGAAGTACAAAGGGCAAGACATGTTGAGTAAACTTGTCGTAAGATTGTAAGGTGACCCAACAACAGTTACTAATGTGTATTGCGGCTTCATGTTGTCATTGCCAATGTATCCAATTACACAATATTCGCCTAAGGGCCGTTAACCACAAGACTGTTGAGTGGGACGACCTTGCCCATTTCTCCAACAATTAACGCAACAACAGGTTTGTACTAACATACGTTTACTTACATCACTCGATGTCTACTACACAAGACAGAACAGGCATGTCACAGAGTGGGAAAACGGTGTGAGGACGATTTGCCCTCACCACTCTGCTAGTATTAAAAGTGTCGTTTTAAATTGTCGGATACTGATTGCTCAGTATCACATGCCTTTATATATCAATATGATTCCTTCACAATTCAATCAGATTCAGAACACATGTTTGTCATGATCGAAAACGGCAACCCACGTGACCATGTCAGCATCTCTTTATTGATTTCCTGTCATCCCTCTATACGTCTCGTTAGTCTCGCGAGGCGTTACTTCCGTTACTAAATTTCCGGTGACAAACGAATATTCAAGAACCAGTTCTGGTGCCAAATTGCACGACCGCCAAATATCACCTTACTAGGCCGGACCAAGTGAACTACCATGCTTGGCTGTCACAGCTGGTGACAGTCGGAGTAATTGGTTCATTTTGGGACGATAAGATCGAAAATTTATTTTATTTCTTCAAGGATTATCGGTTCCTTATTGACAACCGACAACCATGAGTCAATTCGAAAACATATGAGTACCTTTCTTTAGCTATAATAATTTTTTAATAACCAGCTAGTGCAGTTTTAATCGCTGAACGTGTTTTGTTTCAGTATCGCGGACAGTGTTTGTCAGAAAATATATTTCGGGAATCAATGACATGGTAAACGTAAAATGTATTTGAGTAAACTTTATTTATTGAATTAATAAAACTATATTTTAATATTCTGCTATTCATAAAAGAGTCAAGTGTTACCAACTTTATCAAGCTGATGTTCTATTTATATTTGGCCACATTGACTCATTTCCATTTTCAATTAAAGTATGTAATTTCCAAATTAGAATATTTTTGTTTGTTTAGTTTGTTATTTATTTTCTAAATACATTTGTTATGCTGCAGTAATATTTTCAGTAACCATTCTAAATTAAAAACCATTTTTACATATCAATATTTATATTTGTTAGGATCTATTTAATAGATGTAATCAATGGAGACAATTGGCTTTATGCAATGTACACTGCATGTGTAAACTAGTTGGTAGGCTTAACATATAATTTTACTCTCTTCCACGTCTAAGGGATGGCTGTATGAAAGTTCAGGTGACAGAATGATAAAAGAAGAAATAAATTGTTTGTTGTTTTGCAAATGTGAAAGAAAATGCATTATAAATTTTTCTTTGGATAGATGATAGGGATCTGCATGTGGCAGATTGTTACTTTGTCATGCTGTAAATATATTGATGATGACATATTGAATAAATAGCAGTTCTTGTAACATTATTTTTAAAAAAATATATAAATATATGAACTTTGCCATTTTTGGTGACGTTTTTATTCACACAAGAAGTCATAGTGTCACAAATCAATCAACAGCTCGACAAAATAACCTTGATAATATGGTTACAATGATTTCGGTTACTACTGTCAGATATTCAAAACAAAAATGTGAAAACCTTCAGCCATATTGATATTCATCACGAAACAATTATTTATCAAATTATGTAAACATTATTTTAGTGGGGTGATATATAAAAACTGGTTGTTGGACAATATTAATTACACTTTATACTAGATGTCTTGGATGTTGTGAATTATGTACTATGATCTACAGTACATGCGTGTTACTTAGTTCTTGGTTATGCAGGGGTGAGGTTCTTCTGTGCTGTAAGCAAAATATGAAGCAGCACACAGCACCTTCAAGTCACAGTTGGCAAAAAGGCAAGACCATTTTTAGTAACTTATATATTCCAAATATTCTGCCAATGAGGCCAAGGTTGGTAACTGGCATTCCATATTTTCCACTATACAGCTACACCAATATGTTTTAAAATAATGGAAAAGAATAATGTGTACTGGTTATTGTGCTATGAACCAATGTTGTAATCTTACAGCAATCTAAACAAAGAATTTCATATTTCAGCAAAAGTTCCATGGCATGTAGAAATACATGCGTATGCCATTGATTAAGTTTAATTTTCATTGGTAAGCTTGTTTTCATGGAAACTGGGGTAGTAGGGTAACCCAGTGGTTAAACTGTTGACTTGTCACACTGAAGGCCTGGGTTCGATTCCCCACATGGGTGCAAAGTTGGAAGCCCATTTCTGCTCTCCCCAGCATGATGTTGCTGGAATATTGCTAAAAGCGGCTTAAAACCCAACTCTCTTTCACTTGGAAACGTTTGCTATATACACTGAAAATCTAATCTCATACATTCATCATTATATATTTAATGTCAAATCAATATCATGGCTAAAGCAGAAATCTTCCAAACCATTCAATTTGTGCTTGCTTTATCCACACTTAAAAAACAATAAACAAGTTTTAGAACTATTCTGCAATTTTATTCAAAAGACATAATTACTTATAACATATCAAACATTCTTTGCATTTGCCAGATGCTAAACTTGAAAAAAATACTGGAATATTTTCATGGTCACTCATCTAAATTCTCACAGAATTATCTGAGAGTCTCAAGATGTCACAAGAAGTTCCACAACACCATGCTGATGACAAGCATTTCCTGTTCAAGCATGTGTCCAAAGGATGATGTGTTGGGCTTTAATATGTATATAGAACACTTCAATGACTTGCTGTTTCTTCATTGGCAATGTATTGCTTGAACACCAGATGTTAAAAGAAATCTGAAGATCTGTTTCAGTATGTGTTGCTCTTGATGTCAATGGTAATTGTGGTGATCTATTCCTCCTTCTTTTCCTCTTAAAGATGTGCATATGTTGCAACTGAACAAATACATAACACATGTGAGACCAAGTATGATATACTTAAAAGATGTAAACAGTTCCTTACAGTGTTGATATCAAGATATTATTGATAAAATAAGCATGTGGATGTTATGTTTACCTGAACATGTTGCACCATAAACAAATGCTAAATGGGTTTGTAATAATCAAGCTCATATTGCAGAATACATTTGTGAGAGACACCTACTCAGAGCTATTGGCATCAATCAAAGTGTGGATATAATCATAATGGTTTACACTCTATTAAATCATTCTTTAATTCATTACATTTATTTTTTTAGAATTACACCTGGAATTCCATTGCGCATAAACTTATCTCCTGGATAATTCCAACTGCAAGATACTTTATTTATTAACAAAGTTCCCGATAAAATGTTTTATGCAAAACTTTACAAATATTGATCAAAATTTTTATATTTTTGTGAGATTCCAAAATAACTTTACATTGTTATGGATAAACTTAATTGTTATTTGCCATGATGAATTACGTAAGTTTTAATAAATGTAAAAACTGCAAAATCCAATTGTAGTGAGTGGGTGAGTTAATATTTATCGTCACATTGGCATTATTTTTCAGCTATATCGTGATGAGAACAATTTATTATTATATAGATCAATGCAATTAGAAATTAAAAGTCTGTTGTCGAAGAACAGTAAAACTGCTAGTATATCACATGTATTAAAGTAAAATTAGCACGCTATCATAAAACGATATTATTAAACAGAACAATACAATATAAACATGGGCTATAGGTTGTCAACAACTGAAGGTAGATGGGGACGGGAACTTACAGTACTTTTGCTACCTGCATGGACCCAAGCGGATTTACATCATCCCCTCAGTTGTAGCAGCGTCAGGATGTAGTTATTGTAGCGACAAGAACCACAAAGCCACTGGGGTGTGAGGCGGATGGACTTTTATTACAACGAATGTAATAAACAAAAGCTTTAGCCTGAAACATGTTAAAATGACCATAAAAGGTTATAATCAATAATTGACAGGAATCACATTACTACATAAGTGAATTAACTTATCCAAATATTTAATCAAACACACACGTACATGTATATACATAACTAATCATAACTACTGTTGCCAGCACGTTACCGTGACAACTCCACAGATATATAAATGAATAATATCATGGTAATACACATGATTTGCTGATGGACATGAATGATACACATGTATTAATTATATTGCATGGCATTGATACTATAAACATTTACAAAGATGATAGACCTGAGCTCCTGCATTTAATGCATAGGTGATACTGCTGGTGTTTACGTCATCTGCAGGATGAATAAATACCATGTGCACATGATATTTAAAACAAATGATTAAAAGAGTAATTACGGTAAAAGCTACATACAACCACATCTAACCACACATACGCACATACATCCACACACGCACTCCATTTATGGTAGCTATAATAATGCTAATAGTAATAATGCCTTAATGTGATAGGAATATGGAAAATAAGATTATTGCTAAATATTATACTTTAATGAAATATAATTAATGGTTATATGTAATGTTATAAATATATAATATAACACTTACACAACTTACTGTTCTGTGAGTCAAAACGTAACATTAACCTAACTCACTGGACTGTGAGCTAAACTTAAACTATAAAAACAGTATGATAACTCACTCTAATGCGAGTTATAACCTACACTAATAGCAATGTCATAACTCACTATACTGTGAGTTACCACCACATAAAATATTTACACATGGTAGAAAGTGGATACTGAGATTAAACATACTTTAAACTACAGCCAATATAACCATCAACTATCACACACAAAACCACAATAAATATATACACAGGACTTGAGATTACTAACCTTATATACAGGGGAAAAACACAGTCCAGATCACCATGATCTCGATCCTAGAGACAAAACCGCAACATGCGCGATGACAACCACATAAGATACTGACGAAGAGACTAGATGAAAATAGCCTTTAAATACATAATACCTTATACGCTTGGCTGAACAGATAACAATAGAACCTACACACTAGCCTGAGCAAGGGACATGCTTTAGAAGGGATTGCAGGGGAGAAAAGCATGCAGTGCAAATGAGTATTGCTGAAATAGATTACATTTAAGATTAGATTGATGTTTAGAAGGGCTAAGGGTGTGATATAAAATATTGAATATAAAATTATTGATAAAATGATTAGACTTAGGTTATTTAAAGAGATTGTTTTCTCATCATAATGACACACAACTTTAAAAGATTCACGTGTTTATTATATTTACAATTATATACAATACAAAGTTGAATCTGCCACATACTTCCCCCCACCACACAAATGACGTCTTCATTTACTTGAGTGAAGAAGGTTCACAACAAACTGCTCGAACACAACTGCTGAGGCCAAGCGCTCTACTAGGTCGGATCTATCGTCCAGTCGTTGATTGTCGTCTGGCTCATGACGTAATCCCCCGAGCGCTGCCATTCCTGTGGTCTCCTCTCACGACGTGAAGTCCTTGTTGGTGGTTAGGTCTGGTTCGGACTAGAGGCGAGTCAGGAGCTCTGGCTTCTCCTGCTAGGTCCTCTGGATTCGGCTCTGAGGTTCTGCTTCATCCTCAAGCATTTCTTCCTTGACAGATACATCCTCTGTGCTGGGATCCTCGCTAGTCCCCGGCTGATGGCCGTCACCATGATGTACATCGCTGCGCTGCCCATCTCCTCAGTCTTCAGATCGTCACCATCCAACTGGGAGATGGAATCCTCTCCCATAGATTCTGCGCTGACAACTGTGGAATCATCAGGCTCTGTAGGAAGTTCTACTAGAAGGCTTGAAATTGACCTTCTTTCGTCCTCCTCCAACACATTAGTTTCTGTTGGTTCTGTGACTGTCCTGGCTGACCTTTTTCTTGGCTTTGGTTTAGGTGGTACAGGCTTGGTCTTCTGAGAGTCGTCTGGCAAAGATCCGATGGGTAGAAGCAGGTTCCGAGGTAGGGTCCGAGACCTTCCTTCCTCTCGTTCTTTCTTCACAACAAACACCGGGATGTCCGTGTTAGGCTGAGAAACAACGATGTACGGGTCTTCTTCCCACTTATCAGAAAGTTTGTGCTTGCCATCGAAAGCTATGATCTTCACCAGAACATGCTCTACAGGCTGTAATGTAGCTCCCCCCTGACCTTGACATCATAACCAGCCTTCTGATGCTCCAGTTTAGACATTAATTTAAACGAACGTATATACTATGATTAAAAATGAGGTGAGATAACCTCTCAGGCGGACAATAAAACCACACTGTAATATATCAAATGCAATCGAACGATTCACCAATCTGCACACATGTCAACTCCACCCTTACTGTGTGTGCCATGCTTAAACTATGCCAGCCTTTAATTGAAAACAAAGATATCCATGTAACAAATAAACTTACCTAGACTCCTGAATGGGCCAGCCTGAAGACGACACTGTGACAGCCGTTTGGCAGGTATCAACGTGCTATTCATGCAGCATTGCCTTAGTGCGTTTATAGTCTGGGCATAGTTTGTGACATGACATAGTTTTCGGAGTCACACAGCGAGTGTCGAGTATGATTATCCACGGCATTCCCCATGTAACAGTGTTATCGCTATTGCCGAAAACGTTGTTTGTCATTGGAAGTACTCAACAACGTAATGTCTCGCGAAGTGCCGTGACCTACTTACAGACTCTATAGGTTCCGATTCTGTTGCCCTTGTGTTGTCACCTAAACCAACCACCACGTATAAGCTGTCACAAAGATAATAATCATTTTAAAGGTCGATATTGCTACAATTTGTTATGGTAATGGGGATTACAACATAAACTAAACTGACCCACAAAAAGTTCACATCCATTCCAGAAATTGCTTTGGGGTTATTTAAGGAAATAAACGTTTAAGTCACAAATATTGTGTACGTGCATGTGTTGCCCAAACAGACATCGCACCCAACAGAAACGTTGCCAGTGCCTTGAATCGATTGCAAAGCGAGGACGATTCAGTCTCCGTTGCCGGGTAAACGAAATGCCAACAGCACTCAGTCGTTTAATCACTGTGTTTCTGTTGATGTACTGACTCAACACTGTTGGTGCTGATGACGTCACTGCGGGCTTCAGGCTAGCTATTCTCGAAACGTTCGTAGCTCTACGAACTTCTTAAGCCCATTCTTAACACATTGGCTACGATCAAAATTAAGAATTCTTATGGCTACGAACGTTTCGAGAATAAGGGCCCAGGTTGCGCACATGGATAATGCGATAGTCATCTTTGCGGGGTCGCCATTTCTGGGACAGTTTGGCTGACTTGTTTCATAAGTCTGGTGATGGTCTGCATGGTACAACCGAACGTACCACCATTATGGCTGTTTGAAGCCCCAATCTGAGACATTCCGATGACTCGTATTCCCTCTGTTAAAGATAATCCTGGCATTTTATTTTTAAAGGTCAAGTTGGTTTTGAGGTTTTGGGGATGCCCCTTTACCTCTTAACAGCAATTTGATGTTTAACAGGCTAACACTAAAAGTCTCAACAAACATATCATGCACGTGTGATTGAACAGTTTCCTGATTGTAAGCACAAAAATTGTAACTGATCTGATTTGTGTGTATTTCAGGTTAACAGATGAAGAGGTTCGTGGTGAGTGTGGGAAGGATATTATACATTCTTTACGAGCCAACATCATCTCAGACAAGCACCCAATCGAGGATAATGACGCTATGTTTGTCGTAAGACCCGGCTAATGGGATGGGATGGACGCAGTCGTAAATTTCCGGATCCAAATTATTTCTATTACGACATAAATCCCTTGGAATATCGCTGATTGAAGTGGCATGCAATATACACACATGTATTTAAACAATGCGACGTGGTTGTTCGACTTTTTTTTAACCATTTTACCAAATTATGAAATAATTTTGATAAGATGTCAGGGAGGAATGACTGTCATCATGACTTTACAATCCATATTGTGTTAGTACATCATCATAGAACACCTATTACCAAACAAAATGGGAGATCCTCAAAGAACGAGTTAATATCTAGCGTCAAATCCGCAATATCTAGCCATATCTTCAAAGAATAGGAAAATGACCCATCAAAGTTTTGGGTCGTCGTGTAGCATATTTAAATAACCTGTAAGTCCTTCGTAAATAATGATAAAGTTGAGACTTTACTGCTTCGTTATTTGTTAACATGGAAAAAACGCCCTGTTTTACTCCACAGGTTGCGATGCTTGCCGGGGCATGAGTGAACGCAAGTATTCAATTCAAAATCATGTTGTAATCCACATGGATGGGGTAATGATGTTTCAAAGGAAAAAGAAAGCTCGTCATCAAACAGATATAAGTGAGTACAGACGAGAAAAAAGAAGTGAAATTTCAAAGAAGGCCTCTGCTTTGAGAAACTCTGGAGGAGGAGCTATATTCTGCCACCTCAGTGGGAAAAACAAAATCAACAAATGCCTCGGACAATTCGATGACATGTTCTTAAATTCTCAGATCTTTTGCCTTGATGAAGGGGAAATCTATTCTCATGAAATACAACGAGAGTGGTTTAAGGATACTGACTTTCTTGTCATTACAGTATCTCAGTGTATCTCAACGAGGGTATCTACAGCGAGTGTAGATAGTTACACTTCCAACCACAGATCTCTCGCTGCTGCTTCTCTTGCCCAAATAAAAACATTACTGTTCGTTAAACGCGATGTAGGTCACAGACCCCCGGTTGTCAGAGGATTGGGGAATCTTCAGACAGGAGTAGATATTAAGCTGAAAAGTTTAAGGCCCCAAGAACACCTCACGACCAAAGCCAATATTTTTGAATCTTTGTACCGTTGTCGCTTACATAAGTTTATTTCAGCATTTTCCAAAAACCCATCTGGTGGGTCTTTATACATTGGAGTTCTTGACGATGAAATCTGCCCAATCATGGAGGGTGTTCACATTACGTCAAAGGATCACAAAGCCTTTACAGAAGCGCTGAGTCACTTTGTTCGACTAAACCTGATGATCATACCAAACATTCACACTCACGAATCATATGACCTGGCAGGCCTTGTGGATGTTACTTTTCATCAAGTCAGTGAAGACAAAAGCGTGATTGAATTCTCAGTCAGGCCAGTAAATGGATGTGTGTTCACAAATACAAGTGGACCGTCTGCTTACAAAATAGATGAAGGTTGTGTGCGTAGGATGACATGTCAGGAATGGATGCAGAAGGTTCAGCCTGCAGAGTAGAGACCAAATGATGAAGGTGCATGATGGGGGAATGTCATAAAGGAAATCAGCAAGGTCTATAGTATAATGTTCATGGAGAAGTCTTTGAGAAAGTTTTGTGTGGACGAAACTGAACTGTTAAAGGGACTTGGGGTCTTGTGAAGACAGGAAACACAGGAAACACCCTAGTGAGTTTCTATACTGACTTTGTCGTCCATAAACATTCTCGTTCAAACTCTGGATGCCAACAACGCATGGTCCTATCAACGTTCAAAGTCCATTCACTGTGGTTTGAACGTACCGTTACAAAATTTGTGTGTCATTTGGAACAAAATAAGCAACAAACCATTAGCCTCACTGATTATATCATTTCTAATTAAGTATTGATTCATTAGCTCATAAGCAAGGAAATATGTGTTCTGAAATATTTTCATGGGGAACATGTACACAGACAGCACCTTGAGACTAAAGTATTCATCTTAAATGCAAGTGTAAGAACTTCATGGAAAGGCCATGACCCCTGTGAACATTTAGTGACAGGTTGCATTTTGTATATTTGTACACTGTATTGTATAGTTTTATAATCGCGATACAGATAGGTACAATTGTGGTTTCATGCAACCAAAAGTTTTTTCTGAATACACAGCTGTCTGCCTGTATAATTGTGGTTTGAGGTATATAGGGACATATTATTTATATTGATTTGTGTATCCTTATTTGTTTTATCCCGGGCTGGTATAATTGTGGTTTGAGCTATATAGGGACATATTATTTATATTGATTTGTGTATCCTTATTTGTTGTATCCCGGGCTGGTATAATTGTGGTTTGAACTATATAGGGACATATGATATATATTGATTTGTGTATCCTTATTTGTTGTCTCAAATGAGCTTCACGATCACTAAAGTATTTTGTCAGAAATTATTACTCAAAACTGTATGCCAGTAGTTAACTGGCTGGCTGGCTGTTTGAATCTGGGCGGTGGGGTAGCTTTGTTGTTAACGCATTCGCTCGGCACGCCAGAGTACTGGGTTTGATTCCCAGCATAGGATGATGTGTGAGGCCCATTTCTCATATCCTCAGCCGTGATATTGTTGGTATAGGACTAAAGCCGGGTTAAAACCACATCCTCCACGTTATCACTCTGCTACTGTAGAGTTCATTCATCTAGGCAAGCTGTATAACACTACTCTGGTAGCATTCCGCTTTAAATGTAAATGTGAGATGATTGATGATGATGATGATGATATCATTCCGGTTTAAAATGTAAATGTGAGATGATGATGGTGATATCGCTCCGGTTTTAAATGTAAATGTGAGATGATGATGATGATGATGATGATGATGATGATGATGATGATGATGATGATATCATTCTGGTTTTAAATGTAAATGTGAAATGATTGATGATGATGATGATGATATAATTCCGGTTTTAAATATAAATGTGAGATGATTGGGCTGTTGAATATAATAGGATTGTGTTCGTGTCCAGTCGACTCTGTAGTGTGTGTCTGTTTTGTTGGGTCGTTTTGTTTCTTTGTTATACAGGTGATACTTTAATGTTCTATAACTTGTTTGTAGTTCCGTTATCGCCCTGTCTATATTTTAAGATGTATGGTACGTTATTAGGTTTTGAGTGTTTATTACAGAAGACTTTTCAGTGTAGAAATTGATTTTGTAGGTTACTTTGCCACTTTTGGGAGGTGTTTTTCTTTTGATATGCTTTTGATTTCATTTGAGATAATGGTATGTTTATGCTAACTTCTCGGGGTTTCTGCTTTTGGCGTGTTTAGGCGTGTTTATCTAATTAAAGACATATTTGTGGTTGGGCCCTTAGTGCCCACTTGTCCCTGTCTAACCAAGACGAGGTAAACCCTTCCACAGAGCTAGTTAACTCCAAGGTGATAAGTGGCCACAACCGACTTAACTGTTTGCCCATGCATCTGGGTCCCGATTGATTTTCGTAACATTACGACCTGTCGTAACTCATAGTTTATCATAGTCTTACGAATGTCGTAATGCTACCAAGGTTTTGTAGATGGTGAACCTGATCTATTGTCTTGTCGCCTGTCTTTAGTTACATTTAGCTGCTAATAATAAAAGGAAAAAGCCTTGTTGTCTTGCATTATTTTTGTTCATATTTAATGATTCTCTGATCTCCAGGACCTGTGAAGGTACGGGTTAGAAATGGTCTTCAGTAACCCATGCTTGTCGTAAGAGGCGACAAAACGGGATCGGGTGGTCAGGCTCACTGACTGAGTTCACTCTTGTCATCGTATCCCAATTGCGTAGATCGATGTTCATGCTGTTGATCCCTGGATTGTCTGGTCCAGACTCGATTATTTACAGACCGCTGCCATATAGCTGGAATATTGCTGAGTGCGGCATAAAACTAAACTCACTCACTGAGATCTCCAGCGGGTGGTGGGCTAGTCCAGGGATTAAAGCGTTCGCACGTCACGCTGAAGCCCCCTACATAGACATAGTGTGTGAATCCCATTTCTGGTTTCCTCCACTGTCAGATTGCTGGAATATTGTGAAAAGCGTCGTGAAACTAAACTCACCCACTCTAAAGACTTTAGTTCAGCTTGTTGACATCAGAGAGCGCGAAAATGACGAAGGAGGGACGTTTTGGACTATAGAGAACACTACATTGCTTTCAGAGAGAAGTGTTGGACAAGGAGAAAACGTCAGTAGCTCTAGTAAGTACATATCCCTTTTGACCCGGGTTGGAATTGGTCTTCAGCCACCCATACTTGTCGTAAGAGGCGATTAGTTGTTGCGTTGTGTTGTATCTCCGAGCTGAGAAGTCGGTTAATCTGCTGATCAGCTGCCGTGTTGAATATCATTGACAAAACGTTCACTTTAGCGATACATACATGTGTACAATTGAATGAGTGAGTTAATATTTAACGTCACATCGGCAATATTGCAGCCATATCGTGACTAGAACATATTTGACATTGAAATGGAATATATGTAAATTATAAAAACCTGTCGACGAAGGACAGTAAAAGAACTAGAATATCACAATTAAAATTAAAACTAGCGTGGAAAGTTAAAATTAATAGCACTATTTGGACAATACAATATAAAAACAGGCTATAGATCTGAAGGTAAATCACCATACCAGGGACTATGGGGACTTACAGTCCCTTTGCTACCTGCATGGATCCTAGTTGGATTTACACCATCCCTTCAGCTGCTGGCGATTGGCAGAAATGTTAGCCACAATTAAAATATGAATACTACGTTTAAAAATCCTGATAAGCTTTAAGTGATTTTGAAAATTGGGGGACTTACGTACCCTCTCAGGAGGACCATAATATTACAATACTTCAACCCCCCTTGAGGGTACAGCCACTAACAAGGGTTGCTATGGATTTCTTGCAACACCATAATGTTGACTTACTGCCTTGGCCTGCAAATTCACTGGATCTCTCCCCGATAGAGCATGTTTGGGACGAGATGGATCGATGTCTACGCCGTCTTCCTCATCCGCCAGACAACGTCCCTGACCTTCAACAGAACTTGAGAGAATCTGGCGTGACATTCCGCAAGCCTTCCTTGTTTGATAGGCTCTCTGCGTCGTCGATGCACTGCTGTTCTCAATGCCGATGGTGGCCATACCCGTTATTGAGCTTGTGATATGGTCGTTTAACCCCTGTCCCGCTTGTGGACTCGTGACGTCATTGTGATTGACTTTCAATTGAAATTCTCCCGACTTGTTATGGTCTGATGATCCCTCCATTAAAGTTTATATGTACCTTTGACATTGTTATCGTACTTATCAACTGGGATAATATTTTGACAATGCACAGTTTCTTTATGTGGCTAGTATATTATCATATGGGGCTTTTGTCTGTGGGGCTTCGGTCCTGTGGGGATTTTGGCATGCAATCTTTAAGCCGGATCGGTAAACTGCAGTGTATATACAGCAATTATGAAATGTATACCCCGACGTGCTTGGCGCCTTCTCACCACGTGAACATACGTCCCATAGCTTTTGAGAAATTGTGTGAAGTAGGTACTTTATATGCGTATTAAAGTATGCCAAATATGATCGCCAGTTTGAACTAAACTTGACAAAGCTGAATTTTGATTCAAGTTGGTGCTTAGATACTAATGCTCATGAGTATATAGTAAAGACATCCATCTATATATCTTAGACGGACTCCAGCTTCAAAATTACTCTCGTAGTTCACACGTGACGATCCGGGTTAGAATTGGCCTTCTGCAAACGGTATTCGGAAAAAAAGAAAAGGAAAAAAAGAAATTATTTTTGCTAGGAAAAAATGAAAAATGAAAAAATACTTTTTCCATACTTTATTACGTGTGTATCTCATACTACATGATAATAAGCAAACTTTAGTAACAGATGATGGTTTTAAATGTTAGCTAATCCCTTGTTAGTGGTACCCACAATGAGAAGCCAGTGAGAAGCCAATGAGAAGCCAAGGTAACTCATTAGCTATTCAGCTACTCACCAATTACTTAAAAGTCTTATAATGTCTTGATTAACTGGTACATGTTGATACAAGAAACAGGTTCCCTTGTACAATACCTAACATCAAAGACCCCAATCCAAGCTGGATACTCATGGTAATACCACTTCTTATACTCGTTAGACAAAATGTTGGTGAGTTTTTTTTGCCAATTATACTCACAACTTCATAAAAATATGTTACCTACACCAATTTCCCCCATTTTTTTTCTTTTTGTCCTTTTTCTTTTTTTCCCTTACTTTTTTCTGCTTTCTTTTTTCCTTTTTCTGTTTTTCCTACATCTGCAATCTATGCTTGTCGTTAGAGGTGACTATAAGGATCGGGTGGTCAGGCTCGCTGACCTGGTTGACAGACGTAATCGTATCCCAACTGCATAAATCGATGCTCATGATGTTGATCACTAGATTGTCTGGTCATGACTTTGTTATTTACAGACGGCACCATATAGCTGGAGTATTGCTGAGAGCACCGTTAAACAACAAACAAAAACAAACAACCCAGTTCAAGTTACCATTATTGTTTACTTATCCGCCCATAGGAATCCAATGCGGCATAAAATAATCTTCTTTCACGAACTGACTTTCCAGCCTCCCTCCGGGTTTGGGATAATCTTTATAGTACACCGTGTGCCCATTTATCAGCCATGCCGCCCACCATCCAAACGTCCCAACCGTCATTATCATATGATCAGACAAAACCAGAGTCCCGAAGTCCACGAACGGGTTCGTGGTGGTCATCAAGATCATATCTTCAGAGTCCAGATTCCGCCGGCACCAGTCCTTATCATCCGTGGCTATCAAGAACACTGGATTACGAAACCTCTCCCTCATATGTTGAACAGCTTTGTATATGTACGAAACTGGGGCTTCGGTATAACCGTGTTCGTTTTGTGCCGTCATATCAGTCCGACGTACATGCAGTCCTATCACTGTGCGATTCTTGAACGGGGATGTGTAAAGATGAAATATCTTTCTCCGTAGCATTTCATATAGATCTGAAAAACTGAACTCTTTAATAATTTGTTCTCTAAACGGTTCAAAATACTTCCAGGATTGGAGAAAGTGCCCCATGACATAATTTCCAGCTGGCAGATTTTCGAATTCAGGCGAATAGCCGGCATATTTTCTTTCAGAAATGTGAAGCCAATATTTCGTATCCCAATTTTCAACGAAAGACAGATTGAACACTGTGTTTAAGGTATTATCCGGGTTGATAAACGGCCTCTTCCCGTTACGGAAAGCTATACCGAGCAGAGAAGCATACTCAAACATGAGATTACCCAAGCGCCCAAAGGATTCAACCGTCAGCATGTCGCCATTCGGATCTCTTGTCCGCCATCTTGAAAAAGTACTGTCCACAAAACTGTCATTTACAGATATGTTGTTTTCTGGTACGTTAATCCCAGTCTCGGATGAAACCAACTTTGGAGGAATTGCCAATTGTGTATTCATCTTTGACCGAAAACCCATAGGTTGAACATTAGTCTCCTTCGAAATAGTATGGTATGCAAAGATTAAAAATATGGTAGTCAACAGAAGAGTTGCTACCATTCGCATATAGTTCATGGCGTTGGATTTTATTGTTTCTAGGTGCACGTTCATTAAGCTGTTTCATGTAACAATATACACATCATCTGGCTTTACACTAAAGGGGTCAGTGCTGATCAATTTTCTTCAACGGAATTCCGCAGAAGAGCTGACTGAAACAGATAAAGTAATCATTAGGCGTTGAGTGAGTTTAGCTTTGCGCCGCCTTTAGCACAATTCCGGTAATATCGTGGCGGGGGACATCAGGAATGGGCTTCACACATTGTACCCATGTGGAGAATCGATCCCCGGGTCTTCTGAACGAGTGAACGCTTTAACCACTAGGTTCCCCGCCGCCCCGAAATAACCATTAAACACATTGGAAGTGATTCTGTGTCCTAACAAAGCATTTTTTATACGTTTGTTTCCATTTCCCTTCTACAATAGACCAAGTCCATTCCCTACGTCTTCCTCACTGGCTGGTGTGTGTGTGTGTGTGTGTGTGTGTGTGTGTGTGTGTGTGTGTGTGTGTGTGTGTGTGTGTGTGTGTGTGTGTGTGTGTGTGTGTGTGTGTGTGTGTGTGTGTGTGTGTGTGTGTGTGTGTTAGCCTAGTGGAAAGCCCGGGTTCGATTCCCGACATACAATGTGTGAAGCCCATTTCTGGTGTATGCGAAGCGGCGTAAAAGCATACTCACTCACTCACTCACTCACTCAAAACCCACCCACCCACTCTCCTACTTTGTCAATGAATTAGCAATGCAAATTGTAAATAATTGCTCTACACAGTAACTAAAAAGCGCAAACTTTACAGATAAACAAATATGCTCTGTGAAACGGCATATGGCTGAGTGTGAAAGGATTTTGAGCGAGTTAACGATCTTAATTTCCGATTCAAGGACATCAGCTTTAAAACCATGCTTGTCGTTGAAGGCGACTTGGTCAGGTCGTGTAGTCAGGAACGGTTTCTTGGCTGAAGGCATCCCAGTTGCGTCTACGTGATCTCAGTCACTGGATTATGTGATCGACAATCGATTTTTTACAGCCAATCGTGATACAGTAAAAACTCCACATCAGACCTATAAGCTGTGTTCCAGGAACAAAACATTATCTCAACGCCATGTTAATAGATTCGACACAATTTCGACATAAACGTAGATTTTCGGGCGACTTATTTGTCTGTTGCTACAATGTCAAACGGAAATTTCGTTAAGTTTATGGTAACACATGTTATATTTGGGATTGCATTTTCTCAATAAAGTACAGATTCTGGTACTTTCATTGGGCATTGTTGTATGTAATGGTAATAGTCCGCTAATATGGCGCTCATATCCATGCACGTTGTCTGCCCACGGCGCTACGTACATTACTTTATTACCCACGTGGTCAACGTATGGGTAGTTGCATACTAATCTCGTACGTCACACGGGTGTCGTATCACGTTGACCTTTGTCCTAACGACTTGACCTAAGCTTCTAACGATTTGATTGGATAACCGATGACCTCTCAATTAGGTCACATTCTGACGTAACTATTCTTTCATTCATAACAAACACGTGATGAATTCATTCTACAACTTAAATGCATTGTGGGAAAGTAAACATTGCGAACGTTGCCGTGTCGCTGTTTAATTGTGAGTCGAACTGAGACATTATATCCGTCGAAAAACGTAAAGGCAATGTTTCCACCAGTGATGTTAGCCGAATGAAGCAACTGCAAACCAAGAAACGGGGTGCTACGGAGTAGTTTACTGTAGGAGGCTGTACGAGGCGATGACAACTGACATGCATCGTGACGTCGGTTACCAGGGCAGTGACGTCATTACAGTGTGACGTCATGCAGCTATTGTACTACAGTACAAAACTCTTCCGCAACCTCTTTATGAAACTGGTTTCGGTTTGAAACCATCAAAATATCAAAAATAAGCTATTTTGTCAATTTAATGCATGTAAGACGTAGGTAATAAATAAAATACCACACTCGGTATCATTACATACGAATTATACGAAACTCGTGATACCATAGGAAGGACACTCGTTTCGTATTATTCGTATGTAATGAGACCTCGTGTTTTATTCTCTATATCCCCGGTCATAAGACACATATTTTAGTACTTGTGTTGGGATGAGTCCCATCTCGGATTCCAACTCACCCCTTTAGATTCAGGCACATAATTGCCAGCATAAATGGAGCTCAGTAGTGCATTGGTAAGGCGTCTGCCTATCACGCTGAAGGCCCGGGTTCGATCCCCGGTTGAGGCACCTATAGGTTCAGGTTCCGAGGTGGGCACATCTGCGAAGTATGCTTGGACAAGATACTTAGATCCACATTGTCTCAGTTCACCCAGCTGTAAAATGGGTACCTGTGAGGATGTGCTGGCAATGTGAGTGTTTAGTTCATTGTGCCTAACAGGCAGCATGGCTGTATGATCCCCAGGGAGTTGAAAAAAGTATCGGAAAGTACGATAGTGTCCTATAGTAATGTACGTGGCGCCGTGAGCAAGGAATGTGCCTGAATATGAGCGTCATAAAAGCGGACTAATACTATTACATACAAAGTCAGCCCTCTAGCCCACTCTGCCAGCACGACTACTACAAACAATGTTGGACAACTGGAAGTCTAGATCACAGACTTTGTGTACCCCTCTTACAAGTGGAAATTATGAATACACAATGCCAAACAAAAGTACCAGAATCTGTACTTAATTGAGAAAGTGTAATCTCAAATATAACATGCGTTACATTTGACCACTTTCTAAATGACATTGTGTATTCTTGCTTAGGATACATTAAAAAAAGACGCATGTGAAAAATATAACGTCAATGCCAGACAATAACCAGTCTCGGTTATCATCCGAAACAGATCCAATAGGGCGCTCGGGTGTGCCTCTGCATGAACGGATTGGTAATGACAGCGGGTGTCATCCAAAGAGGTTAGCATGTTCTGTTATATCGAAAACAATGACTGCTCACAAAATTTGCATCAAAAAGGTAAGTGTGTCGGTCTTTGTTATCATCATGATCCTTGAGATAAGCGTACAGCTTCGGAAACACGTGCACAATTATGCATGTAAGTCACAAAAAATTACTTAAGTCGTTTTGTATTTTTAAAACAATCCTCTAAATATCTGCTATGTATTTTCTTTTGTAACTAAGATTTTTAGACTCACTAAAAACATTCTCTCATGAATGTATAATAACTTTGGGATGCTTTTTCAGCAGTTAATTCATACGTGTATTGTCAAAGTAACCCCTCCCACTCACTCACTCTATCTATCTATCTAAATATGGATAGATCAATCTACCTATATAACTCTCGCTCGCTCTCTCACTCTCACTAAAGTAACACAAACCCTCCCCCCTCTCTCGCTCTCTCTCTCTCTCTCTCACTCTTTGTCTCTCTCTCTCTCACTCACACACAAACACAAAAATAAAACACAAGCACCCCCACCCCCTCTAAAATAGCAAGTGGTTGGTCCTTAGCACCAGGAACGTGTATAATGATACTCACAGTGTCTACAGTCCATGTCCAACCGTTGCCAAGGTACAGTGACTCACTGAAACTTATGAGCCTGCTATGTACCCATGCTCCGGCAGATGACAAAGACGCAGCTCTGACATACACGCAGCTGTCGATGATGCTGTCACGATGTTCACGCAGCTGTTGATGCTGTGATGGTAGAAGTGCCTTTAGTTTAGAGTTATGGATTTATAGTCTAGTAACGTGTATTAAGTTTCATCACCTGGATGTGCCCGTGTCAAACTACATAGTCTGTGAAGGCCTTGGACACTTGAATCCACATGCTGGTCCATAGACTAACCTCTGAATATATATTTGGATATAAAAAATAATTCATTTTAAATTGAAACTGAGCCCCAGTGAGATGAGAAATTCTGCCAAGTCTGAACCTGAGGAAAATCTAGACTCGCTTCATTTAGGTGAGGTGAGGTGAAATTTGGTTTAACGTCGTGCTTGAGAATATTTCGCTCATATGACGACGTGCATGTGTGTATGTGTATGTGCGGCTGCTTGTACTAGCCCAGACTGAAGCTGGTTTTATACTGCTAGCCCACTGAGATACCATGCCGCAGTGAAGAATGAATACCCCACTCACACACATTATACTGACTCCGAGCCGACCAGTCCTTGTTGTACCCATTAATGCCGAGCGCCAGGCAGGGACCAACAAGTACCCTATTTTAACGTCTTTTGGTATGACTCGGTCGGGGATCGAACTCGCGACCTTCCGCTCTCCGGGCGGACGCTCTAACCACTACACCACGGAGGCGGTCGCTTCATTTAGGGCTTTAGCATGGCAGATAGGGCTATGAAAATAATGCGGTTCAGGAATTGACTAACTGGTTAACATTGTTTTATAATATGTACTTCCCATCAAAGGTTTAGAGTCACTAGAGTAAATATAGCCACTTACCTCAGGCAGGTGTTCTAAACTATATGTTGCAAAATATTCCATACTGTTTAAAGGCACTGTTTACACTTGAACTGATGTATTGTAAAACAAATTCGTGCAGTTCAAAAGATTAATGTCTTGAGTTTAAGAAATGATAAAACTCGGTGAAAATTGGCGAATTCTTAACAAAACTTAACACTAAAACGCAGCTGTTCACATGCATGATATTCGCACATGCTTTCAGCAATTTGATGATTGATCATCGTGCAATTTATCTGCATAAGGTTTGCAGTTGGTTACTCCAAGTTAGTGGAGAAATTCATCTTCGATGTAAACATGCATTTATACATAACATATAGTGGGTGTTTTCAGTGAGTCCAAACCTCAAAGGGGGAGTACAGAACAAACGTTATGGATAACAACTTCATTTATTCGTGAGTGTGAGTGCAACGTTTCGATACAGATTCTTGTACCGTTGTCAAGCAGATTCTTGTACCGTTGTCAAGCAGGAATCTGTATCGAACCGTCGCACTCACGAATAAAAAAAGTTGTTGTCCATAAAGTTTGTTCTATATTGTACTTCCCAACTTCTAGAATGCCACTCAAAGAAATTGTTGTTTTTAAATATTTGTATTCGAATATATAAATATATTATTACAGGGAAGAGACCCAGGCCAAGGTATCAGGGGTCTATGAAATAGTGAGTGAGTTTAGTTTTACGCCGCACTCAGCAATATTCCAGCTATATGGCGGCTCTCTGTAAATAATAGAGTCTGGACAAGACAATACAGTGAGCATCATGCGCATCCATCTACGCAATTAGGATACGATGACATGTGTTAACCAAGTCAGCGAGCTTGACCACCGATCCCGTTAGTCGCCTCTTACGACAAGCATGGGTTACTGAAGACCAATTCTAACCCGGACCTTCATGGGGAGACAAGCATGGGTTACTGAAGACCAATTCAAACCCGGACCTTCACGGGGAGACAAGCATGGGTTACTGAAGACCAATTCAAACCCGGACCTTCACGGGGAGACAAGCATTGGTTACTGAAGACCAATTCTAACCCGGACCTTCATGGATAGACAAGCATGGGTTACTGAAGATAAATTCTAACCCGGATCTTCACGGGGAGACAAGCATGGGTTACTGAAGACCAATTCTAACCCCGATCTTCACGGGGAGACAACCATGGGCTACTGAAGATCAATTCTAACCCGGACCTTCACGGGTGCTCACACTAAGCACCAGTACAGCTCACTGTTTGGATGTATGTTCGCAAATGTAAGAAGATTATGTTTCTAGAAATAAAAATATGATGAAACAGCTGAGAGGCGTAGTTTCTTTTGTCCCTCAGTTTTGTTCAGCGGTAGTTAGAGTGAGGTCCCCAGCTAACAGGCGGTCATATGGATTGGGCTGCTTGCCGTGGCTGATATCTGCCTTTGAACTGTTTAACCCATTCAGGATTATGAACAACAGATGATACATCGCTGCGAGCTGGTTTAAACAGCAATGAAACAAACAACATGACCTTGAATTTGTAAACACCAATGTGAGTGAGTGAGTATGGTTTTACGCCACTATTAGCAATATTCCAGCAATAGCACTCCGGGGGACACCAGAAATGTGTTTCACACATTGTACCCATGTGGGGAATCGAACACAAGTCTTCGTCGAGACGAGCGTTAACCACTAGGCCACCCCACCGCATTGTAAATAAATCCTTCATTCATGTGTGTGCCTCTTCGCCATCACGGTCGTCATCGTCAACGTCAAGACTGAAGTTCTGAACATGACTCAGTTTAATCAAATCCTTCAGTGTAACATCCACGGGGATGGTCTCTATCACAAAAGGCAATCTTGGTCCAAGTAAAGTTCTGATCTTGAAACAGCAAAGCTCCAACAAAGACCTTGGTTCCGAAAATCTCTCTCTAATTAATCCCACCATCCCTTCCAGGTCTTCATCTAACCAATACAGATCCCTCTCAACAAACGAGTCTTTTGCTATGACGTCATATCCGGCTTCTATGAGGGTTTGAAGAGCAAGAAACTGTCCGCGAGCAATCAAATTATCAACGAAAGGTTTCTCCATATGATTTGTGTACAGCAAATCCAAAGAGGCATTTCTCTCAATCGCCAGATAATACACGATATCAACTTTACCATATAAGGATGCAGTGAAAAGAGGGGTTGCACCAGACGTATTGCGCATGTTCAGATCAGCACCACGTGAGCAGACGAGACGAATGAGGTTGAGGAAATCTTCGGGATGTCTGTAATCGGGATAGCGTATGTCTTCTTCAGAAGAAAAAGCATCACGCCCAGGGAAATCAAGGACGAGGAGAAAAAGAGGACTTCTTCCATATTTGTCACGTGCATTGACGTCAGCACCACGTGACAGAAGAACGTCACACATGTCCATTTGACGAGGTCCTGGCGCCTTGACCGCAACATGGAGAAGTGAAAACTAGTCAAGCGACGAATGAGGCATGTTCACGGACGCTCCCGCCTTGACAAGATAGTCCACGACGTCAACACGACCTCCGCGCACTGCAGCGTACAGTATAGTCTCGTTGTTGTTGTCACGTGATTCTACATCGACGTGATAGACTTCAACCAGCGTTCTGACCGCGTCCAGATGTCCACTGGCGCAGACTTCACGTATAGGCCATGGGCTGGAGGTGCTCAAGTTCAGGTAAAAGGCCTGGTGCCCCATGTCAAGGAGGGCGGTCATGATCTGGACATGGCCCGACCTGGCTGCCATACAAACTGGTGACGTCAGAGATCCGATATGCGATCGCTGGGCGACTGTCAGTTTACCTTGTTCCAGCTGAACCTTTTCAAACAGCTGAATTGTGATTTTCATGCGACGAATGTATTGGAGAACCTTTTCAACATCGCCCTTGTGAATCAGCTCGTTGAGTCTTTTCCAGTTGTTGAGGTATGATGAGCTGATTGGCGATCCGAAAAAGGATAGGAAGGTAGCCATCTTGTATCGGTAACGGGAGGTGTGTCCAGCTGGTGCCTCCGTAAGGCGATAGCATTATCTGATATTATCTGTTTGCGTATCACCTGATGTCACCTGAGCTAAAGTAGGTAGTGTTTGGCCTTGACAGTCTGGGTTGATGGTAGTGGGAGTAGTGAACTTTGTGTGCGTATGTGTGTGTGTATGTTTTATATCATTATTATACTTTTCAGTACCGAAATATGTCTTATCTGTGTTTTGAACAAAGAAGTGTACATATATACATACAAATGACGTGTTGTTTTTTTCCAGTACGACCCGTGAAGGTCCGGGTTAGAATGAACCTTCAGTAACCCATGCTTGTCGTAAGAGGCGACAAAAGGGATCGGGTGGTCATTCTCGCTGGCTTGGTTGACACATGTCATCTGTTCCCAATTGTGCAGATCGATGGTCACGCTGTTGATCACTGGATTGTCTGGTCCTGACTCGATTCTTTACAGACCGCCGCCATACAGCGGGAATATTACTGAGTGCGGCGTAAAACTTAACTCACTCACTCACTCACTAACGAAACTTAAATTTGGAAGGTTGAGAAAAGCGATATCTTACTGCGGAGACAGAAATTGTTCATTGCAGTGAAAATATCACTTTGTCGGAAGTACGTCATGGATTAAGTTTGGTCCATCTTGTTACGCAACACAATAAAGGCAATGTAACCATATGCATTTCACGAAATGCCCTTGGTCATCGGATGACCATCCAGCGAAGAAGGGACGTTAGGGTAGCCTAGTGGTTAAAGCGTTCACTTGTCACGTCGAAGACCCGGGTTCAATTCTCCACTTGGATACAATGTGTGAAGCCAATTCCTGGTGTCCCCCACCGTGATATTGCTGGAATATTGCTGAAAGCTGCGTAAAACTAAAACTCACTCACTCACTCACTCCAGCGAAGAAAACTTGCACCGATCAGCTAATCGCCGGGTCATTCAGTGAAGCATGAATACCCCACTAGACACATTATACTGACTCCGAGCCGACCAGTCCTTGTTGTACCCCATTAATGCCGAGCGCCAGACAGGGACCAACAAGTACCATATTTTAACGTCTTTTGGGTATGACGCTGTCGGGGTCATTCAGTACACCGAGTAGACATTTTATGTACAATTGACTTTATTTCGCCCGATTAGCAACGGTCATTACCTGTATGTGTGTGTTCATTGACACTATAAATAGTTTTCACAAATGTTCAATCATTCTCTTCTCTTTCTCTCGGCGCGCCATGTTTGTTTGTGGTTGCTAGGTATTCGTGTTGGAGTTTTGCCAAAAGTATGGAATAACATTGTTATAATGATGGATATTCATAGAATAACAATAAAAAAATAGATAGCAACTGATACAGGTGCGTGGTCTCGGTTTTGTATCATATTTTTCAGTATCGAAATACGCCTTGTCTGTGGTTTTAGTTTACAGTTGGGAGAATTTTGATTTCGTTAATGAAAGTTTCTTGCATGTGTATTGTGAGGTGAGGTGAAATGGGGTTTAACGTCGCACTTAAGAATATTTCGCTCTTATGGCGACGTGCATGCGTGTGTATGTGTGGCTGCTTGTACTAGCGCAGACTTAAGTGCTAGCTCACTGAGATACCATGCCGCAGTTAAGCATGAATATCCCACTCAGACACATTATGCTGACTCTAAGCCGACCAGTCCTTGTTGTACCCATTAATGCCGAGCGCCAGGCTGGGGCCAACAAGTACCATATTTTAACGTCTTTTGGTATGACGCGGCCGGGGATCGAACCCGCGACCTTCCACTCTCCGGGCGGACGCTCTAACCACTACACCACGGAGGCGACGCTTCATTAATCGAAAACCTGGCGGTAAATGATAAAGAGACTTTTCCATGTGTCTCGTGACATTTGAGTGAGTGAGAGTTATTCGTCATGTGTCTCGTGACGAGAACATTTGATATTGTATCTGTCATCGCCGACGTGACATTAAAAAAACGTGAATAAAACATTTTATCCCGGTGGCGTAGACACATGGGGACTTACATTACTTTTGCTACCTGCATGGATCCTAGCTGGATTTACACGCCCTTCAGCTGCTGCGCAACAGTATATTTTAAAATGTCACATCGAACAACATTAATAAGCCTGATCTATATGGACACATACACATCGAACAATGAATGGACACACGTGTGTACGTGTGTGTGTGCGTGCGTGCGCGCGCACACGTTTTAAGATGCATATATGAATGAATTATGGCAATCTGACAATGGACGGGAAACTGACTTGCATCGCAAGGGATACATGCGTACGGGCATGCGCATAACACAATATTTTGCCATGCTTAAACCAAATTGTTTTTTGCACTTAGATTTGTCATTTCATTATTCCATGAGTGTCAGTTTATCCAGATAAAAGTTAAATTGTGGTTCCCTTATTATGGCTAATGATTACATATTGATTCAATGAAAAATATGGAGTGTAGCGGTATTTTATGCCATGTGCATAGTTAGAATACAATGATTCAGTGCACTGGCATAGCCCTTTTCGAACATAAAACATTAATTCAGTGACCTATTTTGACCTCACAACCACACAGGAAGGGAAAGCCTTTTATTATAGAAATACAACCAGGTTGACAGGAAACACGTGTCAGACCAAGGGGAGTTAACCCTGTTTGGCTTGGGCTGCCTTGGCGAGTCTGGTGATTTCAGCGATCTCAGCCTGCAGAGCACACTTGAGGGCATCGGCTTGGTGTCCATTGGTGCAGGACTTGCAGGACTTGGTGATCTTGTTCTCGCATACTTCAGCCTTGCAACGTTCTTCGGCAATGTCTAGGAAAAGGGTAGTATTTAAGAATTATGTAGGTGCCTAATTGCGTGACTGGCAGGCGCTAGGGCCGAATATGCTTACTCTTTTGCGAGCACCTGGTGTCATCTCTGATTTTCAGTCGTCCATTCGCATACTTTTCACACTTATTTTGACATCTCTGATTTTCTAGAAAAGTCCATTCCCGCTAACATCTTTTCACTCTTATTTCTGACATTTGCACGAAATGGAACTTGTTTCTTAAAAAAGTCAAGACTGCGACCTTTGCATCAAATAGAATCTGACACGTCAAGACTGGGCATTTTATTGCACCAATATTTTATGCATACGTGTCGCCAGATTCAATTAATCAACGCAAATATAGTAAGACCAGAAATTATTGAGAATTTTAGGAATATGTTTAATTGGATTTCTAGTATAAACAACCTTGACCAGCTGTAAGTGCTTGGTTTCATTCAAGAGAGACAACTCTGTTAATCATTTTTCATTAGTTATCCCCCTTTGTTTACTTGCTAGCAGACGACATTTTCAGTGATCCTCAGTATAGATGATTTAGAGAAGAGGAAGTTGATTTTAGAGTATTATAACAAGGACAACGGACCAGCTAAATTGATTTCAAGCAGAACAGGCATCCCCTTGTCCACTGTTTATCGTGTTCTGAAAATATTGCAAATGGATATGGCCCAGAAAATTGACTGTCGGTGACAGGAGGCGGCTTTCTAAAAACAAACGAAGGAGTTTAGAAAACTTAAGGCTGGATATGATTGATAGAGGAACTGTGGCTGTCTGTATGGAGACAATTAGAATTGAGCTGCATGCAATGGGTTGGCAGAAACGTCGAGGAATTCCATCACCGATCATGAAACCTGAACAAAAAAGAGCGATGGTGCTTACAGCATAGAAATTGTAACTGGGACAATGTGATTTTCTCAGATGAAAGTTCTATGTGGCTGTTTCCTAATACACTGAAATTCTGGACCAAACAAAATGAAAAATCTTTGTATCAGCGCCCAAAGTACAGTCCGAAATTTAAGGTATGGGGTGGCATATCTGTGTTAGGGGCAACGCCCCTCTGTGTATTTGAAGGGAATATGAACAGTGAGCGGTACACAGATATACTTGAGGGACATTTATTTCCATCTGCTCACGTGTTCTATGGAAATTGTTGGATTTTCCAGCAGGACAAGGACCCAAACCATCGTTCAAAGCATTCACAGGCCTGGTTTCGGGCCCAAAATAGGACATTATTAGATTGGTCAAGCTATAGCCCTGACCTTAATCCAATAGAAAATGTTTGGGGACTTATGAAGGAAAGTGTCAATACGAAAAATCTGACAAATACTGCTGAAATGAAAGAAGAGGTGGTCCGATATTGGGACAGCATGGACCACGACTTTCTATCTTCTTTGATGAGTAGTATGCCCCGCCGCACTGAAGCCTGCATTGCTGCCCATGGTGACTTGACAAAATAGTAACTGTTCACCTGTCTTTGAATCTGGAGTTATGTTCTGCTAATATTCACATTTAATACGTGAGTAATGAGTGAAAAAAAATAAATTAAATTCTCAATAATGTCTGGTTATTGTTTGGTACTGGTATATGGTTGATGACATAGAGCTATGGAGAGTGAGTGAGTTTTTACGCCATTTTTAGCAATCTTCAAGCAATATCACGGCAGGGTACATCAGAAATGGTCTTCACGCATGCTACTAATACGGGGAATCGAACCCGGGTATTCAGCGAACGCTTTAACCACAAGGCTACCTCACCGCCCCATAATCACCTTACAAAGATCAACATTGCATGGCCTTAAACCCCGATTTCATTTCCCAGTAGTACTGTGTTCACGGCAGTTACATACAAGAACATCAGACTCCAGATGTCAGACACTAGACGCCAGAGGTCAGATGTCAGACACCAGATGTCAGACACTAGACGTCAGATGTCAGACACCAGACGCCAGATGTCAGACACTAGACGCCAGATGTCAGACCCCACACCTCAGATATCAGACACCAAACGCCAGATGTCAGCCAGTAGACGCCAGATGTTAGACACCAGACGCTAGATGTCAGACACCAGACGCCAGGTGTCAAACAGAAGACAACAGATGTAACACACAAGACGTCAGATGTCAGACACTAGAAGCCAGATGTCAGACACTAGACGCCAGATGTCAGACACCAGACGCCAGATGTCAGACACTAGACGTCAGATGTCAGACACCAGCCGCCAGACAGCAGACGCCAGATGTAAGACACAAGACGTCAGATCTCAGACAGCAGACGCCAGATGTCAGACACCAGACGTCATATGTCAGACACCAGACGTCAGATGTCAGACACCAGACGCCAGATGTCAGACCCCAGACCCCAGATGTCAGACACCAGATGCTAGATGTCAGACACTAGACGCCAGATGTTAGACAGCAGACGCCAAATGTCATACACATAACGCCAGATTTCAGACACTAGACCCCATTTGTCATACATTAGACGCCAGATGTCAGACACCTGACGCTAGATGTCAGACACCAGACGCCAGATGTTAAACAGCAGACGCCAGATGTAAGACACAAGACGTCAGATGTCAGACACTAGAAGCCAGATGTCAGACACTAGACGTCAGATGTCAGACAGCAGACGCCAGATGTCAGACACTAGACGCCAGATGTCAGACACAGGCGCCAGACAACAGACGCCAGATATCAGATGTCAGACGCCAGATGTCAGACACCAGACGCCAGATGTCAAGCAGCAGACTCCAAGTGTAAGACACAAGACGTCAGATGTAAGACACAAGACGCCAGATGTCACACACCAGACGTCATATGTCAGACAGCAGACGCCAGATGTTAGATGTCAGATGTCACACACAATTTGTCAGATGTCAGACACCAGACGCCAGATGTCAGGCAGCAGACGCCAGATGTCAGACACAAGACATCAGATGTCAGACAACAGACGCCAGATGTCACACACCAGACGTCAGATGTCAGACACCAGACGCCAGATGTAAGACACAAGACGTCAGATGTCAGACACTAGAAGCCAGATGTCAGACACTAGACGTCAGATGTCAGACAGCAGACGCCAGATGTCAGACACTAGACGCCAGATGTCAGACACAGGCGCCAGACAGCAGACGCCAGATGTCAGACACTAGACGCCAGATGTCAGACACCAGACGCCAGATGTCAAGCAGCAGACGCCAGATGTAAGACACAAGACGTCAGATGTCAGGTACCAGACGCCAGATGTCAGACACTGGACGCCAGATGTCAGACACGGAGTGCCAGATGCCAGACACAAGACGCCAGATGTCAGACACTAGACGGTGGATGCCAGACACTGGACGCCAGATGCCAGACGCCGGACGTCAGACACCGCAAGCTGGAAACGCTGTCACACATGGGCTTTGGTGATTCGAGCCCGGGCCACTGGCGTGACGAGCGAATGCTGTAACTACTGGGCTACCTGGTCTGTCAACAGGGGCGTCTGAGAGTGTTGTACTTACGCTTGATGAGGAATCTCTTTCCAAAGTGCAGGCTGCACTTGTGCATGTTGTAGTTTAACACAAGCTGTGTTCCATCAAGAGGGATCTGAAAACACACACAAAAATAACAGTACTCAGCAGGTGACGACCCGTGAACATCCGGGTTAGAATTGATCTTCAGCAACCCATGCTTGTCGCAAGAGTGAGTGAGTGAGTGAGTTTAGTTTTACGCCGCACTCAGCATTATTCCAGCCATGTGGCTGCGGTCTGTAGCTTGATTATTTACAGACCACTTCCCTAACGCTAACGCGTACGGTTTTTAAATTACATTTAGCGGTCTTAAATCAACGATAAAGGACCGCAAAATTGAAAACAGAGTAGCTTTATCTTCTAATTACGACGGAGGACACCACAAATGGTCTTCACACATTGTGCCCATGCGGAGGACCATTTCTGGGGTCCCTCGCTGTGATATTGCTGGAATATTGCAAAAATATTGCGGCGTAAAACCATACTCACTCACTAATAAGCTGTGACAGCGCAGTTCAAGACAGCGTCAAACTAGTTTGTGATTTCCACCCAAAAGGGTTAGAAAGCAGAAGAATTCCAATTATTTTAGGTAATCCTGCCTAGATTCGAGATAACTAATGGCCTTTAAATATGGCACTTGTTTTAATTCAGGAGAAATAGAGGAAGTCATCGAACGACAACTGAAGTGGAAGACCTGAAATAACACGTGACATAAATACGTCTGGATCGAACTATTGTCCTATATAGGACATTACCACTTTGAAACCTTTACGTCAAAATACAACTCAGAAATATGCTCTTTTTATTAAGCAGCGTTCCCTGACTACCTCTAATTTAAGTACTCTTCGTTGACTTACTCATTATTACTACCTAGATTCAATGCATTCGTGTTACTTACTGTGCCAGTCTTGCCATTGAAGAAAGCAGCCACGTTTCCGATAAACTTGCCGATGAGTTTGTCGACACCAAGTTTGTCCAGCAACAACTTGGACAAGATAGGCTCAGCGGCGGCCAGGGCAGCCACAATTTGTCTCTTGGCCTGCTCGCCATGAGCAACCACCAACATGGACAGGATCAGGGTAACTGGAAAAGGGAAAGAAAGGAATCAACTGACGTGACCCACTGGGTGTGGACATCGACACAATCAGGGCAACTGGGGAATGGAAAGAATCGAATCAACTGACATAAACCACTGACATGGACATCGACACAAGCAGGACAACCTGGGAAAGAGAAAGAATGGAATGAACTGACGTGACCCACTAGTTGTGGACATCGACACAACCAGGGCATCTGGGAAAGAGAAAGAATGGAATCAACTGACGTGACCCACTAGTTGTGGACATCGACACAATCAGGGCAACTTGGGAGAGAGAAAGAATGGAATCGACCAACAAGTCGAGGACATCGACAGAATCAGGGCATCTGGCTTAACAGTAAGGTGAGGAACCTTTGACACCACGAAAGTTATCACTGACACCATTGACAGAATGTTTGTATAACTTATAAGTCTCAATCAAAACAGTTTTCAAAATATTTACGTTGTTTTTCCCTTAATCAATCATTAATTCCCAAACCACAGGAGTGTACTGTTTGTGCACGTCAGTTACGATGCCCTTTGAAGATGAAGACTAGAATCATTTTAGCGACCCGTCCGGGTTTGAACTTCGAAGTAAGAACTGGTTTTCAGCAGCAAATTCTTGCATCTATTAAACCTCCTAGTAAAGTCTGGTTTCTGGCAACAAATGCTTGCCTTTATTAAACCTTCTAGTAAGAACTGGTTTTCAGCAAAAATTCTTGCCTCTATTAAACCTCTTGGTAAAATCTGGTTTTTAAAACAAATCCTTGCCTCTAGTAAACCTCCTAGTAAAATCGGTTGTTTAGCAACTAATTCTTGCCTCTATTAAACTTCTTAGTAAGATCTGGTTTTCAGCAACTAATGCTTGCCTCTATTAAACCTCCCAGTAAGAACTTGGTTTCAGCAACATGTGCTTGCCTCTAGTAAACTTCCTAGTAAGAACTTGGTTTCAGCAACATGTGCTTGCCTCTAGTAAACCTCCTAGTAAGAACTTGGTTTCAGCAACTAATGCTTGCCTCTATTAAACCTCCTAGTAAGAACTTGGTTTCAGCAACTAATGCTTGCCTCTGTTAAACCTCCTAGTAAAACTTGGTTTCAGCAACTCCTAGTAAGAACTTGGTTTCAGCAACATGTGCTTGCCTCTAGTAAACCTCCTAGTAAGAACTTGGTTTCAGCAACTAATGCTTGCCTCTATTAAACCTCCTAGTAAGAACTTGGTTTCAGCAACTAATGCTTGCCTCTATTAAACCTCCTAGTAAGAACTTGGTTTCAGCAACTAATGCTTGCCTCTATTAAACCTCCTAGTAAGGACTGGTTTTCAGCAATCCATGTTTGTCTACCGCGGAGATTTGGTTCAAAACTGGTCGTAAAAAGCCCCAACGGGATATGGGTGGTGACGCTCTCTGACTTAGTTGTGCCTGCCATTGTGTCCCTGTTGGGTGGATCGTTGCTTATAATGATGATATTAGCTTGTCCCCACCATTATTTACAGACCGCCGTCAAATAGCACGAATACTGCTGAATATTGCTGAATTCGACGTTAAACAAAAAACAGTCTACACACATCAAACTGGTCGATAAACCATTGTATCAGAATCCATGGAAAGAAGCAACCGATAATCTACGCTATTCCTCCGACAGATTAAAAATATGGTCAGTTCTCCACGGGATTGTATACAACACGTTTATGCCTTAGTATTGGGATCCATTGCAAATAAACCGGAATGATTAGGCCACAATAAATGTTTGTTTGTAGGTTTGTGTTTTTAACGCCGCAGTTTCCCAGCTACTTCAAGTCGGTCTGCAAATCACCGACAATTTGGACCAGACAATCCAGTTATTGAAATGATGAGTATCGATCTACGTAACTGATCGTGTACCTGAACCAAGTAATCGATCCTGACCAACCGATCCCGATATTCGCCTCTTTCGACTAAATCTAGCCATGACCTTCACAAGAGAGTCTCAAGGTCGCTGTAGGCTTATTCTAACCGGAACTTCACGTGAGACCAGTTGTAACCAGTAGGGGTGGGTATTGCAGAGAATTTTCATATTGCGATATATTGCGATGCGAAAGCATGTATTGCGATATGTATTGCAATATATTGCATGAAGTATTTTTAAACAAAAACTACTTATAATCGAGTTACTTCTTGGTTTATAGAGCAAAAATACAACAAATCACTAGGCTTGATTAAGCTTTAAAAACAACTTTTAATGATGAAAAAGTAAAAATATGAATAATATTTGGCACAAATGAAACAAGGACGTATCCGAACATTTCCGAGTGTTACGAAGTTTTCCGAATGTAAGTAAAAATACCGGTTTTCGATCAGCGTATCGCAATACGTATCGTTTTCATGTCTGAACAGGTAAATACCGGTAAACCGGTTATATTGCGCAGCCCTAGTAACCAGTATGTTCACGTGAGACGAGCAACGTTTGCTGAGGACCCGTATCTTCACTGTATGCCAAGAAGGGGAGGACAGTGGAGCAAGTTCTGATTTGCAATATTCGAATATTTTAGGCCGAATCATACAATTAAAAAGCAACAACTTGCGGCTCAAAGCAACACCCATTCACATATTTTAAATATTTTAGGACCTTAACTTACCTGCGATCTTCATCGTGTCAAATAGAAGGGTAACCTTATCGAACACATGTTGAGTTTCTTTATATAAGGTGGTCTGGGGTTAAAATGGGATCGTCTTCTTTATCTACCGTGTGTTTTTCTCTCACACATTTCCCAGTGTGTGTAGCACGAAGTCAAATTAGGCCATGTTTCATAAAGAGATTCCGGTCATGGAAAATCTTGATAAACACGGATTCTTGATTCGTTGAAATGAAAATGAATGGGGTAAAATTAGGTCAAGTAATGTTTTTTTATAACGGTCATTATTTCTGCGTCAAACCCAGTCTCCAAGGTTCCAAGCAAGCCGTGAATCGCTTAGAGTAAGCAAAGTAATTGCTTATACCGGGCTTGTGACTGCCCAAAGCTGCTATCCACTCTTCCAAAATGGAGGAGCGATTACCGTCTGCTCGCCTGGCCCTAGTGAAAGACGTATTAGAAGATTCCCGATGACGAGAGATGAATCTATGATTGTTGATGAGTACATGGAAGATGTGGACAAGCTCAGGATGTTGGGATGTAAGCTGTATTTGTCCGTTTCCCAGCTGATCCTGTGAAAACTGTCCTGTTCAGCTGTCGAATTTAAATTTCATTCAGCCGCCATTTTGGTTCGAGAAAGAAACGACCTCACAGGGGTGGATACAGCTTTTTGAGAAAGGAGTGTGCACACTTTTGAGAAAGGAGGGTGTTGTCATTTAATAAACTTTCAGGACAGACAAAAGGGTGATGGTGCGCACGCTCACACACGCGCACACACACACACACACACAGGGGATCCGTCTATGCCTCAGCATACGATTTGTGCGATTGCAAGCGGCTGAAAATTAGTGCGTTGTAAGGTAAATCGCTGTGAAGTGCTTGCCATCGGTTGGCTGTGTGCAAGGCAAGTGTATGCTTCCAGATACCCAGCATTCTATATGAGGAGAGGCTGAAGGTACAGATTGCAATTTGTATTGGTTGTTTTCATTAAAAGAAACCTATTTATATCTCTTCTTTGATGAAAAATATAGTTGGGTCTATTGATATGATTTCTTAAGTATAAATACTTAATGCATACTAATCATAACGTGATATTCATCCCACACCTGAAATTGTCCTGTATTGCGTCCAGTCTGAATTCTTAATGTACTACTGTTCCTGCCTATTTCAGGTATCTATGCGACCTACTTCAGAGTGTGATAAGGATACGCTTTACATTGGTAAAAATATTATCATATTATATGGGTATCTATATAGCACTATAGTCCACTCCATCTACATGCATGCTCAATGCACCTTGATTTTCCCTCGATCACTGGATGTCAATCTTAACGGCACATCGTATTATCAATCTCAACTCCCTGGGGATCATGCAACTTAGAACCAAGTTAATGTTGTTTACCCATCCGTACGAGGTACCCATTCACAGCTGGGTGAGGTGAGGTGAAATTGGGTTTAACGTTGTGCTTGAGAATAATTCGCTCATATGACGACGTGCATGCGTGTGTATGTGTATGTGCGGCTGCTTGTACTGGCCAAGATGGTTTTATAGTGCTAGCTCACTGAGATACCATGCCGCAGTGGAGCATGAATACCCCACTCAGACACATTATACTGACTCCGAGCAAACTAGTCCTTGTTGTACCCATTAATGCCGAGCGCCAGGCAGGGACCAACAAGTACCATATTTTAACGTCTTTTGGTATGATGCGGTCGGGGATCGAACCCGCGACCTTCCGATCTCCGGGCGGACGCTCTAACCACTACACCACGGAGGCGGTCTTCACAGCTGGGTGGACTGGGACAAATAGTCACAGTACTTTGTCCAAGTTTACTGCGCGTTGATGTACCCGCAACTAGGTGTTTGCGCGTATTCATGTGGCCACCATTTTAGAAAGGATTGCAGAAGTCGTCGGGTTTTTGCTTGGGGAATTCTTCGTCATTCCTCCTGAAACGCGTCGTCAAGTTCAGCAATTCACCATTCCTCCTGCAACACATTGTTAAAGGAGAATACGAACGATAATAAAACTTTTGATATATTTTAAAGGATATTCTAAAAGTCACCTTCCGTGATTAAAATTGAACATGTGTTTTAAAAACAAAATAAGTATGCTTCAGACGGGGGCAAATAGAAATTATCTGCTACAACAATTACACTGGAGTTATTTTGTTGAAAAAAAATTGGGATCCTAGTTCTCATTAATAACGTATCAAGTCTCCATGCAAGATCCAACAGCCTGGTCTAGCAGAGATAACATTCGCAACGCTGATAAGTTATTCCCCGAAAACTGGTGAATCATAAAATACTAGTCAGGACAATGTATGTTTCCCCAGCGTTTGGTTATGGAAATAGTTATGGTACTCGGTCATAGCCTTAGAATGACATCTTGTCAGCCAATGAAAACACAGAACTTTCACGGCACACACTACTGACAAATACCGAGTCTGATGCCGACGTGCGTAATTGGACAACATGGAAAACAATGAAAGCAACAGCAAATTTGGTCATTCATTCTAATTTGGTCAAATTTATTTAAACTGATTAAATATATGCCGTAAAGGCATGGTTTTTGTCAACTTTGATGTTATGTTCTTCATATAAAAGTTATTAGGAAGTAATATTTCTGATAAATGTTCCATTATTGAACTCATAACTATGTATGTACTTTTATATGAAGAACATAATTTCAAAGTTGACAAAACTATGCATTTATGGCCTATATTTTAAATCATTTTAAATAAATTGGGGCATTTTGACTACACCCACTGGGGCAATTAGACGAAAACTCCTGTGGCCGTATGCATATGTCGGGCGTAAATTCTAGTCCGGGCGTAAGTAAAATGTGCGCCCGGACGTAACGTTAACCGGTATGCACATAGTAGACGTAGTTAAAGTTACGCCAGTCGTAGCGCTCTATATTTACGCCACCTACCCAGCAGGCGTAAGCCAGGCGTAGCCTTGTAATGGCGGCACTGGATGCCGAGTTTTTTTATCAGGCGCACATTTTCAAAAGTTTTTAAAAGTGAACGTTGTGCGAGAACTGCGCTCGCGTGGTCCTGGATCTGCGTACGGCTATAAAATTACACAGAAATGTAAAATATTTAATTTCATATCCGTTGGTATAAATATAAGTGCGACTACCTCGGCGGTTTGAGAAATAGACACTGCTAAATGTTGTTTAAAATTTTGTTACGCGTTAAGAAACTGTCAATTTCTCCGCTTTTTGTCGTGCACCGATAAAAGCACTCTGCTACGATTTTTTTAATTTGGCATCTTTACAGAAAGTGTGAGCGAAGAAAATACAGCCTGATATCTGAACGACATAAGTGTATATGAATTGGGTTTATGTGCTAATGCATAACGTTAGACGCTCAACATTAAAAATGACTCGCAATAAGTGTCAAAAAGGGATTTTCTTCTATGACGTCAACTGACGACAGAGAGGTCATACACGTATAAAAGATAAGGGGGCATAACTGAGTTATGCTTACCACTAGGTCAATGTTACTCAGATCACTTGGAGAAAAGTTGTTGTGGATACTTACGCTATATTTTCGTTATGTTGTGTTCACGGTGAACCAACCTATTCCATTACAAAGTTCCCCAATGTGAGCGGATACGTTTTGGTAGTTTCACAATTTATAAGAAAAGATGGCAATGTACTACTTGAGATAGCAGAATAGCGATTTGGATGACCCTATCCGATATGTAAGTTAGTTCTTAGATTCCCATATTCTCCTGTTTGTGTAGATGTATAGATGCATCATTATTAACGGTGTACTAGTCATATCTTCATATGTACTGAAATTACTGATAATAATACAACATTTTAGTTGACGTCATGGCTTGTTTTATGCATTTTGCGACGTCGGAAAAAGACGACATTGGTTTGCTGATTAGTATATATCTTACCTAAATTCCATTAATTGTATGAAAGGTCTCGGCTTCTATGTCTGAATTTAACACTCTTTAGACCAAACATCAAATAAATGATTTTACCAATTAAATAGTGTCCTGAATATATCAACAATTAGACGGTTTGACTGCGTATCTTATTGTGAGCAACACGGGCACCTGTTTGGCATCAATTTAACGTAAATGAAAAATAATATTTCACAACACCCATATATTTTGCAGTTATGGCTACGTGTGCCAATATCTTATGTAAATATTATTCAAAACAATCAAAAACTTTCAAAGAATAAAACACGCCTACCCTATATCCAGGTATAATATGGTATTGAGTAAGGCTAAATGTATATACTGAAAATAGTTTGATGAAAAAATATCTGAACGATACGCAAAGTATACATCATAATACTGAAAGTGTAATCGGAAGGATAGGGCGATTGGGTTTACACTTGTTCAACCGACCTTCACCTCAAAGAAATTGTCTAACATGTACAACAATGTTGACGTATGACATCACTACCACCGACCGATTACTTATAAAATGGCGGCCACGCTGACAAGGGTACACAGGATTTTGCGAGGACCCTTCCCTTGATTCAGGGATCGTTTGTACATAAATATGAGATGTAAGTAATCAGAATGATTCTGACTATATGTGTATTGTTATATGTTTTATCGTTTTCATTGTAAGTAAGGGAAGAAGCCAGAAATGCTGATAAAAACCTTTGTCGTTCTGCCTCAGTCATGGCGTCACGCTGCACGGACACTTCGACAATTTCTTATGAAATATCAAATGATTGCATTGCTTCTTTTTTTAATTTCGCATTTCTTGCTACGCTACTCTTTCCATGCATATTCTTAAGCTATAGAGCCATTGCAAGCAATGAATAGACGGCTGCATGTCGGAAAATTTCAGAAAATGCTACGTGGTATAAAATCGGAATTTTTCTTTCTTTACAAGCGCAGCCTTTCGAGCACAGCGTTCGTTTGGACTTTTGACACTCAATATCTTTCGTTTCATTTTATCCAGACAGTTGATATTGGTGACAAAAGACCATTAGTAATTTGATTCTAAAATGTATGGGGAATTCAGTGATGCATTTGTCGCAGGTACATGTGATATACACGTGATGTAATTGGCGTCTCATTACCGTCCTCCGCGAAACTTGATTTTGTAAACACTATCCAATATGACGGAAAGCGCACTTCGGCGTTCGTGTTTACAAGTGTATTTTCAGAATTATCATTAGTGATTTCTTGAAAACCTGATATCAGTGATCATTAATATGCTATTTTTGAAATTCAATACATCTGAGTAGTAATTATCCGATTTGAACATTTGAAAACATACACCAAATAACGCTGTGAATCGTGATTTCGTAATGTGTCAAATATGGCGACATTTATGGTGAAGCCCATTTTGAAAGTCCATGTTATTTCTCCATCAGGATCCATCGGTAAAGTTGGGTTTTCTCGGTTTTCTTTGGCTTTCCATGATTACGGCTGCAAGGGATGTACCGCGAAGTTGTTTCGCGCCTTTTACCGGTGGTTTAAAAACGTTCGAAAATCTAAAAATAGCACACCGCGCCTTGACGTAAATCCGTTAAGCCGGGCGTAGTAACGCCTAGGCTTAACCGACGTTGTGCATGACGTGTAAGAGGAGGGCGCTGCTAAGCCCGACGTAGTGTGTTACGCCTGACGTTAGCTACGCCCAACATGTGCATACGGCCACTGGGTAATTTGACCAAATTTGCTGGGGCATTTTGTAGCGGGGGGAAATTCGACTGGCAATCGGACTTAATTTAATTTATGTTAAAAATACCACTGACAGTAAGTTGTAACAGGGAATGATGGAGTATAAATGAATCTCGTGGGTACTTCTTCCTTCTTCAGCCTAGCTTTGGGGTTTTTCATGCCCTGTCTCTTTCATATGCGTCCGACTCGGAATGATCGGAGCATTTCCCCTGCCTAAATCTGTCTCTTTACTTGGAAAACGGAAGAAATGGTGGCTCTTTCCATTGTTCGATGATTCCGTGCATCCCCAGGCAACGGGATACACCATCATACCATTTACAAAAAACGACAGAAACAGCACGATTTGTATTACTGTAGCGCTTGTTCTTTGGCAATATCGCGGACGCTTGTCACATTTGACGTCAAGAGCGGAAAGGTCACGTGAGTTCCAGCGGAAAATGCATAATGGCCGTTGCTCAGAAAACAGAAACTGTTTTCGCGATAAAAACATAATAAAACAACCCGAGTGTCTTTTGATATCAAATATATCACCACGAGTTGATAAGGTTACACATATCCGAGGCTTGCAGAGGATATTTTTACTTTTATGAACGAGCGTTGATATTTTTTATATCAGAAGACATGAGGGCGAGATTCTATTTATCTTCCAAAATCACTCTTCGTTAGTTTTCAATGAAAGGTGTTCATCTCTGAACACGATACTACCATTAGACTTGCAGTGCAGCAATGTCATAGCATTGTGACGTCACCAGATATTTGACGTCATAACATTGTGAGTAAATGATGATGTCAGGGTATTGTGCAAAATCTTCTGTCAAAACTATGGTGTCCTCCCATAAGAACTACAGCTTAAAACAACACATGTCATGGTCCAGTGCACAGATTAACTACATGCTGTCACCTGCATCTGCTTAATGGATTTGCCCAACAGAAAACAAATAAAACATATATAACATTTTTGCTGCGGCAGTTCATGTTGGTTTTGATAGTAAAAAGTTTGCCTTCACAAAGTGTAAATTTGCAGTCTTCAGTTATGATTGAACAAGTCCCACATCGAGGTGTTTGGCATTTTGTTACACGGAGTGATAAACCTTTTTTCATAGTATCACTTTTATACAAAATTGGAAGATTTGCTTTTATAATGGGCATAATGGTACAGTTATTAGGATTGTGGGTACAAACAAATGGAAGAATGTCCATCTCTGTATGTGTTTCTTTTGTTTTCATAAGTGTCTCTCTTGGGACTTTTACTGCTTTATGAACACTATTTTCAACTACCTAGGAAGATATGGCTTATACATCTATTACATATTACCTATTGTCACTAACTGTAACGTCATACGCATGATGACGACATAGCTACTACCGTTTTGCGTCGCCTATGACAAGACTTAGTTTTCATTGTACACATGAAGAGCCGTTGAACGGCGAAAGATTTTGTGCAGATAAAGTCTGGAGTTTTATATATAGATGTATAGATAGTTCATCTATAGATTGGCTTATGTATTTAGTGTGATAATTTAGCGTCACTTTCATCCTCAGTGTTCAATCTGATCCACGTAGAACTAGTTTAGCCCAGCTTCAATAAGTACCAACTGCATCGAGGTCCTAGATTGCAGTCTGCAGGGTTTTACATGACGCGTGATTCCTGCGTATTTGACGCGACAATTTTGGAAACGACTCTCAAAATATTATCATACGAGTCAAGCTTGACGCAAGTTTTATGGGTGGCCCTCACAATTCAGTTCAATAAAATCAATTTGATAAGCAAAAAAAGATATTGTTCGATGATAGTTTGACTTTTACAGAGCTGTCAGATTGTTCCAGAGCACTCAGAGGAGACAGTAATCCTGGCTGTTTGAATTGAACAATGCTGTGGTTTCGTTTGGTGGAGTGACATACATAGTTACATACTGAGAATGTTTAACATAAAGAAATATTAAAATTTTCATGCTTCCAAATACTGAAAATGACTCCAAAAAATAAACATTGTGAGTCACCATTTTTAAAAGTCTGTGTAAAACCCTGAGTCTATAGCAATATTATTTTAACTTAAAAACTCATTCGTTTGTATTTTACCTTTTCTCCAATATACTAAGCTTGGCTTGTTTTTTTTCATTATATGAATACAAGAACATTCACTAACTACAACATACCCTTACTTTCTGGTTATTAGATTACCTTTACAACAACATAATTACTGGTCAATAGGATTTGAAGCATGGAGTTCTTCTGGGAGAGCTGATGGGCTATGCTCATTACATGCCATGGGGGTGCCTCTACTCAGATAATTAATCCATGTAGTTAATTTGGGATGTAGTTCAAGTGGGATGTAGTTCTTATGGTAGTAAACCATGAAGTGTGACAAGTAAGTCTGCCACGGCGTCCAGGCCATATAAATAGGCATAATATTCCGGGCACAAAAAATGTTCAAACAAAAGTTACTCTTCAGGTAATGAGAAACAACATCAGTCCATCAGTAAATTGTTGTCAAAACCTTGTAACTCCACCACTCTCCCCACTCATCCTCAGCCTCCGACTGCCACCATGAAGTCACAGTCTTTGTCGCATATCGTAAATCATCATTCTGTACATACACTATTCTCAGGTCCAATTTATGGTGGTGTATTCCACCTCAACATCTCGAATGACCCCTCTTTGACTCGGATTCCGACTAGAGTTATCTTTCTTGGAACTGCTGTACTCCACTGGGACCAATGACGTGACTGTAACACGCCTTCCACAGAACATAAGGTTGTTTAATCTTCAGACTTGTTGAGTTTCTTGACAGAAAACTTTTTCTAGATGTATTCGTGGGATGGTTGTCTTTTAGATTTCCCAACTTTTAACCGTTGACTTTCCCCAAAATTGACAGGTTTCTATTTCCCAAAGTGTGTTTCAACACTACACCGTCACCCGTCACTAGACACACGTCAGTCGTGAATGCATGCCAAGGCTCGGCAGTGTGGATTTTCTGTAGGATAGAACCATAATAATAAAAGATTTTCTGCAGGATAGAACCATAATAATAAAAGATTTTCTGCAGGATAGAACCATAATAATAAAAGATTTTCTGTAGGATAGAACCATAATAATAAAAGATTTTCTGTAGGATAGAACCATAATAATAAAAGATTTTCTGCAGGATAGAACCATAATAATAAAAGATTTTCTGCAGGATAGAACCATAATAATAAAAGATTTTCTGCAGGATAGAACCATAATAATAAAAGATTTTCTGTAGGATAGAACCATAATATACTACCCATCAAAAGTTTAGACTCACTAGTGTAAATGTAGCCACTTACTTGTCCACTGTTCTAAACTAGCTTTTTGCAAAATATTCCATACTGTTTAAAGGTACTGTTTAGTTATGAACTGGTGTATTGTAAAACATATTCGTAACATTGAAAAGATTATTGTCATGAGTTCAGTAAATGATTAAAATCTATGAAAATTGGCGAATTCTTAACAAAACTTTACACCAAAACGCATCTGTTCACATGCACGACATTTGCTCATGCCTTTCGCAATTTGAAGCATCATCCTTGTGCAATTCATCTGCATAAGGTTTTCAGTTGGTTCCCCCAAGTTGGTGGAGAAATTCATCTTCGATGTAACCATATACATATACATAACATATAGTGAGTGCTTTAAGTGAGTCTAAACTTTTGATGGGTAGTATAATAAAAGATTTTCTGCAGGATAGAACCATAATAATAAAACATTTTCTGCAGGATAGAACCATAATAATAAAACATTTTCTGTAGGATAGAACCATAATAATAAAAGATTTTCTGCAGGATAGAACCATAATAATAAAAGATTTTCTGTAGGATAGAACCATAATAATAAAAGATTTTCTGTAGGATAGAACCATAACAATAGAGGATTTTCTGCAGGATAGAACCATAATAATAAAAGATTTTCTGTAGGATAGAACCATAATAATAGAGGATTTTCTGTAGGATAGAACCATAACAATAGAGGATTTTCTGCAGGATAGAACCATAATAATAAAAGATTTTCTGTAGGATAGAACCATAACAATAGAGAATCTTCTGCAGGATAGAACCATAATAATAAAAGATTTTCTGCAGGATAGAACCATAACAATAGATAATTTTCTGTAGGATAGAACCATAACAATAGAGAATCTTCTGCAGGATAGAACCATAATAATAGAGGATTTTCTGTAGGATAGAACCATAACAATAGAGAATCTTGTGCAGGATAGAACCATAATAATAAAAGATTTTCTGCAGGATAGAACCATAACAATAGAGGATTTTCTGTAGGACAGAACCATAACAATAGAGAATCTTCTGCAGGATAGAACCATAATAATAGAGGATTTTCTGCAGGATAGAACCATAACAATAGATAATTTTCTGCAGGATAGAACCATAATAATAAAAGATTTTCTGCAGGATAGAACCATAACAATAGATAATTTTCTGTAGGATAGAACCATAACAATAGAGAATCTTCTGCAGGATAGAACCATAAATAATAGAGATTTTCTGTAGGATAGAACCATAACAATAGAGAATCTTCTGTAGGATAGAACCATAATAATAGAGGATTTTCTGCAGGATAGAACCATAACAATAGATAATTTTCTGTAGGATAGAACCATAACAATAGAGAATCTTCTGCAGGATAGAACCATAATAATAAAAGATTTTCTGTAGGATAGAACCATAACAATAGAGGATTTTCTGTAGGACAGAACCATAACAATAGAGAATCTTCTGCAGGATAGAACCATAATAATAAAGTTTTCTGGCAGATTTTCTGCAGGATAGAACCATAACAATAGAGAATCTTCTGTAGGATAGAACCATAATAATAAAGAGATTTTCTGCAGGATAGAACCATAATAATAGAGGATTTTCTGTAGGATAGAACCATAACAATAGAGAATCTTCTGCAGGATAGAACCATAATAATAAAAGATTTTCTGTAGGATAGAACCATAACAATAGAGGATTTTCTGTAGGACAGAACCATAACAATAGAGAATCTTCTGCAGGATAGAACCATAATAATAAAAGATTTTCTGCAGGATAGAACCATAACAATAGAGAATCTTCTGCAGGATAGAACCATAATAATAAAAGATTTTCTGCAGGATAGAACCATAATAATAGAGGATTTTCTGTAGGATAGAACCATAACAATAGAGAATCTTCTGCAGGATAGAACCATAATAATAAAAGATTTTCTGTAGGATAGAACCATAACAATAGAGAATCTTCTGCAGGATAGAACCATAATAATAAAAGATTTTCTGTAGGATAGAACCATAACAATAGATAATTTTCTGTAGGATAGAACCATAACAATAGAGAATCTTCTGCAGGATAGAACCATAATAATAAAAGATTTTCTGTAGGATAGAACCATAACAATAGAGGATTTTCTGTAGGACAGAACCATAACAATAGAGAATCTTCTGCAGGATAGAACCATAATAATAAAAGATTTTCTGCAGGATAGAACCATAACAATAGAGAATCTTCTGCAGGATAGAACCATAATAATAAAGAATTTTCTGCAGGATAGAACCATAATAATAGAGGATTTTCTGTAGGATAGAACCATAACAATAGAGAATCTTCTGCAGGATAGAACCATAATAATAAAAGATTTTCTGCAGGATAGAACCATAACAATAGAGAATCTTCTGCAGGATAGAACCATAATAATAAAAGATTTTCTGTAGGATAGAACCATAACAATAGAGGATTTTCTGTAGGACAGAACCATAACAATAGAGAATCTTCTGCAGGATAGAACCATAATAATAGAGGATTTTCTGTAGGATAGAACCATAACAATAGAGGATTTTCTGTAGGATAGAACCATAACAATAGAGGATTTTCTGTAGGATAGAATCATAATAGTTACGTGACTTAGCCATACTGATAATTATTCATGTCGGCTATCATTCCAGAGCTGAGCTACAAAGCTGCTAGATAAAGGCCAAACAGCTGCCAACCTCCACGCCTTTACTCTTCACTCATGCCAATGTGCCTATCTATCAACTGTTTAACAATTTCTAACAAGTTTTCGTGTACACAACAATGCTTGCTGTTCTTTTTACTGCGTGTGCCGCGTTGCAGTGTGCAGGTAAGTTGTGTCCTGATTTAACCCCCGGGATTCGCTATGTTCTTCCCTAGATGCAGGGAGCTGGGGGGTAGCCTAGTGGATAAAGCATTTGCTCGTCAAGCCGAAGACCCTGGTTCGATTCCCCATATGGGTACAACGTGCGGAGGTAATTGCTGGTGTCCCCGCCGTGATGTTGCTGGAATATTGCTAAAATTACACTCTACCTAAATGAGTGATTGAATGATCCGTTGTTAAAATTCCAAATTACCCTGATTCTATTTGTCATCACGTACGTGCTCGTTTGTTTGACAATAGCGGATCTACGTTTTGTTTCTCAAGGCGTAATTCACTGCATCATGGAAAGACGTGTTCCTGCTAACTCCCATAGAGAAATGGGCTTGGGGTTGCACTGAGAGGTTGCACCTGTCACATGCTCCTGAGATATTTTGAGTTTTTTGCAATTTATAAGACCTGTCTGAGTGAGAAAGTCTGCATGAAGATCCATTGAAGCACAGAGATCAGAATGGGCTAATTGTGAAAGCTAAATTTTGCCCAAAAATGTACATGTAAAAGGAAATCCATGTACCTTGTTGAGAAACAAACAAGGTGAAGATATACATGGACTGGAATCTGTTGTTCTCCAATCAAGGCCGGGTATATGGCTGGATGAACATTTCCCCATACAGTGGCTTGGACTTCGTCTCCAATCAGTCTCTGTGCATTAAACAATGGGGATCTTCACCTACTCTGCTTCTGAACTCATCAATCTGAGGTTGAGAGGCTCAAATATCAGCCAAATAAGGCGTTATATTGACCCCTCAGTCGCAGAGGTCCTTGTTAATGCCATGGTAACATCTCGGCTAGACTACTGCAATAGCGTGTTGTACGGGATCCAACAAAACCAGCTTGACAGCGTGTCCAGAATGCCGCAGCCAGGCTTTTGACACATGTGTCAAAATATGAACACACAACACCGGTTCTAAAGAGGCACCATTGGCTACCTATCAAACAGCGGATCAATTACAAGCTCCTGACCTTTGACTTCAGGTCACTGCAACAAACGGCTCCAGTTTATCTGCAAAGTCTAATTGCTTTGCACGTCCCCAAAAGATGTCTCCGTTCAGCTCATATTATGCAGCTCGGTGTTCCCAAAACAACAAAACATATGGCGATAGAGCGTTTGAGAAAGCAGGGCCAGTACTGTGGAACTCTCTCCCTCTGGACATTTGTAACAGCAAAACGCATCTCTTTGCCAAGTATACCAGTGATCAGCGCTCTTGAGCAATCATTTTTGGAAAGGGCGCTATACAATTAATTAATTTATTTATTTATTTATGTATTTATGTATGTATGTATGTATGTATGTATGTATGTATGTATGTATGTATGTATGTATGTATGTATGTATGTATGTATGTATGTATGTATGTATGTATGTATTTATGTATTTATGTAATTATTTATTTATTTATTTAATGTGACCCGTGAAGATCAGGGCGAGAATTGGTCTTCAGCAACCTATGCTCGCCGACTTCGTTGACACTTGTCATCGTATCACAATTAGGTACACTGTCAATAAAACGTTGTCAATTTGACAACTAAAAAGTTGTCAAACGGGGGTGCCTTAGATAACAACTTGAGTTGTCAATTTGACAATGGGCAACTTTTTGACAATGCATTTGGGTTGTCATTCACGTGGTTGTATATTCAAATTGTTGTCAAGAGATATTCAATTTGAATATGTTATATATTCAAAATTGGCAATAGAAAAGATGTCAATTTTAATGCATTTCGATTGTCACAATTGGACAAGGGCATAATATAAACACACAGCCAATGGCAAACAATATAAGTATCATACGGAAAGTATGACTACAATTTCAAAATACAATTCATGCATTTAAGAATAAGCATTATCTTGTGAAACCAAAAATGAACACTTGTGTGGAGAACAATATCTTTTATTTCTAAACAATCAATCAGGTGTACAGTTTTTCATTAGTATATGAACAATGTGTGTGTGTGTGTGTGTGTGTGTATGGTTGTAACCCACATATATAAATGTGTGAGTGTGTATGTATGTATGTATGTATGTATGTATGTATGTATGTATGTATTCTGTCTAGTGTGAGTATGGAACATATTTCAAGATATCACAGCATTTCTCAACTTCTACACAAAGAATGTCTAAAATTACTTTAAAATTAATTATTTAAAAAACTCATATCTGAAACTCTCGTAATTACAATTTCCCAATGTTACAATTGAATCCATTCTGCTCTAGTCAGCACATTCAATTTCCTGCATTTAGTTTCGAGATCATGGAATTGATTGATTTTTCAACATTCTTGGTTTTCAAGGTTTTTTTACCCATAAATTTATTGTTGATTTTCAGCAAAATTTTGTCCAAGAAAAAATGGGATTTCAAGAGACCTTGGGCACATTGCAAATTATAGATGTAAAAAATCTGCAACGTAAACCTTGACGGCATCAATAACATTGTCCGTAGTGTACACTTTCTGTCCCTCAGCAAACACATGGAAAACGCAAACGTCCGTGAAGGCTTCTTCTGCAACTCCATCGCAGAGAATGAAGGATGTAATTGCAACCAAAAACTGAAATGAAATACTTGTTCTAGGCGGTGCAAAAGGTGTGCCCTTAGCCACTTAAATTATAGGAATAAACATATGTAAAACATACTTATATAAATATTTATCTACTTCTAAATATTCATACCATAAATGGGGCGGTGGGGTACCTAGTGGTTAAAGCGTTGGCTCGTCACGCCGAAGACCTCGGTTCGAATCCCCACATGGGTACAATTTGTGAAGCCCATTTCTGGTGTCCCCCGCCGTGATGTTGCTGGAATATTGCTTAAAGCAGCGTAAAAAAAAATTCCGTCAGTCAGTCATACCATAAATACTTATTTTCGTTTTGGATAAAAAGTACTTGAACACAAAATACTTTCTTTACAAACTTATATGATGTAGAATGAATTATGGATTAACATCAACTCATATTTGCTCCTATTTTTAACAATATAACAATATCCAGTGTAACTCACTTGACAGTCCTTTACAATGAAGGTCTTCGGCTCTTCTCTTTGGAGTCCGGGAAGACCCAGGATCACTGTGGCCAGTGCTGTATCGATACAAAGAACAGAGCATAACAGGGGTGGAAATAACTTTAAAATTGCTAGTGTACTCCGGTACAGTTGCACATGTAAAATCACTTGCCCTGATAATTTTTCCACTATACGGGCCATTTTCTTGTTGATTTTTTAAATAAACAACATAATTAACATTGGAATATCAACTGGACACCGGTACAGTGTGATATACAAATTTGCTTGCCCGGCAGACAAAAACACTGGACTCGGGCGTCGGGCAATGGGTTATTTCCACCCTGCGTAACATAATTGCCACTATTACCATAACTAACTGTAGGCATAACTGAACACATGCCTACACAAGGAGACAGTTGTGTCACCCAATGAAAAATATATCAGCTTTTCAGAAAGCTAAAATCTTTCCATTCATTGTCCAAATTACCTGGAGCTTAAAATTATCCGTTCAACAAATAAAAACGTGTTTTAGGTTATATTTTCAGGGACCAACCATTCACTGGGTGTACAGCTACATTTACGCAATAGCGACTGAAACAGGAAAAACATGCTTACACATTTTCTGTGTCATCAGTTCTTGTATCCACATCTTTCATCAAAGCTTTGACATAATCCTGGACTTTCGATGAATTTCTGATACGGTAATAGATTCTTTCAGACACCTTTCCCAGTCCGGAGTTCATTGTCTGCGATGTTAGTCTCTGTGAGTAGAGAGTATTCTGCACAGATCTGAAATCATAAACTATTTTGTGACAACATAACAAAAAAAACCACACCTTTATTTATTTATTTTAAATTTTGAGTGACTGTTACAAATTATACAATATGAGAGAAAACATGACTAAATATTAGATTAAAAGTTATCGACTTCATGGAATATATTCATTTTTAAACAAACAAAATCTGACAAACTTACTCTCGTGCTGCTACCTTATAAATCAACTTCAGTCGCTAAATGAGTCCATCTTTGAAATAAGACGTCAATGATATCATTATACTGATAAGACAGAGGATATCAGGAAACAAAAGACCTAGTTCTTATTAATGGTATTATTGGCTTTACAGATACATTACAATTTGAAATTTATCATTGAATAGGAAGTTCTTACATTAAATTGTACAAGTTAAACATACATAACCAATTTAATGCCGATATCTTACACATAAGGGACGTTACTCTAATGGTATGACTGAGCTAGGGGAGGTAACTCTAATATATAGTCAATATGTTGTTAATGTGACAATGAAGGTTGTCAAATTTAAACCGTGTTCCTGAAAATAATTGAATAGAGAATCTATGCGATTAAACTGAACATCTTGACATTCTCAAGCACACGTAAGTACTTAATGTTATTACTCGACAGATATTTGTGTTATATCTGATGCTATTTGGCCAGTTATTCTTCGGAATGTGTGCACAAATTTGTGTGGTGACCCGTTGAGACATTTCTTCATGATTTTCCGTTAATATGGACAATGCGAGAATCAAAAACACTGTATTCGTACTCTATAGTTATCTAATGAAAGGAAATTGTAAAAGTGTTTTGCATATACTTACTGTAACCACCTTTCCCCGCTCACTTTGACGCTGCTGACGTGTTGCAACTCATTTACTGTGACCTTCGCTGTGAAGGACATTGGAACTGCGCATGCGCTCAATCCGTCAAGTTTGACAACCTTGTATTGTCAAAGTTTGAGAAAACTCACAATATGACAATGCTTTGACAATAAACTATTGTCAACACATATCCTGTGTAAAACACGTGGTTAAACTATAAACATGATCGTCAACACTATCTAAATATCATATCTAATGAAAGTTTGTTTTAAAGCAGTCAGTATAAGACTCGCAATGTTGTCACAATAACAACATTGGTTGTCATACTGACAACTCTCAATGTTCAAACTGACAACTTATAATTGTCAAATCAATAATGACAACGCTAAAATTGTCAAATTGACAACATTTTATTTACAGTGTATGCTCATGCTGTTGAGCACTGGATTGTCTGGTCCAGACTCGATTATTTACAGACATGTCGCCACATTGTTGGAGTATTGCTGAGTGCGGCGTTAAAACTCAACCTTCAAACCTATTGTATGTTGTCTGCACGTTTGGCTTTATGACCTGAATACTTGAGAAAACCCAGCCTGTCTGTCTGTTTAGCTATCTACTCACATATTCATCCAATTTAATATTTTTCTATTTTTTCATCATACAATTGTTTCACCTCGAGAGCAGCGAATGATCTTCTGTTAATATATACTGTACATTCCTTGACCAGTATAAATATACACAAAGACGATCGAATGAGCCCCGATCTTAGCCCTAAGGAGCATACCTGGGACATGATTGGTTGTACATGATTGGTTGTATGATTGGTTGTACAGAACCTAGCCCAATGTTGGAAGCTGCTTGTACAGAACCTAGCCCAAGTGGAAGCTGCTTTACATGGAATAAACTGCCCTTCAGAGGATCAGGAGGCTGACAAGGGGTATAGGGAGGAGAGAGCTGGCTGTCATACAGTCACATGGAGGTTACGCTCGGTATTGACCTTGAATCGTGTAAGACACGCAAAATGATATTTTGAATGTTCACATTCACCAACAAATTCAACATGTGCAGACATGGTTTTGTATGGAAATCGGTGTTTTTTTAAAACGAGCAATTATCACCATAAGATCAACATGGATTCCAAACATTATGTCGGTTTTTTTATAAGTCACAGGATCATTGGGGTCAGAAAAACTCATGTTTTTCCATCGTGGTCACCATGAGACGTTTTATGTACCTATTGAAAACCTATCATTGCAAAAATACAAGGGGTGCTAAGTTCTCCTTTCACTAAACACTAAGGTGATCGTAAGTCACTAAGGTAACCTTAGTGCAATGTTAAAGAATCGGAGTTAAGGTTAATCTTAGTAAAGGTTGCTTCGTGAAAGGAGCCCCTGGACTCTATTGTTTATACCAAGAATAGAAGACGCTGCACATTATCCCTGTTTATACATGCAACGCCAAAGCACGTGAAGAAATTAATTGGTATGAAAGGCAGGATACTTTTGGATGACAACTTATTTTTTATATTATGATGCGACGTTTCGGTGAAGATTCTTATAGCACTGTAAGGCCAGAGTAAAGTAATACAGATTTGGAGATTTAACATACGCTTCCCGACATAAGGCGTACTTCACACATGGTATGATCAGTGTGCGAAATAGGTTCCAAATGTTGCTAGCCAGTCGGGCTAGCTATGCCTGAAAGTTACTAGCCTACAGAATAATTCACTAGCCCGAAATTGGAATGTTGACACGGGTTTCATCATTAAGCTGCTAATATGATGAACATCTTTATCATGCCAAAATTGCATGATTTAAAAGTGTATTATAACTTAAAATGTCCGGTAGAATGATATGTTTACAAAATGACCCCATGAAAATTCATTAGCCAGTCGGGCAAGTGACTGTGGAGATTTACTGGCCCGACTGGATTTTTACTAGCCACGGGTTAGCGGGCAAGTGGCTATTTCGAACACTGGGTATGATACAGCACAGAACAGATTCATATACATCTGGGATGTATCAGGGATTACGTAAGGCAGAATGGGGGGTATGTATCAAAGGGATTAACAACAATTTATGTTGATAATAGGGCTGTATTGAGCGTATTGGCAAATAAATTGTACTGCAATATATTCCGATTCAGGTACCCGTATTGCGCTTGCGAACTTGACAATGAGTGACACTAATTGTGCATGCCAATCCTGTTTCTACATTATAAGTCCCTAAACATGGTTCTGATAACAGCAATCTCTTTTTATACTGACTGACTGAGTTTGGTTTTTACGCCGTTTTTAGCAATATTCCAGCAACATCACGGCGGGGGACACCAGAAATGGGCTTCGCACATTGTACCCATGTTGGGATTCGAACCCGCTTTAACCACTAGGCTACCCCACCGCCCCTCTTTTTATACAATTTATAGTATTACAGTATGCTGTTTTGTCATTGAATAACGAAGGAAAACATTTGTTGTGAATGCAAGTCTGTGTAGATTTTGATTTAGGCCATAAATATAATAATTAAACGTCATTTATATTGTTTACCCAATATACCGGTTGTCAGAAAAATACCATTGGAAAACGTATCTTTTGAAAAAATGTATTGCGATATACAGGTATACCGGTTATACCGTGCAGTCCTAATTGGTAATAATGCAGTAACAAAGCCGACGGTTCAAACAGTCCACAATTTCGTAAAACCCTATTTACTGCGTTACTGCTCCCGGTTAACTCTAAAACTTAAAGCGATCTATGCGCGGAATATGATTTAGTTTGTTTGGGGTTTTTTGTGGGGAAGCACTGAAAATGATCATTTACATATTTCCATATTCTTTTGCAAATACGTAACTCATATTTAATTCTTCAATATAATTTGGAAGCACCTTAAGAGTTTCTAATTATTTTTGTATTCGTCAGTTAACTCGTCTCCTTTCTAGATGTTCGTAACCAGCATCCCAACAACAAGATCGAGATGAGTGTCCACACAGAGCCAACCGCAATCCGAGAACCAAAGCTGGCATAATCTCCACCCCCAATTTAATATAGAAATTGTCATCCATAAAGTATCATGTCTTTCTTATTATTCCTCAGAATCTAAAATGCCAATCAAACAGAGAAATTGCTTGAATATATATGGATATATATATGTGTATGATTATAACACAATACTTTATCGATATTTATCAGCTGGGGGCTCGTCACTACCCGGACATCTCGACATGATTTCCGGTCTAGCAGCGAGCAGACGACACCCGGGCATTTTGTACGCAATCCAAGACAACGAAGGTGATGGGGACGTGTATATACTGGATGCCACCGACGGCAGCGTCAAAGGTAAAAAATATATTGCAATTGTTACATATTGAGTTCCAAGCTGAATCAACAAGTGAGTGAGTGAGTTTAGTTTTACGCCGCACTCACCAATATTCAAGCTATATGGCGGCGGTCTTTAAGTGTTCGAATCTGGAGCAGACAATCTAGTGATCAACAGCATGAGCATCGATCTACGCAATTTGGATACGATGACATGTGTCTGTTTATAAGTGTTAAAATCAGCGAGTGAGGTTTTACGCCACTTCTAGCAATATTCCAGCAATATCATGGTGGGGGACACCAGAAATGGGCTCTAAAAGAAGAGTGGTGGGTAACCTAGCGGTTAAAAAGTGTTCACTCATTACGCTGAAGACCCGGGTTTGATTCCCCACATGGGTGCAATGTGTTAAGCTCATTCCTGGTGCCCGCTGCCATGATATTGTTGGAGTGAGCGAGTTTATTTTACGGCGCACTAACCAATATTCCAGCTATATGGCGGCGGTCTGTAAATAATCGAGTCTGGACCAGTCAATCCAGTGATCAGCAGCATGAGCATCGATCTACGCAATTTCGATACGATGACATGTGTCAACCAAGTCAACGAGCCTGACCACCCGATCCCGTTAGTTGCCTCTTCCAAGCATGGGTTACTGAAGATCAATTCTGACCCGGATGAGGACGACACACTAAATAATCGACGAGGCTTTGTTACAGGAGTTTTAATTGTCCAGCATGGCGAGGAGACTGACTGGGAAGACATTGCTGTCGGACCCTGCCCCGACGGCGACAGTTGCATCTACATAGCCGACTCAGGAAACACTAACCAGAAGTCCAGCAACGTCGTCTACAGAGTGAAAGAGCCGGACTACACATACACCCAAGACATTCCCCTGACCGGCAGATACCACTACACGTAATAATAACTGAGTTAATAATGATAATAATTCATTTATGTAGCGTCAGTACACATCTTACTGACTGGACGCTGTAATCAGAATCTGAATATTATTACCCCGGATAACCCAAGCTGCCTGTGATGCGCTAGGAGGTTAATAGACACATGGCTTATCTCACAGGGTACCCATTTTCTGTTGGGTGAACAGAGGGAATTTTGAACTTTGAGACAAAATGTTCTCTCTCTCTCTCTGGGTAGCCTGGTGGTAAGCTCTCTCTCTCTCTCTCTCTCTCTCTCTCTCTCTCTCTCTCTCTCTCTCTCTCTCTCTCTCTCTGGGTAGCCTAGTGGTTAAAGCTCTCTCTCTCTCTCTCTCTCTCTCTCTGGGTAGCCCTGGTTAAAGGTGGTTAAAGCTCTCTCTCTCTCTGGGTAGCCTGGGTTAAATCTCTCTCTCTCTCTCTCTCTCTCTCTCTCTCTCTCTCTGGGTAGCCTGGTGGTTAAAGCTCTCTCTCTCTCTCTGGGTAGGTGGTTAAAGCTCTCTCTCTCTCTCCTCTCTCTCTCTCTCCTCTCTCTCTCTGGGTAGCCTAGTGGTTAAAGCTCTCTCTCTCTGTCCACAGTGGTTAAAGCTCTCTCTCTCTCTCTCTCTCTCTCTCTCTCCTCTGGGTAGCCCAGTGGTGGTTAAAGCGTTCGCTCGCCGGTTAAGCTCTCTCTCTCTCTGGGTAGCCTCGTGGTTAAGGGGAGACTCTCTCTCTGGGTAGCCTAGTGGTTAAAGCTCTCTCTCTCTGTCTGTACCCTAAACATATAAATTCATTTTAGTCTTCTCGTTACTTCAGATGGAATCATCCCGTGTCCGAAGCACTTATTGTTGATGCTTCAGGAAATGTTTACGTCCTGTCCGAAGCATCCGGAACCGGAAGTACTCTTGGACAACTGCCGTCGAGCGGATGGACAAGCGGAAGTCCGACCGCTGTCAAGACAGTTTTGACCTTACCCATCTCAACCGCCAACAAAGGCCCCCTGGCGGCAGATATCTCACCAGATGGGAAACAACTCTTGATAAAGTCACTGCACCACATATATGAATGGTCGATGCCCGATAAGGACGTGAAGAAAGCGCTGAATCATCCGGGCAAGACTATCCAAGGGTACAAGCCAGAGAACCGAGGGGAATCTATCGCATGGTCATCTGATGGGCGTGGTTTCTACACAGTCGGTCAAGGCTCAAATGAAAAGTTGCATTTTCACTCTTTTCCATGAGAATTAAACCAAACATTATTCGTCGATTTCACATCGTTTTTACGTCACGATTTTCCCTCTGCGAAATCATAAATTTATTCTCATAATAATATATTATCCATCAAAAATAGGGTAGTGGGGTAGCCTAGTGGTTATAAGTGTCATGTCGCGGGACACCAGAAATGAGCGAGTGAATGAGTTTAGTTTTATGCCGCACTCAGCAATATTGCAGCCATATGGCGGCGGTCTGTAAATAATCAAGTCTGGACCAGACAATCCACTAATCAACAGCATGAGCATCGATCTGCGAAATTGGAAACCGATGACATGTGTCAACCAAGTCAGCGAGCCCTGACCACCCGATCCCGTTAGTCGCCTCTTACGACAACCATGGGTTACTGAAGGTTCATTCTAACCCGGACCTTCACGTGTCACACCAGAAATGGGCTTCACACATTGGGGAATAGAGCCCGGGTCTTCGGCGTGACGAGCGAACGCTTTAACCACTAGGCTACCCCACCGCCCCCAGTCCGAAGACCCGGGTTAGATTCCCTGCAATGTGTGTAGCCCATTTGTGGTGTCTCCCGCCGCGATATTGCTGGAATATTGTCAAAAGCAGCGTAAAACCATACTCATTCACACACTCGATCATATGAGCCTGTGATTTCACAGGAATCTGTAATGTGCGCTATGCTACTAATAAGTCATGTACATTTTAGTAAACATCAATAATAATGTTTCTAATCAATTTGGGAACGAAACCCCGCGAATTTGTATTCACATAAAAGAGCGAAAACTGTTTTAGATTCTTGTATTCTGAAGATTCTGATCGGGACAACACATTATCCTTTTACAGAACTTTCAACATATTTCGGAATTTGTTAAATTGTTTAGTTGAAGAAATGTTGTATCGCACTGAGCAATATTCCAGCTATATGGGGGAGATCTGTAAATAATGGAATCTGGACCAGACAATAAAATAACAACATCATGAGCATCGATCTACGCAATTTGGATACGATGACATGTGTGAACCAAGTCAACGAGCCTGACCACCCGATCCCGTTAGTTGCCTCTTACGACAAGCATGGGCTGCTGAAGGCCAATTCTAAACCCATCTCCATGGATCTTAATGTGATGAACATCAAAGAAATAACAAATAATTGCATGATTGGTGTTCGATGCAATCATTAAGAAGTCTCCGTTCGTTAAGCCGTTCGACCCCGGTCTACTTCAGGCCGGGGCTCGAACCAGCGTTCTTCCAAGCAGCCGCTCTATCCACTGCGCCAAGGAGGCGATCAGTCACAACAACCGAAATGTTGGCGGTTCGACTTTCAGTGTAGCGACTGTAATACCTTCCAGTTTATAATCACGCCGAACACCCGGGTTCGAATCCCCACATGGGAACAATGTGTGATGCCCATTTCTGGTGTACCCCGCCGTGATGTTGCTGGAATATTGCTAAAAGCGGCGTAAAACCAAACTCAGTCAGTCCAGTTTATAACAGGTGACAATAAGGTGGAGAAACGGTTGCCAATGAAAGCGCACCACTTAACTTCTGACAAGCGATTTCGTTAAGGAGCCAAAGTGATTTTGATAAAAGGACCATATTTTCAGCTTCTTTCACTGTTCATCCAATTAACACTTATCAGAGGGGTAGACGAAGTCCGCAGTCTAGACTACCAGTTGTCCGACTTCCATTTTTGTGGAAGCCGCGGTGGCTGAGTGGTCTAGGCGTCTGACTTTGTGTGCTGGCGATTAAGTGCCTGACTCTGAGGGTGTGGGTTCGAATTCCGGATGGGACTCAACCCAAAAAGTACTAGAATCTGTACTTTACTAAGAAAGTGTAATCCCAAATATAACATATGTTTTCATTCACTGTTATCTTTATTTGAAATAGTATTGAAATAGTAAACCCCAAACAGTGACAGTGTAATGGCCCACCCCTCCGCTAGATACCACCAGAAGTACATATAATTCATGGCGAAGAAAGGCATCACTTCGCCAGAATGCTTGTCTTCAGGTCCAGGACCGCTATTAAGTCAAGAAGAAGAGGCTCGTCTTGTCAGTCATTTGAAACTTATGGCGTCTGTCGGATATGGCTACACCAGGGCACAAGTTATCTCCCTTGGGACAGAGTATGCTATAACTTTGCATAAAAAGAACCAAGCAAGACAATAATCTGTCTTTGCAGTGGTTTTATAGCTTCATGGGCAGATGGCCAGAACTGAAACTGAGACGTCCTCGTTCCCTCACACAGCTTCGAGCTACAACAACATCAGAGGCAAATGTAGAGAAGTATTTCTCGCAGCTGGAAGAAGTCCTTGACAAGTACCAGTTAAAGTCAAGCCCAGAGATGATCTACAACGTTGACGAGAAGGGGATAAATTTAACACACTCAGCACCCCAAGTCGTTGGATCGTCTACTGAGGTTCCCATCGAGATCTGTCCTGAAAAATCGGCTACTGTAACAGTTCCTGGGTGCGGTAACGTTATCGGCCAGAAGATCCCACCCTTCTTCATTTTTCCTGGGACTCGTATGCGGGATGACTTGCTCGAAGGATCCAGCGTTGGAACATCTGGAACAGTTAGTGAGAGTGTTGGTCCAATTCCGATATTTTCCAACGTTGGATGGTTGAACACTTCTCAAGATACGCCAATATCGGAAACGAGAAGAAAGTCCTGCTACTCTATGATGGACACCGTTCACTTATAACACCAGCACTCATTGATTTTGCTGTGCCAAAGGGGATTATCTTATTTGTGTTGCCACCGCACATAAATCATGTACTTCAACCCATGGATGTTCGTTGTTTTGGACCATTTACCAAGATTTTCAGCGCCGAATGCAGGAAGTATCAACGTTTGAATTCCGGAACCGTCAATAGGTACAGCGTTTGTGGACTTGCATGCAAAGCATATGAACTCTCTCTCTCATCATTCAACTTGCAGAGCTCATTTCGGAAATGTGGGATATTTCCTTTCAATCCAGCGTCTATTGACAGATCTTTCCTCAAGCCATCGACCTATGCTAAGGAACAAGCGGAAAAAAACATCAGAGGAATCATGAACTGGAAGTGCAGAAGGGACAACACGATCAGAGACCTGGGAGGGAGCATGCTCGGTTTCATCAAATATATCTCGATTAAATGGCACAATCCCAGTACACCGAAATCCAGAGATTACATTATTAGGTGTAGTAGCTTGAGGAAGAGATTCTCGGAGAATCTCGGGGATGTTGTAAATGGTCATTGTCTGACCAGGATGATTCAACATCCAGGAATCACAACATCTACTTGTAGCTTTTTTCCAGGGCCCAAAGACAGTTCTGTCGAAAGGTTGCAGTTTATGGGATGTGTGAGGCGGTAGTGACAGAAGAATAATGCCCATATCCTTGCAAAAATCCAAATCCTCGCCGATCCCAATTTCTTTGATGAACATCTTCCCGTGGTCACTCTTAAGAAGTCTCAGAAACCACGTCGGTCCACACACAAGATCGTCGGCGGTCAAGCTATCACAGAGCCTGCTATATCTACACAGGTCATGGAATATGTAAATCAGACTAAAAAGCCATCTGCGACTCGTGTGAAATCTTCAGCTGCCCGAAACGAAGAAAACATCAAACAGAAGAAATCTACTGCCGGGAAAAAACAACAGAAATCAGGTCGCTCATCAGTCGCCAATAAGTCTCATTCTTCCCCGAGCCTGGACCCTCTGGTATTGACAAGCTGCTTATATCCAGCGACGATGACCGCTCTGATTCAGATGTAACTGACAGCGAAGAAGAGAAGTGTTGTGTTTGTGGTAAATTTCAGCCCGAAGAATTGCGTCGTTGTCCACACGTGGAATTCACCAAGTGGGGTCAGTGCACGTTTCGTGACTGTGAGCATTGGGTGCATCTCAAGTATTGTTGTACCACCTCATTCCTTCGCCGTCACGACGAATTTTACTGTCCATGTCATAATGAAGAATAATCACAGTGTTAATTGTGCAACCCTCATGAAGAATTCATTTTACGTATTCCATTGTTCAACAGTACATATTTGGAGAACAGGGTGCCCTTCCACTAACCGATCTTACCTAAGATCAATCTTAGCAAGTTACGCCAATTTTACAATCGTCTTAGCTAAAAGTTACACCCGTTCCACTACACGATCTTAGGCCGGTCGTAGCAGGTCCCGATCTTACGATCCGATCCAAGCTTAGATCGAGACTCTTTCGTGCGAGTTATCTCCCTTTGCATAGTCTAGCAAATGATGGAAGTAGTTTACGAACCAACTGAGTGAGTGAGTGAGTTTAGATTTACGCCGCACTCATCAATAGTCCAGCTATATGGCGGCAGTCTGTAAATAATCTAGCTAAGATGCATAGCGTTCACTAACATGAGCGTTCATGTTAGTGAACGCTATGTATCTTAGCTATAAATAATCGAGTCTGGACCAGACAATCCAGTGATCAACAGCATGAGCATCGATCTGCGCAGTTGGGAACCGATGCCATGTGTCAACCAAGTCAGCGAGCCTGACCACCCGATCCCGTTAGTGGCCTCTTACGACAAGCATGGGTTATTGAAGTTCAATATTCTAACCCGGGCCTTCATGGGTATTTTTCCAACCAAGTGTAAACGTGGAGAAAAAACCTAGAGCAAAATATTAGGGTAGTGAGCACCTTGGTTTCAGGTGCAAGTGCGTGTGAACGCTGGGTATCAGGCATAACATAATAATAATAAATGCATATTTATAGTGCGCCTATTCCACATCCTGGGGCATGCTCAAAGCGCTATGTACAGATAATTTACACGAGAGTATTTACAGCCGAGATTATAAGTTATATACTGAGAACAGGTTTTAAGTCTGGACTTTAAAATGTCATTTATGTCAGAGCTTTCAATCAGAATGTGAGGAGGCATCCTCTATATACTGTCAGTGGTCTTGCGGCCCTGCCATGAGAATCCCCCACCAAATAAGCGCACGTGAAATCAAACATATTTGTATCTTTTTTTTAAGAACATTGTTCACTTCACGGCTGTCCCTATTCTTAACCATGACGTTGCAATATTGTTGTACAGACGTGTTACACCGACTCGCTCGGTTGTGTTCCCATGACGACAGTGGTCAGACTGGCCTGACATTTGTAAGGTTTCAGTGCAGTGTTTGTTTACATCACGGAAATATACAAATTCATTTCATGGGGGATTTTAGGGGACGCTCACGGTGAAATGCTCGCTCTTATTTTTCACATAGAATAGGAAAGCAACCATTTTGGTTTCTCTACGATTGATTTTAGCAATCCTAAGTTGGTCATGAGCAACTTAGACTTTGAATCTTAACTTTACGATTGACTTGGGTAAGATTGGTTAGTGGAACGGTATCCCGATCGTAACGTCACGCTAAGATTGGGATTTTAGGGGTTTACGATTGGCATAGGGCTAAGATCGGTTAGTGGAACGGCACCTAGGAAATTAAGGCTGAAGAAACGTGACTATTGTGTTAATTCTTTAAAATTGGTGACTGTGTTACAATTTTCCAACTTCGTTTATTACTGTAAACCTACACTGACTCTTCTGGATTGGATGTCGCCAACACATGAGATTGTAGCATGTGCTCTGCGCCCGTAGTTTCATCTGTGAGGAATACCACGGAAACAATGACGTCACCGGAAATTGTGCACAATGGCCGCCTGTCGTCTGATACGGTTTACAATGAAATTCAGAATGACACAAGGGTTTTATTGAGATTAAATGATACAACACTATATTTTATCTTACCTTCATGTAAAATACTTTACTTTCATTGGTCAATGACGGTTTAACAAGTTTCCGTGTCACCCTCCCAGGAGGGTAGATTTAGCAACTGGAAAAATATTACCCGCTGTCACGGTAACCGCCAAGCTCTCCGCCGAGAAGCTGAAGCGCTGACGCATGCGGTACCCGGAGTTCGAAAACCGTTCGCTCAGCTGTTTTTGTGTTCACTTTGTACAGATTTATTTTACCGACTTTCACTGCTTGATTTGAAAATTGGCGAATTCTTAACAAAACTTTACACCCAAACGCAGCTGTTCACATGCACGATATTTGCACATGCTTTTCAGCAAATTGATGCATGATCCTCGTGCAATTCATCTTTGTAAGGTTTGCAGTTGGTTCCCCAAGTTAGTGGAGAAATTCATCTTCAATGTAACCAACCACATATATATACATAACATATAGTGAGTGCTTTAAGTGGATCTAAACTTTTGATGGGTAGTATAATCAAAAGATTATATCTGCAAAATATAAAAATCCAGAATAATGCTCAAGTTCCTTAAGGTGAGGCAATATTAGACTTGCTAAATCATTCAAGATTTTTGGTTGGGTTGTTTCTATAACTATAACTATTATAGTGCGTGTGAGTAGAGAGGCACGTAACGGACGTTTGACGGGCGTAGCAACATTGGTAAATACTTACTGGCAAACAAGGAGAAGTTGGGCCGGCGCAGAGAACGCGTTTACGATAAGTAGTAGAATGAGCAAACCCAGTTGGTTTGTGAAAAGGAGAGCAGATGTAGGCTAGTGCACCTGCAGTGCATGACGATGAAATTGATTCCGAGCACAGGTGCACACGCCTTGCTCATAAGACTCGCGTGGTCGGTGTAGCACTACACTTGATCAGGGACAACCCGAGGCCCCTTCGCTCACAATGGCAAGCGCCAGTGGGCGGTACTCTTACATGCTAATACGGCCAATTGTCAGGTTGGTGCTCAACTTATCCTTGTTTGCCAGTAAGTACTATCACTGACAAATGCACTGGACACAGTATCAATGATGAACATTTCTTGTTGAGGTGAGGTGAAATTGAGTTTAACGTCGTGCTTGAGAATATTTCGCTCATATGACGACGTGCATGCGTGTGTATGTGTAGCTGCTTGTACTAGCCCAGACTTAAGCTGGTTTTATAGTGTAGCCCACTGAGATACCATCCCGCAGTGAAGCATGAATACCCCACTCAGACACATTATACTGACCAAGCCGACCAGTCCTTGTTGTACCCATTAATGCTGAGCGCCAGGCAGGTACCAACAAGTACCATATTTTAACGTCTTTTGGTATGACGCGGTCGGAGATTGAACCCGCGACCTGCCGCTCTCTGGGCTGACGCTCTAACCACTACACCACGGAGGCTAGTAATTTGTTTGTTGTTTACGGTCACGCTCAGCAATATTCCAGCTATATGGCGCCGGTCTGTAAAAATATAATCCATCCAGTGACTAACATCATGAGTATCGATCTACGCAGCTGGGGTACGATGACACGTGTAAAGCAAGACAGGGAGCCTCGACAAGCATGTGTTGCTGAAATCCAATTCTAACCCATATCAGTCACATCTTGTTCATTATCAAAAGTGACAATAAACATGATATCAGCAAAGTTTGAACAGAAAAAGTCAAAATAGTACAAAAAATATATTTATTATTTTTCCTCTAAAAAAAAATCTGACTTACAGGTACAAAGAAAAAGGTATGGAATGGCTTGTCATACTTGAAAAATAGCTGTATGAAATAAAAATTCAGATTCAAATTTCAATGGTCTTGTGAGAGGTTTGAAAATAATGGATATATTTAATGTTTCAGCTGTTATTAGAGTTTTTAGTCCGTGTGCACTACAAGTGCAGATAAAACAACACGTGAAACAAGGATAAGTTCTCGTGATTAAAAAAAGCAAAAATACAAACAAAACAAACCATCATTTTCAATTATAGGGGAGACAACTTGTACCGACATTACAACAATCACAAGGTTGCCTATTTCTGTCAAGTCTTGGTAAACGAAATGCACAACAGTGTAAGCAGGGCTCGATTTAAGAGATGTTAACCCACTTGCACCAGGTGCAACGTAAGAAAAAATCCTAGTTGCACCAGTCAAATTCAACTTGCACTGTTTTTATTGCAACTATTTAGATGTTTTATTCAGAATTTTACCCACTCAAAATTGACTTGCGCCTGGTGCAAGTTAGACTAATAACTAGGTTGCACTTTGTAATATTGGGTTGCACCAGTGCAAGTAAGAAAGCACTAAATCGAGCCCTGGTAAGCATAATTAATGTAATGCCAACTCATGTAGTTTCGGGAGAAGGCGAACAGTGGTCTTCTTGCAGATGACGTGAAGAGGCGAGCAATGACATCATGATGACATCACAATGATTTTACAGATCAGACATCCACATTGTATAAGAAGAGATTTACACTGAGATAGAAATGTAATGTTACACAATCAGTAAAGATGCCTATAAAATCAGGCTATGTAAAGACTCGAGCGGTGACGTCATGATGACATCATGTTTTTACAGATCGAACAGACGAGTTGTGTTAGAAGAGACAGGCACTAGCAAGGTGTCTCGATCAGTAAAATTTGTAAAAAGCTTCAAGCAAATTAAAATTTGGATTATGAAAGCTGCTATGTTGCTATGGTGACAGCGTCTTATTTACAGGTTTAAGATCCTGTAGTTGAGGACTGGGTGGAATGCTGCGTCACCGGTTATGTTCTGAAATATAGAACAACTTGCATAGAACTGCGGTAGAAACTTGTATGATTTCAGTGTGAATGAGTGAGTGAGTTTAGTTATACGCTGCACTCAGCAATATTCCAGCTTAATGGCTGCGGTCTGTAAATAATCGAGTCTGGACCAGACAATCCAGTGATCAACAGCAGGAGCATCGATCTGCAGAATTGGGAATCGATACCATGTGTCAACCAAGTCAGCGAGTCTGACCACGTGATCCCGTTAGTCGCCTCTTCCGACAAGCATTGGTAACTGAAGATCAATTATTATTATTTCAGGGTGAAAATTTCAGTACAACTTTTCTGAAGTATTGGAGCAAGATGAAGTTTTGAAAACCATAATCTGTTTCCGGTTCTATCCTCCAAAACAATTGTTAGGTTCAAACTTACACATAAAAAAGCCTTATGAAGCAAGGGTAGATGCTTGAATAAACACATTTTATTCATTTTCTCAGGCATAAAGTGATAAAAAGTGAAATCTGGGAACGTTGTCAAGGTTACCTGTTTACAGAAGGCGGGAGGGTTGAAGACCGAGGGGTCTTTGATCCCAGGGGTGATGCCGAAGTACCCCATCGACATGACCAGCTTGACTGTAACCATGGAGAAAAGAAACGAGTGTTATACCTGCTCTAGTTAAATTAAACTATATAATAGTTCGAGAATATGGTCGAGTCTATAGTTACACTGAACAATAAAATCATGTTTCTTGTTCGATAAAGTAGCCAGGAGTAATGTTTTGTGCTGCATTTAGCAATATTCCAGCATATCATGGCGGGGACACCAGAAATGTAAAAATAATCCAAGTAACAAGAACTTCAAAATTTCGAAAAAGATAAAGTAATTGCAACCACAAGAAATTTTGGTTACAAAAATAAACAGTTTGCTACCAATGTAGCCGCATTAAAGGTCACGTGCAACCAAAAAAACAAACATAATTATAACACAATTATCACTTATTCATGACATGTAATATACATTGCTGATTGTGAAGAAACAAATAAACAAAATTATAAGCGTACAATCGCAAATCAAAAGAGCAATATTTGGTACTTGGGTTTACTTCCCTCGAAACGAAGCACCCGGAGACCGAACCCAGTCAGAGGGGATGGGGGTGCACTCAAGTGTAACAAAGGCTTTCATTGGCTGGTTCATTTGCCGATACGCTCATTGTGTGTGTATATAGAGATGTTAGGTTTTGTAAATACATGCTCATTTTTTCTGCATTTGCTTCCGATCCAATCAAAAATACTGAGATGGTAAACTACTGCGTGGCTGGAAACTGTCGTTTGATCAAGTACAAAGCAGGTCTTGAAACTGACAATCTGAGTTTGCACCGGTTTCCGTCCGATCCAGTTATCCGAGAATAATTAATGCTGTTTGTTTGCAACCCACAGACATAATAACATATCATGTGTACAAGTATCACACCTGCCTGTCTGTGTAATTACATAATGTGACAGAGACCGAACTCAGGTGCACGAGCCATAAATCAATGTATTTTGTTTATGGTGTATAGCCTGATACGTTTCAAGTTCAAATTGCAATTGGTCAATGGTTGAAGTTGTGTATTGCATATTGTCATTAGCAGACAAGCAGGCAGGCAGGCAGGCAGGCACGTTGATGTCAATAAAACAGACATTGAGTTTTGTCTGTGACAGAGTCTGGACCAGACAATCCAGTGACCAACTGCAAGAGCGTCGATCTGCACAATTGGGAACAGATGACATGTGTCAACTAAGTCAGCGAGCCTGACCTCCCGATCCCGATAGTCGCCTCTTACAACAAGCATAGTCGCCTTTTGTGGCAAGCATGGCTTGCTGAAGACCTATTCTAACCCGGATCTTCACGGGTCGACAAGTGAAAACGGACAGGACATTGTAATATTGGTGTCATCTGGGAACTGGTTTAAATCTCATCACTGATGATGCGAACACATTACTAACAATCATCGGTTTAAATTAAATTTTCCTCATCCCCACTGATGATGCGAACACATCTTTAAAGGATGACTAGTATGTTAGGAACATAAATTTCCTGGAGTCTTTAAGATAAATTCAGTCATGATTTGGAATGAGCTTGTAGTGCTTATGAAATGTAACCGACAAAACCAACCTTGTGAGTATGGTTTTATGTTGATTTGAGCAAAATTCCAGCAAACTCACGTCCGGGGACACCAGAAATGGGTTTCACACATTGTAACCAATAAAGGAATCGAACCTGGGTCTTCGGCGTGACGAGCAATCGCTTAAACCATTAGGCTACCCCACCACCCCGATAGTCAGACTGACACAGACCCCCACACACACACCTGCACCCACTGCCAGTCATAGTTACAGGTACAGACACTTGGTCAGAAACACACACATACACACACAGCTTCAGCAGCTCACCGTTGTTAACCGATCCGACCCAGTTCTCCCCGACAGGGACACATTGTTTCTCCGTGACACTTAGGGTGATGTCCAAGAGCGTCGACGCCTGCTGCAGTCGCATTGAGTAGATCTTCGCCTGCAGTGTCTCGCTCCCAGCTCCCAATTGTCATATCAAACACCTGCTTGGCGTCATCTGAAACATATACCAACACAATATTGCAGATTTACGGACGCAAGCAGGTAAACAATGCATATTACGTAGGATACATACAATAACACTACCGATATCATTGTGTAAGTGAACTTTAAGACATGCCTGAGTGGTTTGTTGCCTCCTTGATCGTGGTGTGTAAGCAACCGAGTCTGGACCCTATCTGGTTGAGGAGGATGAAGGAATGAAGAGGATGAAGGACTGAAGAGGACAAGGGTATGCAGGAGTGAAGAGGACAAGGATAAGATGGATGAAGAGAACAAATGAATTGGAGAGTGAAGGACTGAAGACAGTGAAGACTCAGAAGAGATAATGAAGATGAAGATATGAGGGGATGAAGAGGACAAGGTATGAAGGATTGAAGAGGACATGGGTATGAAGTGATGAAGGATTGAAGAGGAGGAGGGTATGAAGGGATTTAGAGGACAAGGGTATGACGGATTGAAGAGGACAAAGGGATGAAGGATTGAAGAGGACATGGGTATGAAGAGATGAAGGACTGAATAGGACAAGGATACGAAGGGATGAAGGATTGAAGACAAGGGTATGAAGAGATGAAGGATTGAAGAGGACAAGGGTATGAAGGGGAATAGAGTGGGGACGAAGTAAGGATGACGATGAAGGAATCAAGAGTATGAATGGATGAAGAAATGAAGGAAGGTTGGGTGTTTTGTTGCACTCTGCATCATTACAGCTAACCAACAGGAAGGATTTAGGGGAATGAAAGAACAAAGAAATAAATGAAGGAATGAAGATGATGAAGAAATTAAAGGATGGAGAAATGAAGATGGTGAATGAATGAACGGAATAAAGGAAAGAAGCTATGAGTACATGAAGAAATGAAGCAATGAAGGATTGAAGACATCAAGGAACCAAACGGGAGACTCACCAGGCACACATCCATTGTTGAAAGGCAAATTAGTCTTTGTCTTCTTGCACGTCCTTTTCAACACATCAATAACATACATGGTATTCTGTAACAGAGTGAGTGAGTCAGGTTTACTGTCAATGTTTACAAGTGTGGGCATGGAATAGTTGTGTACAAACCCATGAAAATATTTAATCAGTCACTTCCTAAGGATGTCCAAAACCTTTTGTCTGAACTGAGGAACTGCTAAACTGCTGAACAAGACATATTTAAGAAACACCATATTTTAATAAAATTTTCAACATTAGAGTGAATTACATTCAAAATATTTTTTTAAATTATGTACAAAAAAACACCCAGCTCATTATAACACTGTCAGTCACAAGGCGATCAAAAAACAGTTTTTAATTCCAATAATTTTCCACTTTACAATGTCCCAAATTTGTGTGCAATGTCATTCTAACTGAACAATATTCTATGGTGGGTTTCTGACCGTATTGTAGTCTTGAATCAGCTTTGTGGAGGACATTCCTGCCGCCGTGGTACTGTTGGAGTAGGCGTACACCCGACGGCCGATTGCGTCAAAGCTTAGCTTGGCTATAGTCTACAACAGAAGACAGATGAATTTCACACCTATTAGTGTTCGGAATTGGTTAAAATCTCATAATTGCTGATTGGTTCATTACAACTGATCAATCATCGAAAAAAATTGTTTAGCGTCATTAATGAAATTTGTGTTGGATTTTTGGGCAAAATTTCACATCTTTAAAGGATGACTAGTATGTTAGGATTGGAGTCTTAAGATCAATTCAATCATGACTTGAAACGAGCTTGTAGCTTATGAAATGTAACAGACAAAACCAACCTTGTGAAAAAAACTGTTAAAGAAAACAAGTGTTCCAGAATTGTTTGTGTTCGATTATGAGGAAACATGATCGATTGCTTGGTCGTTTAGTCACTGTGACCAATCTTCGATATCATTTCAATTAATCGGACCACCACTAACACCTATGACATACAGTAACAGCATTTCACACCTATGGGGTTCGAATCCCCACATGCACACAATGTGTGAAGCCCATTTCTGGTGTCCCCCGCCGTGAAGTTGCTGGAATATTGCTTAAAGCGGCGTAAAACCAAACTCAGTCAGTCGGTCACACCTATGACATACAGTACCACCATGTCACACCTTTGACATACAGTACCACCATGTCACACCTATGACATACAGTACCACCATGTCACACCCATGACATACAGTACCACCATGTCACACCTATGACACAGCATTTCACACCTATGTAATACGGTAACAGTACTTCACACCTATGTAAAACGGTAACTGTGCTTCACACCTATGGATTACGGGAACAGTTCTTCAAGCGTACGTAATACGGTAACAATGCTTCGAAACCTATTTAATACGGTAACAGTATTTCACACCTTTGTAATACGGTAACTGTGCTTCACACCTATGAAATATGGTAACAGTACTTCACTTATATGTAATACGGTAACTGTGCTTCACACCTATGAAATATGGTAACAGTACTTCACACCTGTGAAATATGGTAACAGTACTTCACACTTATGTAATACGGTAACAGTAGTTCACACCTATGCAATACAGTTACAATTACTTCACACCTATGTAATATGGTAACAGGACTTCACACCTATGTAATACAGTAACAGTACTTCACACCTACTTAACACCTACGTAATACGGTAACAGTACTTCATACCTCTGTAATATGGTAACAATGCATCACATCTGTAATATGGTAACAATGCATCACACCTAGCTATGTAATGTGTGTTCCACACCTATGTAACACTGTCACCATGCCTTACACCTATGTAATAGTGGTGAGTGAGTTTGGTTTTACGCCGCTTTTAGCAATATTCCAGCAATATCACGGCAGGGGACACCAGAAATGGGCTTAACACATTGTGCCCATGTGGGGAATAGAACCCGGGCCTTCGGCGTGACGAGCCAACGCTTTAACCACTAGGCTACCCCACCTATGTAATAACATAACAGGGCATGACTCCTATGTGATAACATAACAGGGCATGACACCTATGTAATAACAAAACAGGGCATGACACGTATGAAGCCCGGTCACAAACAATCTATTTCAGTGTGGAGGCAGTTTTTCACCAGAATGCTTCACCTCCACAACCCATATCAAGCAAATTGCCATTACTAAATCTTATCATGCGGAAATGAAACCAGACTGTGTAAATACATGTCACCTGATTCACCAGGATGTAAATCAACAGTAATTTCGCAAGTAACATCAACAACACAAGTCATGTCGACTTGACCTAGATTACCACTCCATGCCATATATTGATTGTACAGTTATATCACAATAAATACAGTGTATGGTATAAGTGCTCAGTGGCAGACTGGGGGTTGGTTTGTGTTACACATTATCTGAAACAGGATTTCTTTACCTTCTACCAAAAGAAGAGAAGTGAGGGGTTGTGGTGAGCCAGGGGAAGAGAGGGGCCGCAGGGTCTGTGCTGTAAGGAGATTGGATATTTGTAACCAGTTGCAAAACAACCAATGTTTTTGTAAAATAAGTTATATTTGGAATTACACTTTCTTAGTAATATAACTTATGTTATATTTGACCACTTTCTAAAATGGCATTGTGTAATTCAAAGCCATGTTTTTGGTTGTTGCTTTCAAAATCAATAATATGAGACCAAATATTACCGCACAGCAACATATTTTAGTGACAAACTTATTTTTGACATCAGGAATGAAGTAAGATAAACATTTTTCAAAATATTTCTGGAAACATCAAGTGTTGTTTGATATTGTCCCACCAATAAGGGTTACAAGCGAGTCCGGTAATTCCTCGCGTCCGGTAATTCTGCGCAGCTGCAATATTATTATCGGTATCGAAGGTAAACATCGTCTGCTACGACATTTAAGCTTGAAATCGGGACATTTCTACAAGGGACTGGGTTTTAATCACTAAAGGTAAGTAAATAACATTAATTGACTGATAAATTAACAGTTTTATGAAAAATTCGTTTTCTTCAGATTTTAAACCTAGCTTTTCTTCATTATTCATAATTGGATTTTATATGAAACACCTCTTCCTTACATTGTTGAAGTGATTTTGAAAATAATCTGGCTCTAATACGCTTCCATACTTCGGATGTCCTGCTGGATGTTTTGCGCATCAGTTGCTGCACAGAATTACCAGACAGCAAGCGATATGCCGTCAGAACGCCGATAAGGTCAACCGTATGGCATAATGCAAATGCAACTTTAGAATCTTATAGTCGTCAATAAAACTTATATTTCTAGGGAAATATGATACATACAAGCATGTTTAGTCAAGTAAACCACAAAAATAAGACACGTTAGGTGTTGCGATCGATGTGCTTAGTTGCGCGGAATTACCGGGCGGCATTATATGTAAAAGGGTCGGTCTTGTGTTTTTATTGATGTTTTCAAAAGGCGCAAGGATATGATGACATGTTTCAACCAAATCTGGTCCAGAAAAACTCCACAGTTCAGATCGAGAGTGTCGATCGAGGGCAATTGGGATACAATAGGTGAGGTGAGGTGAAATTGGGTTTAATGCCGTGCTTGAGAATATTTCCCTCATATGACGACGTGCATGCGTGTGTATGTGTATGTGCGGCTGCTTGTACTAGCCCAGACTGAAGCTGGTTTTATAGTGCTAGCCCACTGAGATACCATGCCGCAGTGAAGCATGAATACCCCACTCAGACACATTATACTGACTCCGAACCGACCAGTCCTTGTTGTACCCATTAATGCCGAGCGCCAGACAGGAACCAACAAGTACCATATTTTAACGTCTTTGGTATGACGCAGTCGTGGATCGAACCCGCGACCTTCCGCTCTCCGGGCGGACGCTCTAAACCACTACACCACGGAGGCGGTCTAGGATACAATAACAAGCACCCTAGAGATCTTCGAGCGTGACCACCTGATCCCATATTTCGCCTTGTGCAGCAAGCTTTACAGCTGAACATCAAACCTTACCCGGATATTTACGTGTCGGTCTGTTATGACAGTAATCAAAATCATTATAAAAGTGACAGCAACATCTCACAGCCTCAATTCAGATTAAAACCTGCAAAGACGGGAAAGCACATTACGCATTTTGTTACACTTATATAAATACATGTGTGAAAATTTACCCGCATTCCAATCGGACATACCTGCACCGCTTGTCCCTCCTTTGTCTGTCTCGACACCGCCGAGTCCATTCCCGAAAACCTTCCCACTGTTTGGGAAGGCAGCAGTTCTTCGCTGTCCGTAGCCGGGCCAAGGCCCGGGGGTAGTAGAGCACTACGGCTAGGGTACAGATGAGGGCGAGGCGAGACACCATGATGTTTTCGTCTGCTGGTTACCTGATCGAATGAAGGAAGGGTTCTCCTCATGTCATGTGCTTATGGAGTTAACGTCACGCGCTGAAGGAGAAGGGCGTTTTCGGTTAGATGGTTGGTTTCAGATAACTCGAGCATGTGTTGGTTGAATATTTTTCTATCGTTAGATTGAAATTAGGATACATATTTGACTGTCCATGCTTATTTATTGCAGCCGCTGCCAAGCTGAATTGATAAAACTAAGCCCTGATGTACGATGCCGACTTGGACAGTGTGGCACTTGTTGGGGTAACTATTGATGCTTGCAATCTAACCGGAACAAACACCGAGTCACGAGTATATCCGTCAGAGCAATAACGAATAGGGACCCTCAGAGGAGGACGGGGTACGTCTTCAACCCGGCAGTCCACCATGAGACAAATCTGAGCGTGAAACGAGACTGATTTACTACCTGCAAAGATAGCGTTCGAAAAACTGAGACAATGAGACAACCGAAAGTTAGGTGATAAGTTAGTTGTTTACCTAATGGTTTTGGTTCAATGAATAAACAGATAAGCAAATTGAATCTGAACAAAACCATTAGGTAAAACTAACTATAATTCAGCATGTGGCCTCCGGCCTGTATACAGATGATACAACCAGCAGGTTGGAACTTGCATGTTACAAACTTTGACGTTTCAGACGTAGTGCATAGCGAACATAAAGTTGTAGCTTTTAGTAATAACGTTTGTATCATTAGTTGACGATAGGTTGATGAAAACCAGTTTTTATATATATAGGATGTACAGACAAACGTACATACATACATATATACTAACATTTGTATGGCGCCGATATCCCTCAGCTCAGCTGCTCAAAGGCACTTTGTTTTTCCCTCTTTCACTGGATGTCAATCTCAACGGCACATCGTATTGTCAATCTCAACTCCCTGGGGACCATACAACTCTTGCAGCCACTAGGCGCACCGAGTTAATGTGACATTCCCATCCTTATGAGGTACCCATTTACACAGCTGGGTGGACTGGGACACATAGTCACAGTACTTTGTCCGAAGTTACTGCACGTTGCTGTACCCGCAACTGGGTGTTTGCACGTATTCATGTGGCCACCATCTGGTCATATACAAACGGATTCGTGGGTTCTTTTAAATTGCACAGGGTTGTGTACTGTACACTAGGGGTTGTGACAACACTGAAAGAGTCTGCACACAAAGTTGACAACAAGGTCACAGGTGGGATCGATCCCGTCACCTCAAGCTCGCTGGATCACTAGCCTGGCGCTTTAGCCAGTTCGCCCACCGCACCCCAAAAACAGTAGGTATTTAGTTCTTAAGCTTTCATATGCTGGACATATAACAAAATGAAATTCGTCTTCAATCATTTCTAACTTACACTCTTAACACACCACAGTCGCAGTGTTCTTAATACGTTATAATATCGCCCAAGTTCAACTTACAATCTCACCATGACAATACGCAGTTTCGTCAAGTCACGACGATATAGGGAACAGTCACCATGAGTTTAAATACAATTCCGGTTGTAAATTCAAATTGAACGAAGAATAAGAGTCACGTCTGCTACTACATTTGCAAGCTAGGTGTCCATTCCCAAGTTGATATATTAGTAACGCGTTGCTTATATTCTGACAAAATACTTCAACACTGCCAACACCCTGTAACACCCAAACGTAACAGATCCGTATCTAAATACAACTTGATTAACCGATGATTGAGTGAGTTTGCTTTTTTACGCCGCTTTTAGCAATATTCCAGCAATATCAAGGCGGGGACACCAGAAATGGGCTTCACACATTATGCCCATGTGGGGAATCGAACCCGGGTCTTCGGCGTGACGAGCGAACGTTTTAACCACTAGGCTACCTCACCGCCCCAATTAACCGATGAAGCCCCATGTATGGAGATCATCATTATCCAATGAGTACATTCCATGCGAGTAACTCTAAGCCAAAATTTAACACATCTTAACAAGGAAGACAAATAAACTGGGAATCTGCTACATTCGCCCGTAGCTAAAACATTCGGAGCCCGTGTACTAAAGTTAAGAAACCGTTTAATCGCTAAATGTTGTATTCTCTCTATACACTCAAGACGCTGAAAGCCCAACTCGGAACTGTATAACATTGGCATAATCTGAGACTCAAATATTGTAAAGAGAGGTGAGGGTGAAATTTGGTTTAACGTCGTGCTTGAGAATATTTCGCTCATATGAAGACGTGCATGCGTGTGTATGTGTATGTGCGGCTGCTTGTACTAGCCCAGACTTAAGCTGGTTTTATAGTACTAACCAACTGAGATACCATGCCGCAGTGAAGCATGAATACCCCACTCAGACACATTATACTGACTCCGAGCCGACCAGTCCTTGTTGTACTCATTAATGCCGAGCGCCAGGCAGAGACCAACAAAATTACCATAATTTAACGTCTTTTTGGTATGACGCGGTCGGGGATCGAACCCGCGACCTTCCGCTCTCTCGGGCGGACGCTCTAACCACTACACCACGGTGGCGGTCAAATATTGTAAAGAAAACCTTATAGGTAAACTGCCCAGAAGAATACATCATTCTTAAAACTCAAAATAAGGCTTTCTTGGCCTTTATAGCAACAAAATTGCAGCTCTGCGAAAACCTTAATTGGCTTGTAAAGAACTAGACACAGATAGTTATATAGTTAGAAACTACAACCACATTATGTCCACCACTGCAGGTCCACCTTTCAAAACGTGATATTTTTCCACCATTTCTGAAAACCATTATTTTAGTTTTAGACATATTAAACGTCAAATCCCATGCTTCACAATAACTTTGGAGAATATCAAGAATGTTTATGTTGGTTTGTTTTTAACGCCGCACTATACTCCAGCAATATGAGGGGCGGTGGGGTAGCCTAGTGGTTAAAGCGTTGGCTCGTCACGCCGTAGACCCGGGTTCGATTAAAGCTTTTTAACGATTTTAGATGCATCATTACTGGCTGTGACACCTTGCTGATTGTGTGTCTTTCTAACACAACCGGACGCTGGTCACGCCGAAAGCTAAAAGCGGCGTAAAACCAAACTCAGTCAGTCAGTCAGTCCAGCAATATGACGGCGGCCTGAAAATATTTGAGTCTGGACCAGACAATCCAGTGATCAACATCATGAGAATCGACCTACAAATTGGAATACGATGGCATGTGTCAACCTTCAGCGAGCCTGACCACCCGATCCCGTTATAGTCACCTCGTATGACAAGTATTGGTTGTAGACTAACGCTTTGCCTCTGACTATATGTACCTGTGTCAGTATGACATGAACCCATTTGAATTGAGATGGGAAATTCTGAACCTGAGCACTTGCTTCATTTGAGGCTTTAGGGGAAAGAATGTGGTTCAAGGACTCCAGAAACAGACTAGTGAGTGAGTTTAGTTTTACGTCGCATGCAGCAATGTTCTTGCTATATGTCGGCGGTCTGTAAAATCGAGTCTGGACCAGACAATCCGATGATTAACAGCATGAGCATCGATCTGCGCAATTGGGAACCGATAAGTAGCATTGGTTGCTGAGACCACTTCTTTACAAGCAGACACAGAGAGCGGGATATCCCCACAGATGCCCTTATTTGGAAATATTGGTGATGACTTTAGTCTGATTTAAATACCTATCCCAGCAGTGCAAATATTTTTGGATTTCTGATTTCTGGATGGTATGACGACTGATCGAATGATGGATTCAATTTCTGTGTTTTGGAATGTGATATATTTAATCAAAAACAAAAAACAACAACAAATCAAATGTAATGTTAAAAACAAGCATTTGATTTATTTGATGACGTAAACTAAATTATCCCAATTTTGTTATTGCTATATTTTAGAAAACCACTTAGGTAAATATGTAAAAACAGTGCGGTGAACGTGTGTACATAGTATGAATGCAGCAATGGAGTTCCGTTCAGCGACGACCCTTCAGTCTTTTGGGGCAACCGAATTGAATGCAACACAATACTATTCCCTTGTTGTCCTCCATGTTTGGTCGTGAAGGTCGGGTTAGAATTGATCTTCAGTAAGCCATGCTTGTCGTAAGGGGCAACTAACGGGTAGTCAGGCTCGCTGACTGGGTTGACACATGTCATCGTATCCCAATTGCGTAGATCGATGTTCATGCAGTTGATCCCTGGATTGTCTGGTACACCGTCGGTTTTTTACAGACGGCCGCCATATAGCTGGAATATTGCTGAATACGGCGTAAAACTAAACTCACTCACTCCATGTCTGGTGGTATAGACCTACACCCGTGTAGGGACGGTGGGGTAGCGTAGTGGTTAAAACTTTCGATCGAAACGCCGAAGCCCCAGGTTTTCAAGCTACACCACGGCGGGGGACATCAGAAATGGGCTTCACACAATGTACCCATGTGGCCGGGGACTCGTCGAACCCGGGTCTTCGGCGTGACGACCGACCGCGTTATCCACTAGGCTATCCCACCGCCCCCCAATAAATAAATCCTTTCTTCTGTATCAATTAATGCAAGACTGACTGACTGAGTTGGGTTTTACGCCGCTTTTAGCAATATTCCAGCAACATCACGGCGGGGGACACCAGAAATGGGCTTCACACATTGTACCCATGTGGGGATTCGAACCCGGGTCTTCGGCGTCAATTAATGCAAGATGCTACGATGATGATTGATACTACACATTTGACAGGGGTGGAAATTTACCCCTCAACCTTTGGACTTCATGATCTACCTCAAATGTATCATAATTTCAAAGAAAAGAAAAACCGAGTTAACAATTAGTTGGTGTTTTGCTCCCGATGCATAAAACGTAAAACAATAAATGTTCACCATATCCTTATTATGTCAGTCCGAGGTACAGATAACTTTTTGGGTCATTGAGTTATGTACTCGCTTGTGTTCATATCAATTGGGTATCCTAATGTTCCTTTGAGTAACCAAATAAATTGTACCCACCTCACTCAAACACATTTGGGTATTTTGCCATCTTCCATTGATCGTACAAAATATAATAAAATATAAATGTTGGTTTACGTGTTTATCATATATTATATATTTGATCTGTAATATGAGAAACGATAAGAAAGACTGCAAGTTGCCTAGTTCATGTGCTGAAATAGTACCTCTCAATATACCTCAGTTATTTTATCTATTTTGTGAGTACGCATGTAAAATCAAATTTATTGAGCATTTACAAAACTTCAAGCGTACTTGTACGCAATAGCCTTAATAGAAATAGAGTTTTCACATAAATATTTGCGTAATTTACGCAGATACGCAGCTTATCTGTACCTCTGATTACGTCTGTGAGATATAGTCGGACACTGTTGCTATTTTGTCCTGTACTGGAAGAAACAAAATAAGAAGGGCAGACATGCAATCAACACTTATCTTTAAGTGACTCACTCGTCGCGCTGATAACCCGGGTCCGATTTCCCACATGTGTACAACATGTGAAGCCTATTTCTTGTGTCCACCGCCGTGATGTTGCTGGAATATTGCTAAAAGCGGCGTGAAACTAAACTCACTCTCTATCTTAAGGTCCCTATGGTCCCTAGTATGGTGATCTACCTTCAGTTGTTGGCGATCTATAGCAACTTTTTGTATTGTACTGTTTTTCATAGGTAAGGTATTTTAGATTTTCATACAATTTTTACAATTACATCTGTGATATTCTAGTTATTTTTTACTCTCCTTCGCCGACAGGTTTGTATAGTGATTTATTATGACATTATAACTTGTTAATTATAACGGTCACGATATGGCTGAAATATTGCCGATGTGACTTAAAATCTTAACGCACTCACTCACTCACTATTGATTGAAACTCTATTGGTTTGGGTTTTTATCACCATGTGTTTTCATGAATCAGAACTGTGTTCTGAGATTTACTCAATCTCTGTGCAATATATGTTAGACCAGTTTGCCCTGTGGATTGAGTGTTAGTCACAGCCTGTCATGGATCAGACGAGCTACAAACACGATTTGCACGTCCTCAGTATTTTGTGAAAGAGAACAATACATGTACATGTATGTTGAAAAAATATATGTTTTCAGATTGGTTCTCAGGAATAAACGATGATATATTTCCTGATTTATAATATTACATTAAGGACGATCGTTCGATCGACTTCTCGTCATTTCACATTCAAAAGATAAAACGTACAGTGACGAGGTACACTGGTGGAAAACTGACTGACTGACTGAGTTTGGTTTTACGCCGCTTTTAGCAATATTCCAGCAACATCACGGCGGGGACACCAGAAATGGGCTTCACACATTGTGCCAATGTGGGGATTCGAACCCGGTCTTCGGCGTGACGAGCCAACGCTTTACCAACTAGGCTACCCCACCGCCCCTCTATGAAGTTTGAACAGAAAAGAACAAAATAGTACCAAAATATATTTATTATTATTTTTGTCTAGAAACATCTCTGATATACAGGTACAAATGAATAGGCATGGAATGGCTTGTCATACATGAAAAATTCAAGTATGTCATAAAATCCATATTCCCATTCCAATGGGTTTTGTGAGATTCGAAAATAATAGAGATATAGTTTTAATTCGCTAAAGGGTTTTTTTTTTACAATGTACAGGCTTTTATGTGACTATACTTTATCTGCAAAGGTCTTGAACAAAACTTAATACTTTCTTTAACTTCGTTGTGTAGCATATCTAATTTTCACTGAGAAGACACTATTTGTTACAGTAGTGAATGTTTTTTATAGTAAAATTGGAGTTTTTGGTACAATATTACCAAGTGTAGATAAAAATGAATATGCGAAATAGTATAAAGAACTTGATTAATATAAACATCAACATAGAAAATACAATTGCATTCAATATGAGCGGAGAGAAAGTAGGACGTCAAGTCTTGGTAAACATTAAGAATAACGTAATGCCAGCTCGTGGTCTTCTTGCAGGTGACGTAAAGAGACGAGCGATGACGTCATGATGACATCACAATGACGTCATGATGACATCACAATGACGTCATGATGACATCACAATGACGACATGATGACATCACAATGATTTACAGATCAGACAGTCGGGTTGTGTTAGAGTGAGTGTATGAATATGGTTTTACGCCGCTTTCAGCAATATTCCAGCAACATCTCGGGACACCAGAAAAGGGCTTCACACATTGTACCCATGTGGGGAATCGAACCCGGGCCTTCGGCGTGACGAGCGTCCGGTTGTGTTAGAAACACACACAATCAGCAAGGTGTCACAGCCAGTAATGATGCACCTAACATCGTTAAAAAAGCTTGATGCTAAATAATATTCGGATAATGAAAGCTGCTATGTTGCTATGGTGACAGCGTCTCATTTACAGGTTTAAGATCCTGTAGTTGAGGACTGGGTGGAATGCTGCGTCACCTGTTATGTTCTGAAATATAGAACAACTTGCATAGAACTGTGATAGAAACTTACGTATGATTTCAGTGTGACTGACTGACTGACTGAGTTTAGTTTTACGCCGCACTCAGCAATATTCCAGCTTAATGGCTGCGGTCTGTAAATAATCGAGCCTGGACCAGACAATCCAGTGATCAACAGCAGGAGCATCGATCTGCGCAATTGGGAATCGATGCCATGTGTCAACCATGTCAGCAACCCTGACCACGTGATCCCGTTAGTCGATTTCCTGTGAAAATTACAAAACAACTTTTGTGAAGTATTGAATAACCTGCATGGAACAATTAAGATGAAGTTTTGTAAAACGTTATTTGTTTCAGAAAATCACAAGAAAAAGATGTTATCGGGTTCTATCCTAAAAAAAAAAAATCAAAAAGTTTCAACCATACACAGAAAAAACATAACATTTGGAAAGTGTAAACGGACACAGCAATGGTAGACACTCGGATAAATACATTTTATCAACTGTCATGCATTAAGTGATAAAAAGTGAAATCTAGGAACATTGTCAAGATTACCTGTTTACAGAAGGCGGGAGGGGTGAAGACAGAAGGGTCTTTGATCCCCAGGGTAATGTCGAAGTACTGCATCGACATGACCGTCTTGACTGTAACCATGGAGAAAAGAAACAATTGCTATAGTTACAATAAACTATAAAAGAATGTTTATAGTTAGTGAAAATATTCTTCTATCATGTCATCATCTTATGGGGTGATGTTAATCACCATAGGCGGATCCAGATGGGGGGTGCAGGGTGGGCATCCCCCCTCCCCCTTTTGTCCTGAACGTTTATTAAATAACCATTGAATTTCTCGTGAAAACGGGTGAAAATTAACTGTGCACCCCCTTTCTGAACTGTGCACCCCCTTTCTGAACTGTGCACCCCCTTTCTCAAAAAGCTGTATCCACCCCTGATCACTGGATTGCCTGGTGCAAAAGGGAATATGTACAGACCGCGGTCATTCAGCTGGAATATTACGGTACGTGACGCAACACACGTACTGAAAAGTCGTTGGTATCAATTGTGTATATCGATTGCATAGGTCATTTCTCATGATGTCATGATGATGTAAACTTGACCTTGAAAGGCCACCACAATATAGCTGGAATATTGCCGATAGCGGCGTTTAACAACAACACCAAACTCTCTCTCTCAGTTAAAGACAGTTGTCATAGACACACCCATGTAGACGTCAAACACACGCAAGTACACAGAGAGAGTTTCAGCAGCTCACCGTTGTTAACCGATCCGACCCAGTACTCCCCGACAGGGACACACTGTTTCTCCGTGACACTTAGGGTGATGTTCAACAGGGTCGACGCCTGCTGCAGTCGCATTGTGTAGATCTTCGCCTGCAGTGTCTCGCTCCCAGCTCCAATTGTCATATCAAACACCTGCTTGGCTGCATCTGAAACATATACCAACAAGAGTGAGTGAGTGAGTTTGGTTTTATGCCGCTTTTAGCAATATTCCAGCAACATCACGGCGGGGGACACCAGAAATGGCCTTCACGCATTGTACCCATGTGGGGAGTCGAACCCCGGTCTTCAGCGTGACGAGTGGATGGTTTAAACACTGGGTTACCCTACCGCGCCATCAACAGAGGAGCCCAGTCTGGTTGGTCTCCTTGCATGACAAATTTAGGATTCATTCTTATCCAGTGAGTTCTTCATGATCAGCCCGGGTTCGAATCCCCACATGGGTACAATGTGTAAAGCCCATTTCTGGTGTCCCCCGCCGTGATGTTGTTCGAATATTGCTAAAAGCGGCGTAAAACCAAAACTCAGTCAGTCAGTCAGTCATGATCAGAAATGGGCGTTTGTGTGAGTGAGCTGGTCGCTTTGTCAGTATATATAAGGGCGAGATTAAGAAACAGATAAATGAAAGAACAGGATGAAGGAACGAAAGAGGAAGGGAGACTGAAGAGAGGATGGAACAATGAAGAAGATGAAGAAATGAAGCGGCCGAAAGAGATGATAGAATAATATAAGAAAAGAAATAAAGCGGGTGAAGAAATGAGTGAGTGAGTTGGGTTTAACGCCGCTTTATGCAACATTACAGCAATATAACGGCGGGGAACACCAGAAATGGGCTCCACACATTGTACCCACGTGGGGAATCGAACCCGGGTCTTCGGCGTGACAAGCAAACGCTTAAACCACTAGACTACCCCACCGCCCCGGTGAAGAAATGAAGGGAAAAACAGGTGAAGGATTAAAGAACATGAAGGAATGAAGAGAATAGAGGAATGACGAAACGAAAGGATGATGCAATAAAGGGATGAATGAAAGAAGAGTTAAATAAATATGGAGGCTGAAAGTTTGAAGAAAGTGAATACTTAATTGATTGATTGAGTTTAGTATTACGCCGCACTCAGCAATATTACAGCTACGGCGGCGGTCTGTAAATTATACATTGAGTCTGGACCAGACAATCCAGTGATCAACAACATGAGCATCGATCTACACAATGGGGATACGATGATATGTGTCAACCAGGTCAATGAGCCTGACCATCCGATCCCGTTAGTAGCCTCTTACAGAAGATGAATAACTAAGAAGGGTGTACAAATGAAGTGGACAAAGGGAGGAAAAAATGAAGGAATGAACAGAGTGAAGGAATATATAGTTGAAGGAATGAAGAGGATGAAAGAGAAATGAGGGCGAAGAATTGAAGAAATGAAGAATGTAACAGGACAAAGGGCACGAAGGAATGAAGAAGACCTACCAGGCACACATCCATTGTTGAAAAGCGCAGTAGGTTTAGTCTTCTGGCAAATCCTTTTCAACACATCAATAACATACATGGTATTCTGTAACAGAGTGAGTGAGTTAGGTTCACGACCATGTTTGCAGCACTGTTTGCATGTGATAGTTTTGTATATACTCACAAACACATTTAATCGGTTAAAAAAATGTTTGACTTTTTAGAAAATTATATTTGTTCAAATTATGTCCAAGCAAAAAGCTCAACTCCTTTTTTCAAACTGTCAGTCCCAAGGAGTTCATAAAACATTTCTAATTCCGTTAATTTTCAAATTTACTGTTTAACAAATGTGTATGTGTAATGCCATTTTAACTGAAGAATATTTTATGGTGGGTTTCTGACCGTATTGAAGTCTCGAATCAGCTTGGTGGAGGACATTCCTGCCGCCGTGGTACTGTTGGTGTAGGTGAATACTCGACGGCCGACGGCGTCGAAGGCTATCTTGGTTACAATCTGAAACAGAAGGTAGATGAATTTGAGGGTTCTGGCTTATGGTAAGACTGCTTTACACCCAGTTGGTGAAATAGCCACTGGCCCGCTAGCCCATGGCTAGTAAATATCCAGTCGGACCAGTAAATCTCCACAGTCAGTCGCTCAACTGGCTAGTGAATTTTCATGGGATCATTTTGTAAATACATCACTCTCTCCGACTTGTTAAGTTATAATTGACTTTTAAATCATGCAAGATTATGGCCAAACAAAAAATGTTCATCACATTAGCAGCCTAATGATGAAACCCCGTGCCATGCTATCTTATTCTCATCTATTTTTGTAATCTTTTGCTAAGGTTCCGCCCTCAAATTTCTTTCTAGTGATATATTATGTGGGCTAGTAACTTTCAAGCATAGCTAGCCCGACTGGCTAGCAAAATTTGGAAACTATTTCGTTCACTGTTCACGCCTATGTAATATGGTAACTGTGCAAGCGTAAGTTCTTGTAGGAAACCTGCTCCACAGTGCTTAATAACCCAGTAATACGGTAACAATGCTTCCTACACATGTAATACGGTAACATTGCTTCACACCTATGAGTTAGTGAGTTTAGTTTCACGCCGCTTTTAGCAATATTCTAGCAATGTCTCGGCGGGGGACATCAGAAATGGGCTTCACGCTTTAACCACTAATTCTACCCCACTTATGACATACGGTAACAATGTTTCACGCCTATGGGTAAGGGACCGATCATAATTTATGGATAGAGGGGGTGATGATGATTTTTATGGAGAAGCAAGTACAATTTGAATGACCCCCCCCCCCCCTCCGCCTAATATTTTGTTAAAAGTAAGTGAACCCCCTGCATGTCATGTACAAAATCAATGACCACCCCACCCCTCCCTTCCAATAATTTCTAAGTATGTCTTTGTAATATTTCTATGTACAAAACTGCTAAACCCTCTAGTACTTGTGCAAAAATTGATGACCCCTCCACCTCCCCACAACAATATGGGTACCCCGCGCGCGCGCTTAAAATCATCCCCCCAACCATAAATTATGAACGGTTCCTAACAGCGCCATACACCTATGTAATACGGTCACAGCGCATCGTGTCTATGCAATACGGTAACAGCACATCGTGGCTATGTAAAACGGTAACAGTACTTCCTCACGTATGTAATACGGTAACAGAGCATCACACCTATGCAATACGGTAACAGCGCATCGTGGTTATGTAATACGGTAACAGTGCTTCACACCTATGTATTACGGTAACAGCGCATCGTGGCTATATAATACGGTAACAGTACTTCGCACGTATGTAATACGGTAACAGTGCATCACACCTATGTAATACGGTAACAGCGCATCGTGGCTATGTAATACGGTAACAGTGCTTCACACCTATGTAATACGGTAACAGCGCATCGTGGCTATGTAATACGGTAACAGTGCTTCACACCTATGTAATGGTACCAGCGCATCGTGGCTATGTAATACGGTAACAGGGCATCGTGGCTATGCAATGCGGTAACAGCGCATCGTGGCTATGTAAGGCGGTAACAAACGATCCATATCAACGTTGAGGCAGTATTTCACAAGAATGTAATACTTCAACAGTCAACACATTTCAACCCAACTGCCATTACTACAGGTTTTCACGTGATCAACCAGGGCATGAATCAACACTGGAAATTTCGCAAATGCGATGAATAGAATTGAAGTCCCCATTTCCGTAACCTTGGCCTAGATTTCCAAGCCACGCGATATCATGACTGTGCAGTTAGACCCGTATAACAGCAGTGTATGGTGTAAGAGCTTATAGGTTTGGATTACGCATTGTCACAACGAAATCATTTGTGACTCGGAGAACTTGTGTCAGAACTGGGTTGGTGTGCGTATGTATTGTGCGTGTGCGCGCGCGTGCGCGCGCGTGTGTGTGTGTGTGTTGTGTGTGTGTGGGTGGGTGGGTGCTTAGAAGCGTTTTTTTTGTATGGGGTAGCTAGATATTAATGAGCTACAGTTGCAAAACAAGATTTATTTGAATTGAACTATGATATTGAGTGAGTGAGTGAGTTTTTAGTTTTACGCCGCTTTTAGCAATATTCCAGCAATATCACGGCGGGGGACACCAGAAATGGGCTTAACACATTGTGCCCATGTGGGGAATCGAACCCTGGTCTTCGGCGTGACGAGCCAACGCTTTAACCACTAGGCTACCCCACCGCCCCGAACTATGATATTGGACAAAATACATGTATGAACCCAAAATTATACCTTTTACATCTTCACACAAGAAAACATGCATCAATGAAGTCAACGAGTTTTACCACCCGATCCCGTCTGTCACATCTTACATGCATGGGTGGGTGAAGATCGATTCCATCCCGGGTTCTGTCGGTCAGTAACAGTAATCATAATAATCATAAACTGACTACAACATATCAGAGCTTCTCTTCAAATCAAAACCTGCACACACAGACATCTACATTATGAATCACGTTTCACTTATTTAGTACACTTAAATATACGAATATTTACGGAACTACCCGAAGCATGTCGGACATATACCTGCACCGCTTGTCCTTGGCCGCCTGCGTTGACACCGCCGATTCCACCCTGAAAACCTTCCCACTGTTTGGGAAAGCAGCAGTTCTTCGCTGTCCGTAGCTGGGCCAAGGCCCTGGGGTGGTAGAGCACTACGGCTAGGGTACAGATGAGGGCGAGGCGAGACACCATGATGTTTTCGTCTGCTCGTTACCGATCGAATGAAGGAAGGGGTCTACTGTCACGTGTTTGTTTAGTTTACCTCACGGGTGTTTTCGGTTAGATGATTGGATTCGGGTAATACGAGCTTCTAGTGCTTTGAATATTTTTCCTTGTGTTCAGTTGAAACCATGACATATTTTAGAATATCTGTGTTCATTATTGCAGCATTATAATACTAAACGTTTGATTGCGTTCTTTCAAATGTAACTGTGCTCTAGTACCGATTGAGAATTTGTGTCAGTTGTCAGGTAACCGTTGTTGTTGTAATCTAACCTAACAATCCACGAGTCACAAGTTGACCCGTCAGAGCTCCGAATAGGTTTAACCTGTCTACTCCCATTTGTGAGAACTCCCAATTGTGAGACTCCCAGTTATGAGACAGGGGAGTAGGTAATTAACAAAGAAAACACACCATACTCCCCTGTCTGATAGAATGGATTAACCCTAGCTAATTACTGATTTGCGATGTAAATGAATCTTGTGGAGGTAACTAAATGAAACTTACTTTATTTATATGTACTTAAAAATATATCTTATGCAAAAGTAAATATCGATGACGTCACATCCTCCATTTCATTTTGTATTTTATGTTGTATGGGAGCGGTGTTAACATAAGCAGTAATGCTTGTTCACCAATCCCAATTTATTTTCATAAATAATAAAATATGTTTAAACAAAAATGACTTTCAAACTTCATAATAGTCAATAAAAATGTGTTATCATAATTAAATATTCTTCTGAATAAATAAAATATTCAATGAACTATTTCTTCTGTGTAAATATAATCTTTGATAATCTATTTCATTAATCAATGATCTATGAACTATGCCTACTGTGTGTACTGGGTTAACTGGGCTGATCCCACTTTCATTGTAGGGATGTGGTAACACCACCTATGTGCACTGAACCATTAATTAATGTGTCTCACAACTGGGAGTTCTCACAAATGGGAGGACACTGGTTTAACCTGCCCCGCACAGAAAAGAGTCTGATGGGACATATATTTAAGATGTTTTAGTTGTACATGCTAGTTTTATATTAATATCTGTGATCCAGCTAGGGTCCATGCAGGAACCAAATGTACTCTAAGTCCCCATGGTCCCTAGTATGGGGATCTACCTTCAGTTGTTGGCAATCTATAGCCTTTCATTTTTAGTTAAAATGTTTCAGATTTAATTACTAGTTTTAAATGGATATGTGTCATACACTAGTAGTTTTACTGGTCTTCGTCAACAGGCTTTGAATTTCTAAAGTTACTGATCTATAATTAACTCATTTATTGTTCTCGTCACGATATGGCGGAAATATTGCCGATGTGACGATACATATTAACTCACTCACTCACTTTGATAGTAAGAGTATGTATTACTTGTCTTGGTTTTTCACAACACCGGAATTTGGTTATTGTTAACCATTACCATACATAACAGGGTGGACTACACGTGCCTGTAAACAATTGGTTATTCAACCGAGCACCTTGTCGTAATAGGGATAACTGTACTCATATGGAAATTGCCATCCATTCAATTATCACCTTTTGTATCACTTCAAAACGCCTTTGAGACCCGTGAAGGTCCGGGTTAGAATGTGCCTTCAGTAACCCATGCTTGTCGTAAGAGGGGACTAACGGGATCGGGTGGTCAGGCTCGCTGACTTGGTTGACACATGGCATCGGTTCCCAATTACGCAGATCGCTGCTCATGCTGTTGATCACTGGATTGTCTGGTCCAGACTCGATTATTACAGACCACCGCCATATAGCTGGAATATTGCTGTGTGCGGCGTAAAACTAAACTCATTCACTCACTCAAAACGCCTTTGGAAGAACCGTCACTGAATCATTGCTGTACTGCGTTCGCTCGTCACGCCGAAGACCCGGGTTCAATTCCTCACATGGGTTCAATGTGTTTAGAGACCATTTCCGGTGTCCCCCGCCGTAATATTGCTGGAATATTGCTAAATGCGGCGTAAAACTAAACTCAATCAGAATCATATGTTGGGATGGGGTGGTCAGGCTCGCTGACTTTGTTGATACACGTCATCGGTTCCAAATAGCGTAGATCGATGCTCATGCTGTTGATCAGCGGATTGTCTGGCCCAGACTCGAATATTTACCTACCGCCGCCATATAGCTGGAATACTGGTGAGTGCGGCGTAAAACAAAACTTACTCACTTTAGCATTGCCGGAGGGCAGAGCGGAAAGGAAATTGATACAGTTCTGAGACTATAAGACAGACTAGGGTATAGTCCTCGCAAACAAACATAAGCAGGACATACTGGGATTCGAACCCTCGATCACAGGTTTCCGTCTTTCCGAGACAAGCGTGTCCATTCATTTCTTGGTTCAATCGTGACGCCATTTCAAGTAGTATACGAGCTGCACCCCTTCTGATCCAAACGTGATATCCAATCAGATCTTGGTTTCGTCATGATGGCTGCCAGGGTAAACAGGAAATGATTTGCGTGTCGTCCCTGACAGACAAACAAAACATATTATCCTCACAACCATTTCCAAGACAACGACGCGCTGTCAATTCCGAAGGTAAAAACAAGGTGTTGTTTCTGCTGATACGTCAGAAAATGCTGAACAAGATCATCTTGCTAATGAATATGTGTAAATGTATGTCATAGGTCACAATATTTATTGATTCGACAAGCGAACCCACGCAACGGACATCGGGTATTATGAGGGGAGCTAACTCTGCTTGGCTTGAGCCGCTTGGGCGGCCTTGGCGAGTCTGGTGATTTCAGCGACCTCCGCCTGAAGAGCACATTTCAGGGCATCGTCTTGGTGGCCCTCTTCGCACGACTTGCAGGATTTGGTAACCGTGTTTTCGCAGACTTCAGCCTTGCAACGCTCCTCGGCAATGTCTGGAAATGAGATTGTTGTTGAGACGTATGTGGACGAGTGTCCCCTTCACATTCAGTTGGGTGCCAATAAATGGTACGGGCGTGGCCATCGACGTCGTAATAGCGTCAAGATCGTGTTTGGATTGTACCCTGATTTCATAATGGACCGGGGCGGTGGGGTAGCCTAATGGTTAAAGCGTTTGCTGGTCACGCCGAGAACCCGGGTACAATTCCTCACATGGGTACAATGTGTGAAGCCCATTTCCAGTTTTCACCCGCCATGATATTGCTGGAATATTGCTAAAAGCGGGGTAAAGCCATACTCACTCACTCACTCATAATGGCCCTCCGGTGGAGACATACTAGGACACTCTGGCTCCTCACGTGTAGGTTTACACCGCTTATACCCACATTCCAGCAAAATCACGGCGTGGAACTAGGAGAATGGGTTTTACAAACTGTACCCAAGAGGGGAATCGAACCCGGACCATAAATCGGAAGAGTGAATGCTGTAAGTAAGTGGTTTATCGCCGATATTCCAGGCGCCTCTTACGACAAGCACGTGTTGCTGAAGACCAGTTATAAGCCACATACCAAAGAACTGGGATCGATTCCTCACAAGGGTAAGATATATGAGGCCATACATCCATAAATTATCTTACCTTTCTTTTATGATTCCAGGGCGATGGGGTAGCCTAGTGGTTAAAGCGTTCGCTCGCCACGCCGAAGACCCTTGTTCGATTTCCCACATGGGTACAATGTGTGAAGCCCATTTCTGGTCCCCCACCAGGGTACTGTTGGAATATTGCTGAAAGCGGCGTAAAACCATACTCATTCATACTCTGAAGGATGTTTGAGGGTGGGTGACTTACGTTTGATGAGGAATCTCTTTCCAAAGTGTAGACTGCATTTGTGAATGTTGTAATTAAGAACAAGCGGTGTTCCATCAAGCGGTATCTGAAACATACACACAGAATCAAATTTGGTCAATATTTGTTATTCCATACACGAAAAAGAGCCTGCACATGAGATGGCTGTCGATTTCAGTTCTACCGTTGTTATGATTAATAAACTGCCACAGTACTGTTATGTCCGCCTTTAGAGCGTGAGGTTGGGTGCGAACCTCTGGTCATGTTACACAAGAAATGGTGTGTATTTCTGATCCTAAATTCAAAGAATGTTTTTGATTGCTGATACTCACTTCCGGACCAGACAATCCAGTTATCAACAGCACGAGTATCGATCTACGGAAATAGGATACGATGACATTTGACCACTCGATCCCCTTAGTCGTCTCTTACGACAAGCATGGGTTACTGAAGATCAATTCTAACCCGGATCTTCACGAGTACACTGATTAAGCACCAGTACAGCTCATTGTACGAGTACAAAAGGTGTATGGTACACGCGCCTATGTGCATGTATTAAGTTCAATACTTTCTAAGCTTACACGCTGCATTTGGAACATGTACAATTTAGCAGCGTTTAGAATAACCAATCGATTTTACCTTGAATTGCCGGTAATTTCCTTTGACGTAGTAAATATACACCTCCATAGAATGCATTTGTCGTACTTACAGTGCCAGACTTGCCATTGAAGAAAGCAGCCACGTTTCCAACGAACGAGCTGATGAGTTTGTCGAGGCCGAGTTTGTCCACCAGAAGACTGGACAAGGCTGGTTCAACAGCGGCCAGCACATTCGAGAGCTGTCTCTTGGCGTGCTCGCCGTGGACAACCACCAACACGGACAGGATCAGGGCAACTAGGGAAGGGAAGGAATTATGGAATCAACAGACGTAAGCCACTTATAAGTCGTCGACATCGACACAATCAGGGCATCTGGGAAAGGGAAAGAATGGAAACAACTGACGTGACCCACTAGTTGTGGACATCGACGCAATCAGGGCATCTGGGAAAGGGAAAGAATGGAAACAACTGACGAAACCCACTAGTTGTGGACATCGACGCAATCAGGGCATCTGGGAAAGGGAAAGAATGGAATCAGCTGATGTAACCCACCAACAAGTGGACATCGACGCAATCAGGGCATCTGGGAAAGGGAAAGAATGGAATCAGCTGATGTAACCCACCAACAAGTGGACATCGACGCAATCAGAGCATCTGGGAAAGGGAAAGAATGGAATCAGCTGACGTGACCCACTAATTGTGGACATCGACGCAATCAGGGCATCTGGGAAAGGGAAAGAATGGAATCAGCTGACGTAACCCACCAACAAGTCGACATCGACGCAATCAGGGCCGACCGGAGATAATATAATCAACATAAAATAAACTGGGAAAGAATTTAATCAACAAAGTAGTCGTGATGTAATCAACACAGACAATCAACACACTAATAGTTTACATCGTCGACACAATAGTAGTCCAGAGATAATGTAATCAACACAGACAATCAACACACTAATAGTTTACATCGTCGACACAATAAGGGCCGACCAGAGATAAATGTAATCAACAGAATAATACAAAAAACTAGTCATGGACATCAACACAATCAGGGAAAGCTGGAGATATTGTAATCAAAAGACATAATCAAGAAACTAGTTATGGACATTGATACAATGAGGGTATCCTGGAGATAACGTAATCAACACAGATAATCAACAAGCTAGACATGGACATCGACACAATCATTGAAACTTGGAGATAATGTAATCAACAGAGATAATTAACACACTGGTCGTGGACATCGACACAATCATTGAAACTTGGAGATAATGTAATCAACAGAGATAATTAACACACTGGTCGTGGACATCGACACAATCATTGAAACTTGGAGATAATGTAATCAACAGAGATAATTAACACACTGGTCGTGGACATCGACACAATCATTGAAACCTGAAGATAATGTAATCAACAGAGATAATTAACACACTGGTCGTGGACATCGACACAATCATTGAAACCTGAAGATAATGTAATCAACAGAGATAATTAACACACTGGTCGTGGACATCAAGGCAATCATTGAAACCTGAAGATAATGTAATCAACAGAGATTATTAACACACTGGTCGTGGACATCGACACACTCATTGAAACCTGAAGATAATGTAATCAACAGAGATAATTAACACACTGGTCGTGGACATCAACACAATCATTGAAACCTGAAGATAATGTAATCAACAGAGATAATTAACACACTGGCCATGGGCATCGATACAATCACTGAAACCTGAAGATAATTTCTAAGATGCCTAGCGGTTAGAACAATTGAAAAAAACAAACATTCTCAGACAATAAAGGTATAGTTTTTTGATGACGTAACAATTGAATGACGTTATCTCGTCACTGCGCCATTCTAGTGTGCCCCCTCGTAATCGAACCATTTTACATTACGTCACAATGTAAGCGACGTCACGATGCATGTCAGTTGTCATCGCCTCGTACGGCCTCCTACAGTAAACTACACCGTTGCATCCAGTTTCTTGGTTTGCTGTTGCTTCACGCAGCTAACATCACTGGTGGAAACATTACGTTTATGTTTTACGACGGTTAAAATGTGTCATTTCGACTCACAAGTTTTCAGCGACACGGTAACGTTCGTAATGTTTACATTCCCACAATGCAATTGTGGAATGTCGCTTGACTACTCAACTTCCTCTGGATGTACTGATCTAAACTTACGCTGGTAGTAGAAATGCAACGTTCATATTGCCCCTATATGGTTTATGTTAATGACAGATGTAATTAAAATAATTCAGAGAAGATATTTAATCCGAACGTAAACCGTCATCAAACTGTTATCATTTGTTTTTTTCTGGTAACGTTCGTCTTAACGTAGGGGGCAGACACATCAATAGAACAGCGTGCCAGTTAGCCCTGTGCGAGGATTCTTAATTTAGGTCACCGACACCGTCGTTTGTTTTCTGCCTTAAATTAATCGTAATTATCTTTAGAAAGTAAATTAAATTTTAGGCATCTTAGAAAAAACACACTTTCGAATATACAGCACTTCCTCGTGCTTTAACTATAATAGTTCAGGGCAAAGTACACTATACATGGTGGTAGAGCGAAGTGTATTTCTTAGTAATAACAACACACTTTTCGCCCTGAACTATTATATCGTTAAAGCACTCGTGGACGCAAGCGTCCTCGTGCTTTAACTATAATAGTTCAGGGCAAAAGTGTGTTTTTATTACACTATACATGGTGGTAGAGCGAAGTGTATTTCACTCGCCTCCCACGACCAGCAGAATTGTTTCTGTGGAATTCCAATCGGGGACCCTGGGGGCCCAAAATGCAGTGAATCAGAATCTCAGAGTATATCCATGGAAGTATCCCCCTTGACAAAGAATAACGATTCATGTAATGGTCTGGTACTTACCTGCAATCTTCATTGTGTCAGAGGAGGTGCAACCTAGCGCTGCAGCTCGATACGGCCTTATATACAGACCTTCCCCACTCCCAGTTTAACCACTCGCCATCTGCGGAGTTCCCATTGCAGTAGCATGCCAAACTCTGGAATTAGAACCGATAAAATCTTTTTTTTTCTACCAGCACAATAACAGCGACAAAACCACAATACAATTCCAACTATATCCTGAACTTGTTCCTGAGAATCCGCATGGGATGAAGTATCTTGACCTCTGTTAATAATTGTAGCAGATGCATCAGTAGAATAACTGATGCATTGTTTGCATTGTTACTAGGTAAAGAAACAGTGACAATCAACAGACTTGAGGCATGGGATTCAGTGGCTTGAGCTCTGTTATCAATTTTAGTAGAATAACTGATGCATTGTTAGCATTGCTAGTAAATAAAGAAACAGTGACAATCAACAGACTTGAGGCATGGGATTCAGTGGCTTGAGCTCTGTTATCAATTTTAGTAGAATAACTGATGCATTGCTAGCATTGCTAGTAAGTAAAGAAACAGTGACAATCAACAGACTTGAGGTATGGGATTCAGTGGTTTGAGCTCTGTTAACAGTTTTAGTAGAATAACTGATGCATTGTTAGCATTGCTAGTAGGTAAAGAAACAGTGACAATCAACAGACTTGAGGTATGGGATTCAGTGGCTTGAGCTCTGTTAACAATTTTAGTAGAATAACTGATGCATTGTTAGCATTGCTAGTAAGTAAAGAAACAGTGACAATCAACAGACTTGAGGCATGGGATTCAGTGGTTTGAGCTCTGTTAAAAAATTTAGTAGAATAACTAATGCATTGTTAGCATTGTTAGTAGGTCAAGAAACAGTGACAATCAACAAACTTGAGGCATGGGATTCAGTGGTTTGAGCTCTGTTAAAACTTTTAGTAGAATAACTAAAGCATTGTTAGCATTGTTAGTAGGTAAAGAAACAGTGACAATCAACATACTTGAGGTATGGGAGGCAGTGGCTTGGCCTTTGTCAACAATGTTTACTTATGATAGCTAAAATGGATAGAATTTTTAATAAAATAAAAACAAACAACGATTAACTGCTAACAGAAACGACGGAGGTCACTTACCCACTTTTTACAAATATGGAAAACTGATGACTTCACTATTGAGCGTGACGATATTCGACCTTGACCTTTGCCCATACTACAAGCCTCCGTCAGTGCTCAACAACGTCAGAGTTCCAGTCGATGTTTTCATTGCTGCATGTTGTAAATAATGGTATAATTGTTATAATTGACACCGGCAAGAAAGTGCATAAAGGCACAGGTACATAGGACGAATGTGAGTCAGAAATATCGTCAATATTGAACCCAAGTTTAAACGAGCCGTAGGTGATTGAACATCAAGAGTTGAGTTCTTTATGACGTCACCTAACAACGGGCTTGATAATGGCCCGCTGTCATGCTATATGCGAGCATTACCAAGTTACAGTGGCACACTCATTTCTGATAACATGCGGGCGTTTTAATGATAATTCTATCCATTTTAGCTTTAAGAATCTATTATTTACGCACAGCCGCCATATTGCTTGATGCGATGTTAAAACAATAAACAAACATTAAGCAGCCAAATGCTATCAAACCAGACTTTGTGAAGTGTGGACATATCTTATCTCCTATTTGCACAAACCTCCACACAGGAACTGTGAAAGCTGGGAAAGACAGAGTGCACTCAGATAGGCTGGCCTGGTTGTGAGATACAGAGATTGTTATACTAACATGAGTGTCATATAGATTTTAAAGCTTAGATGCAACCAACAAAATAAACATAATCAAAACACAATTATCATTTATTCATGACACATAATATACATTGCTGATTATGAAAAAACAAATATACAAAATTATAAGCGTGCAATCGCAAATCAAAAGTGCAATATTTTGTACTTGGGTTTACTACCCTCGAAACGAAGCACCCGGGATACCGAACCCAGTCAGAGCGGGTGGGCGTGCACTTAAGTGTAACGAAGTCTTTCATTGGCTGGATCATTTGCCGATACGCTCAGGGCCCTTTATGTGTGTGTGTGTGTGTATAGGTATTACCTATTCACTGCTCTTGGGCTATGTGCGCAGCGCAGCGCAGCACAGCTGTTGAAATCACTTTTCACCCGCTTGTTTAGTGAATCGTTTGAACTCCGATTTCGCAGGATTTTTTCATCGCGTTATTTTTCAACTTTATAAGTTGAATTTGCATTTTTGATAATCTGTTACTGTAAGTCCAGACCGAAAGGTATCAAAATCCGCAAAGTTGTGTTTTGCGTTGCATGTAAGCTCGACAAGAGTTCGAGCGAGGAACACATATAACACCTTATAAAACACGGACTGCTGAAAATCAATTCTAAAGCGGATCTTCACGGTTTCAGATGAATTGTACATCTGGCCTGTGATCACCAGTTAGTGAGTGAGTTGAGTTTTACGCCACTTTTAGCAACATTCCAGAATATCACCGCGGGGGACACCAGAAATGGGCTTTACACACTGTACCCATGTGGGTCGGCGTGACCAGGGAACGCTTTAACCACTAGGCTACGCACCAGCCCGATCACCAGTGAACATTGTGGAGATAAGGCGATAGTGTCTAATAGTGTCACTTGTCTGTCACCCATGATTGGCTGTTGTCTTAACTCAAATATGACAAGGAAGCCAATTATGCATGGAACGTTGAGTTAATAAATTCCTATGTAAAACGACGTGCGTGACGATGAGGTAGGAACCGGCCAAAATGAAAACAGACAAAATGAAATGTTATTTTCAAAATTAGGCCACTGTAATGTTTTATCCCAATAATTCCAGGCAAGCTTCGGTCAAAGGTGGTGAAATGTAGAATAACTGGAAAAGATAACATAACATGTCTGCGACAAGTTTTTTTTCCATTTCTCCTTAAAGTCCATGTCGGATATTTGAAATACTCTGTTGGCAAGTCCATAGGACTATGGTTAGTAGTGAGTGAGTGAGTTTAATTTTACGACGCATTCAGCAATATTCCAGCTATATGGCGGTGGTCTGTAAATAATCGAGTCGGGACCAGACAATCCAGTGATCAACAGCATGAGCATCGATCTACGCAACCAAGGCAGCGAGGCTGACCACCCGATCCCGTTAGTCGCCTCTTACGACAAGCATGGGTTACTGAAGATCAACATTCTAACCCGGACCTTCACGGGTGCTATGGTTAGTAGAATAGTAAGTACATGCATGCATTTATGTTTTCAAAGAATTATTTTATAACATGTCACATTCGGTCTACTTTATCTTATAATAGCGTTTTGTCGTTAGTTGCACATAGTATAGATGTACAGTATGGCGTCTGTTGGAAGTCGCGTGACCGATAAAATAAATAAAATAATAAGTTTCATGAAAAAAGAAAAGCAAAAAAACCCAATCCCTTTGAGATACCAGGTTTCGTTCAGTATATAGTTCCGAGATATTTTGGGTTTGGTTTAAACGTAATGATGTATTTTTATTGTTATTTTGATAACAGTTTTAGAAAGTAGAATGTTTGCAACAGTTGTGGGCTTGTTGATAACTGACATTGTTTCTACGATTTATTTATTTATTTATTTTTACATTTATTTTATTAAAAATTCTATCCATTTTAGGTATCATAAGTAAACATTGTTCACAAAGGCCAAACCACTGCCTCCCATACCTCAAATATGTTGATTGGCACTGTTTCTTTACCTACTAACAATGCTAACAATGCATCAGTTATTCTACTAAAACTGTTAACAGAGCTCAAGCCACTGCCTCCCATACCTCAAGTCTGTTGATTGTCACTGTTTCCTTACCTACTAACAATTTCTGTACAACATGATATGAACTAATGGACTATAAATGTGTGTGAGTGAGTGAATTGGGTTTTATGCCGCTTTTAGCAATGTTCCAGCAACATCACGGCGGGGGACACCAGAAATGGGCTTCACACATTGTACTCATATGGGGAATCGAACCCGGGCCTTCGGCGTGACGGGCAAATGCTTTAACAACCAGGCTACCCCACCGCGCTATAAATGTGAAGTTTTAGTTACATTAGACGATTTCTAAAAATAACGTGCATTTCAAACATTTAAATTTGATATATATTGTAATCAAAAAGAAGGAAACGAAAGTTTAAAGGCTTTTCGAAAGTGATCTGTTTGATTGACATCTTAGAAGTTGATGAATAATAACAAGGGCATGATACTTTATGGATAACAACTTCTTTATTATATTATGCTAAAAAAGAAGTTGTTATCCATAAAGTATCATAGGTTCTTATTTTTTCGCGGACAGTCCTCGGATTGGTGATCGTGTTTGGCAGCTTGACCCCTGAAAGTTTCTATGACTTCAGTCCTGCCCCACAACGAAGCACATGTGACGCATGTTGTCTCACCTTAGGCAAGTGAGTTTGTTCAAACTTGCCTCTGTCCACCCAGCAGTAAAATTGGGTACCTGGTATGATACGATGGTAGTCTGAATTTGAACCTTGAGCGCCTGACAGGCGACCGGTTGTATTCTCCACAGGGAGTGTTCTGTACTCGTTGACCAGGGGTAATATGTCAGCGCTTTGAGCATGCAATGTGCATGGATAAACGCGCAATATAAATGGACTATTATATTATTATTATTATTATTATTATTTTCGAAAAGTGTCCATTGTTTCCCCTTTTGTTCATTACACATTGTTTCAGAAAGTGGTTGAAAATACTTCAGTTGTTCAGTTGTGGTAAGCGTTCGTAAAATATCGGTCTTCCTCTCAGTCAAGTAATGTCTTACAAATCACTTATGTTTAGGTACTGCGAAATATACTCAGCGCAAGTATTGAAGGGTCACCTATATTACATGAATCTGCAAAGAAATGAAAACAAATATGAGAGGCATAGTGATTTATAATGATTGTATTGAGTTTTATTTCAACAGTGATATCAAAAGAAATCGCATAAATGCAAAAGGGCCCTTGCGAATAGCACAGTTTAAAGGGTACCCTTCATAAACAAGTTCACACACTGTAGTCAAAACTCCTGGTTGCAGTACAGAGTCAGTATCTGGTGTAACCGCCCCTGCTGGTTATCCCTTCTGTGCACCTTGCCCTCATACTCCTTACCAGGTTCATTATGAAGGCTTGGGGTATGGCATCCCACTCCTGGAGCAGAACGCTCTGCAGTGTCCTCAGATCATGTGGCGAAGGTGTCTTCGGTAAACGTGGCGCCCCAGCTCATCCCATAAATGTTCAATGGTGTTAAAGTCGGGGGAGCAAGAAGGCCAGTCCATTCTCCTAACGCCCTGTTGCTGAATGAAGTCGTTGACGATGTGTCCACGGTGTGGTCGAGCATTATCATCCTGGAGGATTGGGGGACCTCTGTAGTGACGCATGGTCCCCATGAATGGTGCCACAATTGGAGCCACTATCTCATCTCTGTAGCCCAGAGCAGTGAGATTTCCCACAATAACGTGTAATCGTGTCCTTGCTGTTGTAATTCCACCCCAGACCATTATGGAACCACCACCGAATCGATTATGGGCCACAACAGCAGCATCTGCAAAACGTTCCCGACGTCGTCTGTAGATTCTCCTACGCCCATCATGAAATGAAACATTAAACCGGCTTTCGTCAGTAAACAACACTGACGACCACCGACGTTGATTCCAGCGCTGATGACGTGTGCACCATAGTAAACGTGCTTGGCGGTGACGTGCTGTCAGTGGTGGACGAACAGCTGGACGTCGAGAACGGAGACCAGCTGAACGTAACCTGCTTCTTACTGTTGTCTGACTAATGGGGAAGTTGGTGGCGTAAAAAAGTTCACCTCTCAACTGGCGTGACGTCAGAAATCGGTTGCGTAGAGCAAGGTTGACGAGGTAACGGTCCTGTCTCTGTGTGGTAACCCTAGGACGCCCAGGTCTTTGGGCATAAGCAACAGTTACAGTCGACTGATGCCGCTGCCAGAGTCTCCCAATCACACTCTGAGTGACGTTAAAAGTGCAGCAACCTGACGTTGGCTACTACCCGCCTGGAGCATACCAATAGCTCGACCTCGATTTTCAATACTCAAAAAACGTCGCATTCTTTCAAGTGGTGCTTTTCTGTCAACGAGGCCTGAAAGCATGTGCTTCTCCCCCGATTTGCACGTGACCATACCCCGATTTGCACGTGCAAATCGTGTGATAGGTTTGCGTTCGACAGTAACGATCTGTGTTCATGCATGAAAATCGTCAATTGTTGGAATAATTATCACTGTTTGCTTACTTTTTTTCATTATTTTCTGAGGTTTAAATGCCATAATCATTAATCATGATTGTAACCTCTAACAACTAAAGTTTGTCTTAATGCTAACTCTAAATATGATTACTTACAGCAGCTTTAATTTCCACCAGTCATTCATATGGGTGACCCTTCAATAATTGCGTTGAGTATATGTAATTGTCCAAATCACTCTCGAAGAAAACCGTTAGAGTGTGTCCACATATATTCCAAAAGATATACTTGTGAATATCCGGGTTAGAATTGGCACTCAGTAATCCATGTTTGTCGTAACGGGATCAGGCGATCAGGCTAATATACTTGGTAATGTGCATATCACGTCTCTCATAGTGACTATCAGGTCAGGCCGTCGCGTAGCGGACAGTTTGCTGAGTGCGAAGTTGAACACACAAAAAAACAAAACCGAACACCAACCAAGCAAACACGTCGCGACCTGCAGATACTTCGTATCTCTATTGATCGATGCTCTACCCGTGGAGGTCCGGGTTAGCATATTGATCTTCAGTAACCCATGCCTGTCGTAAGAGGCGACTAACGGGATCGGGTGGTCAGGCTCGCTGACTTGGTTGACACATGTCATGGTTTCAATTCTCATGCTGTTGATCACTGGATTGTCTGATCCAGACTCGATTATTTACAGACCGCCGCCATATAACTGGAATGCTGAGTGCGGCATTAACCAACCAACCAACAAAGGGCCGGTGGGGTAGCCTAGTGGTTAAAGCGTTCGCTCATCACGCCGAAGACCCGGGTTCGATTCCTTACATAGGTACAATGTGTGAAGCCCATTTCTGGTGTCCCCCGCCGTGATAGTGCTGGAAAATTGCTAAAATGGCGTAAAACTAAACTCACTCACTCACTCTACACGCCTAAGGGACACAACTCTCCACAGCGACAGGGGCGCCATACACGACAGGGCCCCGTCGCCTCATAGTGGACATTTTGAGAGTATCAGCAATTTATTACCTCGCCAAAACAGCGTACATATCATGTGATACAGAGCAGCTTAGCAATTCACAGAATCACAATTGATTGGATGTTTGATTGCATTATTTATTCAATACAAATTAACCCAAACATGTCAGCAGGGTGACGGCTACGAGGACGGTCAAGGTCACAGACGGGAACGTTGATGGCGACGTGTCAGAGATGAAGGGGTCCATCACAAAGCGTTGAGGTGGGATGAACTTTGGCTTGGCCACCACCGCCACTCCAACGCTGCGCCCAGCTGGCGTCGTCGGGCAGTCTGGTGACGCAATTGAGACAATAATTAATTAACATAATTAACAGAACATTGTTACAGCCTCTTCTAAAATACAGCAACAGCAACGTCAAGAAACATCTTGTGAGTGAGTGAGTATGGTTTTACGCCGCTTACAGCAATATTCCAGCAATATTACGGCGAGGGACACCAGAAATGGCTTTCACGACTTCTGCACCTTTTGGGAATGGAAGCCGGTTGTTCTCTGTGAAGACTGACTGACTGAGTTTGGTGTTACGCCGCTGTTAGCAATATGCCAGCAATATCACGGCGGGGGACACCAGAAATGGCCTTCACTCATTGTACCAATGTGGGGATTCGAACCCGGGTCTTCGGCGTGACGAGCGAACGCTTTAACCATTAAGCTACCCAACCGCCCCGAAGAAACATCTAACTAAGTAACTGACACATATTTTATTACCTAGTATTCTTTTGATCAATTCATGAAATACCCCATCGATCTAATTCAATCTGGTTGGAGTTTTCACGATTAGGCATCGGGTCCTCGTTGATTTAAACCATTGCTGTTTTCTTGTGACAAGGTTAAACAGATGTAAAGTTCCGTCACTGCAAAGTGGTGTTTAACCAACAACTCAGTTCAAAGACATATTATCTCAAGCACCCATCAAACCATCCACCAGTCCACTTACCAACACACTCACTCCAAACCCCATCCACCCACCCATCCACATACTCGTAAAACAAGTCACCTACGCTATAACTACTTCACCCAGTCACCCGTCCACTCCCCCACTACCCCGTCCGTCACTCGCTCACCCTACCGTCCGTGCAAAAACCTCACTCACTCATTGCACGATAGCTCTTAAAGTGCCTTCAACACTGCATTCACCAAGGTAAACCTCACTCACTCACTCACTCAGTAACCCACTCATTGCACAATAGCTCTTGAAGTCCCTTCAACACTACATTCATCAAGGCGATCCGTGAAGGTCTGGGTTAGAATATTGATCTTCAGTAACCCATGCTTGTCGTAAGAGGCGACAAACGGGATCGGGTGGTGAGCCTCGCTGACTGGTTGACACGTCATCGGTTTCCAATTGCGCAGATCAATGCTCATGCTTTTGATCACTGGATTGTCTGGACCAGACTCTATTATTTACAGACCGCCGCCATATAGCTGGAATATTGCTGAGTGCGGCGTAAAACTAAACTCACTCACTCACTCACTCGACTGTACCTTTTGACACATCAACGCCACATTCATTGGTGTCCGTGGGGTCAAGCCAAAACGTCACGTCCGTCTTCAGGATGTAGCCAGTCCGGCAGACACATCCAGCTGAGCGGCTACACACAGCGTTGGGGTCAGCGCAGGGGTTCTTCACCCCACAGTATTGACCCACGACCCTCTGGAACCAGAACACGCACCCCGTACTGGACTTGCTGGTCCAGGGGAAGCAGGTACACACGCCCCCCAGCACACCAGGACTTGGGGTCAGTGCACTCTGAGGACTTTGTGCAGGCTTCACCAATTTTGGATGCTGAAAATATATTTCATTGTAAAGGGCGAGAGTTTGCCATATAAATGGCTCTAGGGATGTTAAACACCATGCATGTTGCTTTACTTTCCCCCACGTGTATATATTCAGTTACACGATGAAGGAATTTGTTTACATATAGTCTGGATCTACAAGAAACTATATTTCAGAACATCCAACGATTGCTTTGTGTATAAACACATGTTTTCAAGTTATTTGGTAACACAGCAAAGTAATATAATTCAAGACCCCAAACCAATCCCACCCAAATCAGACCCAATATCAAACGGTCCATCAAACTATATTTCAGAACATCCAAGGATTGCTTTGTGTATAAACACATGTTTTCAAGTTATTTGTTAACAAAGCAAAGTAATATAATTCAAGACCCCAAACCTATTCCACCCAAATCAGACCCAATATCAAACGGTCCACCACCTTTCTTGTTACCTCAACTTGACAATGTATCATCAACACACCCACTACGACAACAGCGACAACTACCACTGCATGGGATTCCGCAACTACGTCGACAGAGTCTTCACTGTGTTGATGTCGTGTTGAATCCTGGTGAGAAGTAGTTCCCAAGGTGCCGTTGTACAAAGCGATCTTAGCACTAAGGTGGCCGTAACTTCCATAACTTAACACTGACTAAGGTAGCCTTAGCGCTAAGGTTATTTTGAACAACGGCACCCAGATATGCATGCTTGTTACAACAGTTCGCTCGTCACGCCGAAGACCCTGGTCCGATTCCCTACATGGATACAATGTGTGAAGATCATTTCTGGTGTCCTCCGCCGTGATATTGCTGAAATATTGCTCAAATCGGCGTAAAACCAAATTCACTCACTCACTGTTACAACAGGTTTACGGAACCTTGGAGTGAGTGAGTGAGTTGGGTTTTACACCGCTTTTAGTGCAATATTCCACCAATATGACGGCGGGCACACATTGTACCCATGTGGGAATCTAACCAGGGTCTTCGGCGTGACGAGCGGACGTCGGAACCCTGGACATGCGGACATACCTGCGACACACGCCGTCTTGTCCGAGCTGGATCTGAATCGTCTCTGACACCTGCATACCGGCTGGCTACACCCCACCTTCAGACAAGTCGAGTTGAGGGGACACTGCTCTCTCACCTCGCAGACCTGACCTAACTTTTTATCTGAGAAAGAAAACCCATTGGTGTCAAAACCAATAACGATTGTTTTTTTCGCCCATGTTGGATAAAGATAGTGTATATTGCTGCGCGTCAAGCAACGAAGGTATACATTTAAATGCAAATCGTGTGAGAGAGTGAGTCTAGTTTTACGTCGCTTGTAGCAATATTTCAGTAATATTACGGCGGGGAACACCAGAAATGGGCTCCACACATTGTACCCATGTGGGGAATCGAACCCGGGTCTTAGACGTTACGAGCGGACGCTTTAACCACTAGGCTACCCCACCGCCCCAAATTGTGTGAGAGGTGGATGCTGCCAAGACAGATTGGCATGTTCTTATCGAGAACACCTGGTGTCATCACTGATTTGCATGCTTCCCTTCACAACATTTTAATTTTTAACGATGTGAAATGCTGGAGGATCGAGCAGGGTTATTCTCTGGCGTTATTGTAGTTGTTGTATTTAAAATATTTACAATTAGGAGATAAAAATCATGTGTTGACCAATTTCCGGGTGTTACTGAGTATTTGAAGCACGGGAATTCATTTGGAACCGACGGCGTAAGCCGATATTTAGGCACCAGTGTTGTTTTAGAGTCACTGAGTATAGTTTTACGCCGCTTTCAGCAAAAGTCTAGCAATATCACGGCGGGGACACCACAAATGGGCTTCACACATTCTACTCATGTGGGGAATCGAACCCGGGTCTTCAGCGTGACGAGGGGACGCTTTAACCATTAGGCTACCACACCGCCCTTGCTAGTTTTAGGAGTAATTATGATACTACTGTCTGGATTTGAATTTTGGCAGCATGCGTCTTGACGCTCGTTTGAGTTGAAAATAAGTCATATTTACGTACCCCTTGCTATCGTTGTTGTTGGTGTTTGTGTCGTTGTAGATGTCACGCATTCTGCTGTTAAACGTGAAAAGAAAAACAATATGAATAGTCTTTCTTCAAGGATTATTTTGAAGAAACCTAAGAAAAATGTATATAGACGACATGAATACCCTCCAACAAATAATGTGCTTTCAGGGTTTAAGCCGAAAGTAATCGCTCACCAGATATGCTTGGTATGCTGTTTGTTTAAAGATATACTAAGTGTTCTGGGTAGAATGGTTGGTTTGTTGATAAAAGTCGCACTCAGCAGTATTCCAGCTATATGGCGGTGGTCTGTAACTAATCGAGTCTGGACCAGACAATCCAGTAATCAACATCATGAACATCGTTCGACGCAATTGGGATACGGTGACATGCGACGGCGGCCAGAAAATAAACCAGACAATAAAATGACTGATGGACTGGAAAATCCATTTAGATAATTTTGAGTACTGAGATTCTGAAGCTTATATGTAAAGAAAAACTTTTGGTAAATAGATTTGAATAACAGGTTTAATGTCTCGGACTAAACACTTCTTTCATAGCTAATTCAGCATACTACGTAAATATACTAATGGGCTTATGATGAATATCGGGGAATTCAGTCCACCAGCAGAAACACTGAGCCAGTTGATTTAGATATAGAGCATACTTGACTACACTTCAGGAGCAAATTCCTTTGGTGTAATGGGAAAAATAGTTTTGACAATTAAAAACATATGTATGTGAAAGGTTGGTGGGTTGTTTTGTTGTTTAACGCCACATTCTGCAATATTCCAAGAATATGGCGGAGGTCTGTAAATAATAGAGTCTGGACCAGACAATCCAGTATTCAACAGCATGGGTAATTGGAATACGTTGACATGATTTTGTCAACCAAGTCAGCGATCCTGATCACCCGATCCCGTTAGTAGCCTCTTACGACAAGCATGGGTTACTGAAGATCAATTCTAACCCGGATCTTCACGGTTGAAATAAAAAGGAATAGCAAGACGCACTGAGTAAGAAGTTCCCCTTGACGCAGTCAGTCCTGTCATACGGGTTGTCCCAGAATTCCTCCTCCGTCTTGTTTCTGTACCCACTCTTGCACTGGCACGTCCCATCCCTCGCGCAGAGGGCGTTGGTGTCGAGGCAGTCACTTGTAGCACCACAAGGCTCCCCGATTACCCAGAACCCCCTAATTGCGCAAGTGTTCCGGTTGGTTTTTCGGACGAAGCTTGAACATTGACATTTTCCGTCACAGTATGACAGAAAGGGGACGCACTCGGACACGTCGGCACATGTGTCGTCGATGAGCTTGCCTGTAATATATCAATGAGTCATCAACATTCAAGAAGCCCTCATTCATGTTCTCATGAAGCCCATGTTGTTCTCGACCTTATATAGACATGAGGCCTGGGACGATTAGTCATTTGAACCCGTCTGTAGAGCGTTCGCTCGCCACGCCAGGGCCAAAAACACCCCCCCAAAAACAATAAATAAAATAAATAAAATACAAATAAAATAAATAAAATAAAAAATAATAAAAAAATATATATATACAAACAGATCCCCCCAAAACAACAACACCAATAAACACACACACAAGAGAAAAATAAAAATGGGGTCAATATTAAATTTTGCTACAATTTAAACTCCATCTAGAATAGGAACCGATTTTTTTGGTATTTCAGTTTTGAAATGGCTAAACAATTCTAATTAGGATCGTTTGTGCATGGGGTCATGAAACAGGGGCGTAGGAACAGGGGATGGGGTTGGCTTTGGGGGCCTCCCCACGACCTCCCCACCCCCAACCCCACCCCCGGACATTTTTCAAGAGGAAACCACATCTACCTTACCATAACTGAAACATCATTTTGATTTTCAATACTTACCTCAAATTAGCTCCCGCTCTGAAAACCGTACCTACGCCCCTGTGAAATCAATGTATGCAAGGATCGTTTAGCAAATCTAGGGCCTGGTTTCACCGTGACAGTGACCATGGAATATGCCCAAACTTTTGTATTTCGTCGACTGTATATACATGGCTGTAATAGTGCCCATGCGGTTTGAAATTTAAACACAACCTTACAAGTGATGTTCGAAATGTCAGCAGATGTACCAACACCATGTAAAAGTTGAGAATGCCTTAGAAGCAAGCTGTTTTGTCCCTCGTCGCCATGAAGCCCGTTTTCCAAACGGAAACAGACCTTGACACTGGAGTTAGTGAGTGAGCCGGTATGGTTTTATGACGCTTTTAGCAATATTCTAGCAACACCACGGCGGGGAACACCTAAATGGGCTTCACAGACTGTACCCATATGGGGATTCGAACCCGGGACTTCAGGGTAACGCTTTAACCATCAGGCTACCCCGCCGTCCTATTGACATTGGAAGATGGAAATACCTCTAAAACAAGCTGGTTAGTTTTTTGTAATCACGAAAACCGTGCAAATAGATTCTGGTGAGATGCTAACGCTTTGTATGTACATGTACTTATATGAGCAGGTGAAGGTCGACGTCAAATACCTTTAAAGCAAGCTGTTTTATCTCTGGTCGCCACGAAGCCCGTGTTGCACATACAAACAGATCCTGCACATCCTCTGACTCTGCAAGAAGAGTCGGCGGGACAATCAGCATCCTCGGCACATGCATCGAACACCTTGACCACTGCTGCAAGACAGGTACATCATATGCATTACACACGTGTACACTGAACTGGCCGGCAAGAAACGAATACACCCATGTCTGATTGTGAACAAACAAGAAAGAGTTCATGGAGAAGAGCAGTTGCTTGCAAACTATATCATTTTGTGAGAATGTGCCAAATGTATTCTTTTGTGTGTGTGTGTGTGTGTGTGTGTATATGTATATATACATGTGTGTGTATTTGTGTGTATATGTATATATACATGTGTGTGTATTTGTGTGTGTATATGTATATATACATGTGTGTGTATTTGTGTGTGTATCTGTGTGAGAGAAAACATCCCAACACATTCAATGCCGATAGACCTAGTCAATAAGTAACCTTTTAGAACTTTAATTCTGAACCAAGTGGTGTCGCAGTGAGAACTTTATGACGATACTTTAAAGTTTCTAATGACATCTCACTCACTCAGCCACCCTAAACCCACTCACTCACTCACTCAACCACTCAACCACCCACCTTAAACCAACTCACTCACTCACTCACTCACCCACCCTAAACCCACTCACTCACTCATTTACTCAGTATTTGTCACCTGTGGTTGCTGTCTCAGCGGTTGTAGCCGTTGCTCCAGTGGTATCTGTAGCAGACGTAGTGGCTGTAGTATCCGTGGTTTCAGTTGCAGCTGTAGTAGCTGCAGTTGCAGTCGTGTCCGTACTTGAGCTGGTCGTGTCAGACGTACTTGTGGTCGTAGCAGGTGTCGTAGAAGTTGTGGACTGAGTTGTTGTTACCGGGCAAAGTGTCGGGTTTTCTGAGAAACAAAAATGCAATACCATTCCTATCATTGATTATACCATTAAGAGATCCAATGACCACATATAAAACTACGTACTACGTCACATGTACAATTACAGCAATAAATCACCGCATCTACAACTACTGAATTCTCCAATCTCTCGTCACATATACCATTTCTCCAACCACTCGTCACATATACCATTTCTCCAATCACTCGTCACATGTACCATTTCTACATTCACTCGCCACATGTACCATTTCTCCAATCTCTCGCCACATGTACCATTTCTCCAATCTCTCGCCACACGTACCATTTCTCCAATCACTCGTCACATGTACCATTTCTCCAATCACTCGTCACATGTACCATTTCTCCAATCACTCGTCACATGTACCATTTCTCCAATCACTCGTCACATGTACCATTTCTCCAATCTCTCGTCATATGTACCATTTCTCCATTCACTCGCCACATGTACCATTTCTCCAATCTCTCGTCACATGTACCATGTCTCCAACCACTCGTCACATGTACCATGTCTCCAACCACTCGTCACATGTACCATGTCTCCAACCACTCGTCACATATACCATTTTTCCATTCACTCACCACATGTACCATTTCTCCATTCACTCGCCACATGTACCATTTCTCCAATCTCTCGTCACATGTACAATTTCTCCAATCTCTCGCCACACGTACAATTTCTCCAATCAGTCGTCACATGTACAATTTCTCCTACCACTCGTCACATGTAACATTTCTCCAACCACTCGTCACATGTACCATTTCTCCAATCACTCGTCACATGTACCATTTCTCCAATCACTCGTCACATGTACCATTTCTCCAATCTCTCGTCACATGTACCATTTCTTCAATCTCTCGTCACATGTACCATTTCTCCAATCACTCGTCACATGTACCATTTCTCCAATCACTCGTCACATGTACCATTTCTCCATTCACTCGTCACATGTACCATTTCTCCAATCACTCGTCACATGTACCATTTCTCCAATCACTCGTCACATGTACCATTTCTCCAATCAGTCGTCACATATACTATTTCTCCAATCAGACGTCACATGTACCATTTCTCCAATCACTCGTCACATAAACAATTTCTCAAATCAGTCGTCACATATACTATTTCTCTAATCAGTCGTCACATATACTATTTCTCCAATCAGTCGTCACATAAACTATTTCTCCAACCAGTCGTCACATATACTATGTTTCCAATCATTCGTCACATGTACCATTTGTCCAATGACTCGTCACATGTACCATTTGTCCAATGACTCGTCACATGTACCATTTCTCCAATCAGTCGTCACATATACCATTTCTCCAATCAATCGTCCGGATACAATATTTCCAATCAGTCGTCACATATACAATATCTTCAATCAGTCGTCACATGTACCATTTCTCCAATCAGTCGTCACATATACCATTTCTCCAATCAGTCGTCCAGATAAAATATTTCCAATCAGTCGTCACATATACTATGTTTCCAATCATTCGTCACATGAACCATTTCTCCATTTTCTCGTCACATGCACCATTTGTCCAATCACTCGTCACATGTACCATTTGTCCAATGACTCGTCACATGTACCATTTCTCCAATCAGTCGTCACATATACCATTTCTCCAATCAGTCGTCCGGATACAATATTTCCAATCAGTCGTCACATATACAATATCTTCAATCAGTCGTCACATGCACCATTTTCACAATCACTCGTCACATGTACAATTTCTCCAATCACTCGTCACGTGTACCATTTCTCCAACCACTCGTCACATGTACCATTTCTCCAATCACACGTCATATGTATTATTTCTCCAACCAGTTGTCACATGTACCGTTTCTCCATTCACTCGTCACATGTACCATTTCTCCAATCAGTCGTCACATGTATCATTTCTCCATTGTCTCGTCACATGTACCCTTTCTTAAATCAATCGTCACATGTACCATTTCTCCAATCACTCGTCACATATACACTATCACCAATCGGTCGTCACATATACAATATCTCCTATCAGTCGTCACATAAACTATTTCTCCAATCAGTCGTCACATATACTATTTCTCTAATCAGTCGTCACATATACTATTTCTCCAATCAGTAGTCACATATACCATTTTTCCAATCGGTCGTCACATGTACCATTTCTCCAATCTCTCGTCACATGTACCATTTCTCCAATCAGTCGTCACATGTACTATTTCTCCAATCACTCGTCACATGTACCATTTCTCCAATCTCTCGTCACATATACAATATCTCCAATCAGTCGTCACATCTACAATATCTCCAATCAGTCGTGATATATACAATATCTCCAATCAGTCGTGACATATACAATATCTAAATTCAGTCGTCACATATACAATATATCCAATCAGTCGTCACATATACAATATCTCCAATCAGTCGTCACATATACAATATCTCCAATCAGTCGTCACATATACAATATCTCAAATCAGTCGTCACATATACAATATCTCCAATCAGTCGTCACATATACAATATCTCCAATCAGTCGTCACATGTACAATATCTCCAATCAATCCAGTCGTCAATCATATACATGTATATCTCCAATCAGTCGTCACATATACAATATCTCCAATCAGTCGTCACATATACAATATCTCCAATCAGTCGTCACATGTACAATATCTCCAATCAGTCGTCACAAGTACAATATCTCTAATCAGTCGTCACATGCACAATATCTCCAATCAGTCGTCACATGTACCATGTCTCCAACCACTCGTCACATGTACCATGTCTCCAACCACTCGTCACATGTACCATTTCTCCAATCTCTCGTCACATGTACCCTTTTTTCAATCTATCGTCAAACGTACCATTTCTTAAATCAACCGTCACATGTACCATTTCTCCAATCACTCGTCACATATACACTATCACCAATCGGTCGTCACATATACAATATCTCCAATCAGTCGACACATATACAATATCTCAATTCAGTCGTCACATATACTATTTCTCTAATCAGTCGTCACATAAACTATTTCTCTAATCATTCGTCACATGTACCATTTCTCCAATCAGTCGTCACATGTACCATTTCTCCAATCAGTCGTCACATATACAATATCTCCAATGACTCGTCACATATACAATATCTCCAATCAGTCGTGATATATACAATATCTCCAATCAGTCGTGACATATACAATATCTAAATTCAGTCGTCACATATACAATATCTCCAATCAGTCGTCACATATACAACATCTCCAATCAGTCGTCACATATACAATATCTCCAATCGGTCGTCACATGTACAATATCTCCAATCGGTCGTGACATGGCGGTAAACATGTATCACCTGCATCACTCCGTGCTATCAAGCTGACAGTAGGTGACATAACTGGAAAACTGTCCAAACTCACTCACACACTCACTCACCCACCGAAACCCACTCACTCACTCGCCCACCACTCACTCTTTTACTCACTCACGCACCTACTCACTCACTCACACATTCACTTACTCACTCACTCACTCACTCACTCACTCACCGAAACACACTCACTCACCCACCAAACTCACCCACCCACCCACTCACTCACCGAGATACACTCACTCACTCTTCAACTCACCGAGCACAAACGTCTCCACAGTACAGCCGACGATACTGTCAGGCTCAGCCCAAAACTCGGCCTCATCCTTGAGTCTGAAGCCGTCGCGACATCCACAAAGGTTGCTGCTGTTGCACACCCCCAAGACGTCGAAGCACACAGCGCTTGTGTTACACTTTTCCCCATTGGCTAGCGTGCCCTGGAAGACACAGGCGTCCTCATTGGCTGAGAGTCGGTGGTACACCTGACACTCACAGACGTTGGTGTCTGGGTTGCAGTAGGTGAGGGTGTTCACGCACTTGGTGCTGGCGTTGCACGCCTCCCCCAGCCTCGAGGCTGAAACATAGGACACAAAGATGATGTTTTACCCACAGGTTAGGACATTATATTGATCCCTGTTAGGGGCATTGTCGTCATTACAAACACACTACCCGTGAAGATCCGGGTTAGAATTGGTCTTCAGCAATCCATGCTTGTCGTAAGAGGCGACTAACGGGATCGAGTGGTCAGCCCTCGCTTACTTGGACAACACATGTCATCGTATCCCATTTGCGTAGGTCGATGCTCATGTTTTTGATCACTGGATTGTGTGGTCCAGATTCGAATATTTACAGACCACCGCCATATAGCAGGAGTATTGCTGAGTGCGGCGTAACAAACACTCTATTCAAAGTAAAACATAACCATGTAACAAAGCCTGTTTGACATTTTGACGCATTGACGCGTCATACCATACATCTGTGCTACCTTTCAGTGAGCACGGGACTATGGTCGCATAGCCTACGCCTGTCACAAACAAATCTCAGTATACTCACAATATGTTTCCCTTTTAGTACAGGAAACTTTAATACTAAGTAATTACTGAGGAATTTTATACAACGCCAAACCTGCTAATAACAACTGTGTCCTCCCGCAAGCGTTATTCTATGCAGAAAGTCGTTTCTGAGCGCAACGGCATTTGCATCAACAACTGTTTACAATCGAAAGTAATTCTGTGGGGTTTATTTGGAAATTGCTCGATCGAATTGGTTAAAAAACTGTAACGAAGTTGAATGGTTCACACTTCGACCTTGGACTGCCTCAAGAACCACGCAGCATCTGGACGACAGCATGGTTTCACACGGTTTCTGATTTCACAGTCACGTTTCTGTCCGAGGTAACAAAACCAGGGGAATATACCCGAATTAATCCGAATGATCCCAGTGGCACAATAATTCGTCACAAGCCCCGCCATTCTAACCATGAACCAATTCAGATTCAGCAGTTCGCGCCAATATATTTATTATTTTTGAGACATGGAATCATATTCCTTTGTTTGACAATCACATACTACTGGATTACTTGTAATGTGTTTACCGATGATGCATTCATGTCCCGACTTGGAGACCACGTAACCCGGGTCACACAAGCACTGGTAGCCGTAGTCGCCGTTACACCGGCAGGTAGTCGTCGCCGGGCAGTCGCTGGCAGAGGTGCAGTTGTCGTAGGCGCTGTGTGCTGTTACAGGACAAAGAACGATGTTTAGCAATTCGTGAAGATTCGGGTTAGAATTGATCTTGAGTAACCCATGCTTGTTGTAAGAGGCGACTAACGGGATTGGGTGGGCAGGCTCGCTGACTTGGTTGACACTCATCTTATCCCAGAGTGCGGCATAAAACAAGAAACAAAACAAACAATCATAGCCGTCGAAAAGTGGATTGTATTGTACTTCTCGTACTGTGGATCGGGCGGTCAAGCGGGTTGGCTGTGTCTAACAATATCAATCTTTATTTTCAGTACTTAAACAGGCCACAGACCTGTAGTACATTTAAAGTTTACATGAGTATAACATATGGTATATTTGGGATTACACTTTCTCAGTAAAGTACAAATTCTAGTACTTTTTGAGTTGAGCCCTATCCGGGATTCGAACTCACACCCTCAGAGTCAGGCACCTAATCGCCAGCACACAAAGTCAGCCGCCTAACCCGTTCAGCTACCGCGACTTCCAATATGGCACTTGTCCAAGGTATCCATGTAATAATCCCAAATATAACATATGTTACATTTGACCACTTCTAAATGGCATTGTGTAATCATTTACATGAATAGTTACAAGTCATCTACAAATGCTTTTCTATAACAATCTGCTTTCTTAAACTCACAACGAAATAGATATACAGTCCCAGAGTCTGTAATAATAATGTGGAAGTGTCTGTTAAAAGTGAAATTATTTTTTTTACACTTGGATGCTTAAAATAGTATGGCTTTGGGTATTTCGTTCGTAGAGTCGTATAAACAGGACAGATTAGAAGGAAATGTAGTTCATCCTCAAATTACATAATTGACATATTCTGTATTGGGTGTCATCATAATAAGGGTTGCTTACAATACAACCCACGACTATTTACTGGCCGCGTCATAGTCTGGTATATTTAAAAAATAACAAGCATGATCTCCCAGCGACATTAGTCCTTTTTTAAATATTAAATTTCAGTTTGTTTAGGTGACTATTTCTTTACACGACATAAGGGTATGGGGGTTCAGTGTACAGACGCTGAGGCTGACGGAAATCAAGTTCCATGTAATGTGAAACTCCCACCCCAGTAGGAGGTCTAGGACAAAAGCCACCCGACAAAAACCACCTGGACAAAATCCTACGGGACAAAAGCCACATTGGACACATGCCACCTTGGACAAGTGCCACCCCGTTCAGATGTGGCCTTTTATCCTAGGTGGCTAGTGTCCAGGTGGATTTTGTCCGGGTGGCTTTTGTCCAGGTGGATTTTGTCTGGGTGGCTTTTGTCCTGCTCCCCCAGTAGACGTATATAGCTATTCCAAAATGGGAGTGAGTAGGCTTTACGCCGCTCGTAGCAATATTCTGGCAATATCACTGTGGGGGGACACCAGTAATGGGCTCCACACATTGGACCTAACATGATGAAAAACAACATCCGTGATATGACCAGACAATACGTGAGAACGGGGCTAAACTGCAAACACATTATATGTGAGTCTTACCTGTTGTAGAAGACAAAAGCGCCAAGCAAATAAAGACAAGTAGGTTAAAACTCTGCTTCATCTGAAACATACAAGATAATGTGAGGTAGAAACTTGGTTAAAGACACCAAAATGCTTATATACTCAAAAATAAAACATACGCTCCATACATTAGTGACAAATTAATACTCATTTATAAATGTAGTTTTACACTGTTCAAGTCTTGAGGTGAAGTGATACCGTCACGTTCAAGATTAGTGCTGTTGTCTATCTTTATTGCTCAATGGGGACAACCCTCCTTGTCGTAAGGGACGACTAACGGGATCGGGTGGTCAGGTTCGCTGACTTGGTTGGCATATGTCATCGTATCTCAATTGCATAGATCATGCTGTTGATCACTGGATTATGTGTTCAGCAATCGATTATTTACAGACGACCGCCATATAGCTGGAATAATGCTGAGTGCGGCGTCAACCAACAAACAAGAGTGACTGAAATTGCAGGGGCGACCATGAGTGGGGTGCAGGGGAGCGCACCTCCTGCCCCTCTCCCCCGAAAAAATTCCCTGAGGAGCATTCCTAACCTTTGGACTTATGTGCTTATGTGATTTATGCACACACCCCAAACCCTCTATCCAAAATGCACCCCTGAAGTGTCATAAATTCTAACTATTGACATCGACGTTTTTTCACTTTACAAGTATTAATCTGTAGTATCGTACTAACTTCAAGTGAAACTGGAGTGCCTGTACAGGAGTCACACTGACACAACAAACAGGAATCATAAGGATGAGTGAGTGAGTTTAGTTTTACGCTACTTTTAGCAATATTCCAGCACTATCACGGCGGGGGACACCAAAAAATGGGCTTCACACATTATACCCATGTGGGGAATCGAACCCGGGTCTTCGGCGTGACGAGCGAACGCTTTAACCACTAGGTTACAACATCACCCTGGAATCAGAAAGGTAAGATACTTTATGGGGGACAACTTATTTATATTATGATGCGACATTTATATTATCATAGCTTGGCAACGGTATGAGAATCTATACCGAAACGTTGGCTGTTGATCACCTGATTGTCTGGTCCAGACTCGGTTAATTATTTACAGACCACTGCCACATAGCTGCAATATTGCTGAGTGCGGCGTTAAACAAAAACAAACCAACCGAAACGTTGCATCATAATATAATCCTTACGTTGTCATCTATGGAGTATCTTACCTTTCATTTTTTCACCAACTTTTAAAAGGCCAGTCAAAAATATGAAGGAATCATGCTTAGATCACACGATTTACTTTTCCGTTTACATTTTCCGCGTTGGCTATCTGTACAAGTGTAAGCATATCGCCGAAAACCCATGTATAAAACATCAAAACTGTAAAAGCATAAGTCTTTTATCCTTCTAATAAATTCTATTCAAAATTATTAGTTGAACACGTACCTTGGAATTGTTCTAATATACTGCAGGTATATCCCAAGACGGCCATTCATTGACTGCCACATATATTTTGAATGATCGGGCAAGGAAAAATGTTCTCACTTCCATGCCCACTGTCAGAATTTTTTCAAATGAATTGCAAACAAATCTTTCTCTGAAAACCTCACGTCCCATATCAATATCATTCGTATCATGAAAAACTAAGAAAGATTTTACACTGCTTTCCCAGTACCTCACAGTGGCAGAGAGCAGGCTGTAATTACAATAGAGCGGTGTAAGGCGCGTATCATTGTTTATCCAGAGTCGGATATCTGCTTTACAATTTCTAGGAATGCTCATCTTCTATTTGAAATACGAATAAAGTATTCCGGCTGTTCTGTCGTATTGATGAAACAAAATATCTGCTTTGGATAGAAAGCCGCACGTCTTCAGTATTTGCTTTAGGCAAATACTGTGAAAAGAATAGGGGACAAAACACGCACCTGTCCAATGCCTATTTCGTTTTCTTCCTGGGTCACTTGATTAGGTGAATGTTTTTCATTTGTTTTTCAAAATATCCGTTATGATAAAGCTATTTTAAAATTATAACTGTTGTGGCATTGTTTTCTTTGCTAGATTCCAAATGTATTTGGTCGCTGTCATCCACATAATGAAGACTCTATCATAAAGACTTTGACGTGTGGAGATGGTGTTTACAGTTGTAAAAAGTTTTAGTTCATGCAGTTATTCTATAATACCTTGCTTTCCGGATTATCGGCTCCGATTAATAGTCGATTATATAATTCCCCCTATCGGTAATGTTCCACAAGATTGAATTAGCTCACCCCTTCAAAACCTGTATGAGACCCCATGCAATAGACCATCCCCTCAATAGTTCAAATTGCACCAACTGTCATAAATCTTCATTCAGCCATGTGTGACAGGGGCGGTTGGGTAGTCTCGTGGTTAAAGCGTCCGTTCGTCACGCTGAAGACCCGAGTTCGATTCCCCACATGGGTACAATGTGTGAAGCCCATTTCTAGTGCTCCCCACCGTGCTATTACTGGAATATTGCCAAACGCGGCGTAAAACCATACTCGCTCACTCATATGTGACATTCTTCCAACGAGTGTCATTTTTCCAAATATATTTTCCCTTTCACAAATATCGTTCGTACTCGGTTACAATACATCATTATCGTTCATACAACGTAGTGGTTATCAGCGAGACCTTCAGGTCTTGAACGTGCCTCAAGCAGTTGGTGACACTATCACGCCAGGGTTTACGCTCATATGTGATCTGGGTGCGACTTTGTGAAGCTGGAGTTGCTCACGCCCTAACAATCCTCAGCGGACACGTCGTCCACGTGGGAATAGTTAATGGGTAGAATATGTCCAACAAATGATCGTAAAACGCAACTCTACTGGATCGTGTAGTTTTGACTGGGCGCCTGTCTGGTCGATGTTTTGTTGGCTGCGATTGGCCGAGCGATATCATCACATTTAGATATTCATTCGTAACTACTCGCTTCTTTCCGTGACCTACAAGAAGACTCGTACCCCTATCGTACGCCATTATTGCCAAGAATCGTGGCAAATTAATCAAATCGCGCGTAGTAAAAGGCATTTCGAAGCATGAAAATGGCGGCACCGTTGAAGTTTGAAACTTCGCTAAACTATGAAAAGCACAATTTAAACATAAACTTTGAGCTAAAGGATCAGAAACCTTAAACTTTAAACACTGAAACATATTTACAAAGAAAATGACTATATTGCTGTTTTGCCCACGGGATATTGGGTATTCTAGGAGCCATGTTTAGAAATTCAGAGTTATCTTTCCTTGGTAATTGTACTAGACTGTTTTCATCTCCATATCCGTTTGCGCTTAGACAGGGCCCAGTCGTAAACATGGCCACGAGAGGGGTACGAGACGCCATCCGGCTTGCCGGAATGACAGGAGTAGTTACGAATGTTAGATATTCAATGGTCGTCGATGTCACGTGTGCAAAATACGCATCATGGGCAACCCTTTTAATCATCATCATCATCATCATCATCATCATCATCATCATCATCATCATCATCATCATCATCATCATCATCATCATCACCATCATCATCATCATCATCATCATCACCATCGTCACCATCATTGTGGTCATCATCATCATCATCATCATCATCATCATCATCATCAGGGGCGGTGGGGTAGCCTAGTGGTTAAAGCGTTGGCTCGTCAAGCCGAAGACCTGGGTTTGATTCCTCACATGGGCATAATGTGTGAAGCCCATTTCTGGTGTCCCCCGCCGTGATATTGCTGGAATATTGCTAAAAGCGGGGTAAAATCAAACTCACTCACTCACTCATCATCATCATCATCATCATCACCACCATCATCACCATCATCGTCGTCGTCGTCGTCGATATCGAATGAAAACAAACAGCGTAAGATGGAGATTATTATCGAGGGGATGTTTCTGACTCATAACATTGGAGAGTTATGCCATTCTGTATCGTAGTATACCGCTTATATACTGCTTGAACATTGTCTCACTCACTTAGACACTAGTCACTAGGGCTGTGTATTGGCAAATAAAATTGTATTGCAATACATTGCGATTCAGGTACCCATATTGAGATATGTATTGCGATATATTGGGAACTTAAGTGTTTGGAAGTAAACGACACTCATTGCACTTGTCGATCCTAGTTTCTACATTATAAGTCCCTAAACATACATGTTATGCTTCTGATAACAAAATTCTCAAAATTAGGTCGCATAGTCATGGATTATATTTTCTTTTTATACAATTTATTGTATTACAGCATGCCGTTTTGTAATTGGGGGCGGTGGGGTAGCCGAGTGCTTAAGGCGTTCGCTCGTCACGCCAAAGACCCGGGTTCGATTCCCCACATAGGTACAATGTGTTAAGCCCATTTCTGATGTTCCCCGCCGTGATATTGCTGGAATATTGCTAAAAGCGGCGTAAAACCAAACTCACTCACTCACTCACGTTTTGTAATTGAATAACGAAGGAAAACATTTGTTGTCAATGAAAATGTGTAAATTTTAAGTTAAACCATGAAGATAAACACAAAAACTTCATATATGTTCTTTACCCAATATACCGGTTCTCGGAAAATATATTGCAATGCGTATCGTTTCAAAAGCGTATTGCGATAAACCGGTATATCGGTAAAACCGTGCGGTCCTACTTAGTCATACACCTTATTGATGGATTAGTGATGGGTGAGTGAGTTGCTGTTCACTCTGTGGTGTGTGGTCCTGTGCATAGAGCTCAGGACACAAATCAGTTGAAGTTAAACAACGTTGGGCGCGGAGAGTCCTTGGATGGGTGACCGTGTTTGGCATCTTGACTCCTGATAGTTTCTGGGATTTCTGTCCTGCTCCACTACGAAGCACATGTGTTATAACCTTAGGCAAATGGGTTCGTTCAAACTTGCCTCTGTTCACTCAGCAGAAAATGGGTACCCGGTGGGATAAGTCATGTGACTATTAACATTCTAATAATACACATATTGTTTGGCTGCTTTGAGCAAGCATTATGCGTGGAGAAATGCACATGATAAATGGACTATTACTATATTATTATTCACTCCACATTGAAGAAGATTTTTCTCATATAGGGCCTGGGGTGGGGGATGGGGAATCCTGAAGTGATGGAGATCTAAACTGACGTGTAAAAGAAAGTATACACCCATGTTTGATCGCGACTTAAATGGAGAAATGAAACAAACCTGAAGTGATAACTATTGTGACTTCCGGAGATAAATCCCCACATAGGCACAACATGTGAAGCCCATTTCTGGAGTTTACCTCCCAGATATTGCTGGAATAGTGCTAAACGCGGCGTAAAACCATACTCACCCCACCTCAGAGATACGTTTCTGCCTCCTGACAAACAACACAGGTGAACAAAATGACTCGCTTGAAAAAGGTAAAACGTATGATCTGGTCTTCATACATTCTCTTCCAACAGAGGTGACTCAAGTCATATCTTGTTCGTAGGAAGATATGACTTGAGTAACCTCTGTGGGAAGAGAATGGTCTTCATAGTAAACTTAAGGTAACAAGTCAAAACATTGATTACACAATGTTCAGTTTCGTTTCCTGCTGACTGGGTACCGACCTATTGCGCAACTTAGTATAATAACCAGTCCAGAATTTTAAGGCCGATTTATATAACTGGATACATAAATATTAATCAGTATTATTTGATACATCTAATCACTTGTATATTGCAACACTACGTTCCATCTAATCCTTGCAAACGTGCAGCGAGCTCTGTCGTACAGCGAGCTTTGACAAACAGAAAGCTGGAAATCGTGGAAATTTCAAAACGAGGCTCTGCCGCTAGAAATGTTTGGCGGTCTGGTACGAAATTGATATTATTTTTAATCACGTGCGTTACAGAACTATTAGGAATAAGCGCAAAAAACACATAACAGATGTAACCAAAGAACCAGATGCCCTGTGTATCATTTTACGACCTCATCAAACAGGGGCAGTCTGTGACATCTTAGTTAAGGTCATGCTGCCTACACCTCTCCATAAAATATAGAAATACGATGTTATTAAAGTTTAAAATTAAAATTCATTTGTAAATACCATTTTCTTATGAAACAAGAAATTGGAATACAGTATAACCATAGTTGTTTGTGATATCTATTTCCATTTTCACATTGGACAATTCGGATCGGCTGAAAAGTAGGTCATTGTCTGAATAGGTTAATGAGACTCATGTTTCGGTTTGTACGAGCGACACAACCTTTTCCACACCCATAAGAAAGTCGAGCCAAGACATTCACGATTTCCACTAAATCATATTTAGGACACCAGTGTTTGCAGAGGCATTTTATTATTTGCGAGAAAGGTTTTGCAGGTTACCTGACCAATGAAAAGATATGGTTTCCAAAGAGAATAGACGGGTGGGTAGTTGTGTTGCCTGCGCATGTTAAATCAAGGAGCGGTATACTGTGTCTCAGTCCTGTACCCATCATAAAATGCTGTTATCTCACTGTGATGGCGACCAGTGAAGATCCGGGGTAGAATAGGTCTTCAGCAACCCATGTGCTTGCCATAAAAAGGCGACTATCTTGTCGTAAGAGGCGACTAACGGGATCGGGTGGTCAGTTTCGCTGACTTGGTTGACACATGTCATCGGTTCCCAATCGCGCAGATCGATGCTCATGCTGTTGATCACTGGATTGTCTGGTCCAGACTCGATTATTTACAGACCGCCGCCATATAGCGGGAATATTGCTGAGTGCGGCGTAAAACTAAACTCACTCACTCACTCACTCACTGTGATGGCATGTCAACTTGATGTGTGACAAGTGCCTGAACTAATCCGGGTCTTATCAATTTACCGCTTCGGTGAAACCCACAATCACGGGTGACAAGCCTCAAGTCTAGGAGGTGGGTGACAGAAAAGAAACGCGATCGAAGGTTCTAGCATGCCTATGTATTGCAATTTTCTGTGACATTAATTAAAGGTAAATTAATTAAAGTGTACACGAAAAAAAATCGCGTTTTTTCTTATGTGAACCAAAATGGAATTGTTTAAGTACTTAATATCAATATTTGAAAATTTACACTAAATTCTTACAGTGAAAGAATAACCCGCACTATTAGTGCTGAAATATTATACCATTATGAGGCCTCTGTTTGCCCATCTAAACAGGCCAGATCTAGAGTTACCGCCCTTTGATTATAACATAATTGGTGCCAGTTGAATTAGACTGGTCTCCCGTCTAGTCCCAAAGCAAAAGTTGTAAATACTGACATTAATCAAGATAAATAAGTATGTAAAAATACGAAAGAAACTTTAAAACTGAAAATATAAGCAGCAAGATAGAAATGATCGTGTGCATTTTCATTCATGGCCTCATCTCAATGAGAATACCAAATAGGTATAACAATGTTGACATACATATCACTATGTCGGGAAGCGACTTACACTATCAAACCATCGATAGAATTTCATTTGTTTCACAGGCGGACTTTGCGTTGTGGGTGTGCCTATAATCCCTTGACTCGAACATGAACATGGCACTCGACTACAATTTCCTTGCCTAAGGGACGCAATTCTGTATGTCAAATTGCTGTGTCACCCAATCCTCCCGAAGTGAAGCGTGTATATTAGCTTTTATTACCCACGTGGTCAATGTATGTGTAGTTGCACACTATCTTGTACGTCACACCAGTGTCGTATTGCGTTGACCTGTATTGTAACGACTTGACCTGAGATTATAGCGATTTGATTGGATAACCGATGGCCACGGTTATTTAGGTCACGTTGTGACGGAACTACTTTTTCATTCATAACAAACAACCGCATTCATTCATTCTACAAATTATATGCATTGTGAGATTGTAAACATTGCGAACGTTGCCGTATCGCTGTTCAATTGTGAGTTGAACTGAGGCATTATACGCGTTGAAAAACAAAAACGCAATGTTTCCACCAGTGATGTTATCCGAGTGAAGCATCTGCAAACCAAGAAACGGGGTGCTACGGAGTAGTTTACTGCAGAAGGCTGTACGAGGCGATGACAACTGACATGCATCGTGACGTCGGTTATTAAGGGGACAGACGAGAATGGCATAGTGACGTCAATACAGTGTGACGTCATGCAAAAGTGTACTACAGGACAAAATTCACACTCCGGCGCAGTGATGACTTAGCATAACATCACTGCCACAGGATAATTTGCATATCACGTGACCGGACTTTCCTCTTTTGTAAACACACGCGCACATTCATAATAAGAAGAGACTGGCCTTACGCAAGCTTTTCGGCGCGCTCTTCGCAATGTTTTACATTGTTACATATATATTCTTCCACAGATGCGACAGTAAGATTTATGACAGTACATATTTAGATATCAAACTGGCTGCATCGTTTACTCTCCGTCGGGTTCGATGACAGCACGTGGAGCCGTACAACCTATGTAAACAAAGGATCGCTACGCAAATCGAAATAGTGTTAAATGTTTTAGGATATTTTCTAAGTGAAACTAAACCATTCTATCAAAGATGTTTAATTAGACGTGTAGACTCGTCAAAAATAAAAGAGTTAAACTATGCTGATTTGCCGCATGGAACTCTGGGTAGGAGAGTGGACAAAATTCTTCCGCAACCTCTTTATGAAACCGGTTTCGGTTTGAAACCATAACAATAACAAAAATACGCTATTTTGTCAATTTAATGCATGTAATACGTGGGTTATAAAAAAATACTACACTCTGTCTCATAGCATACGAATTATACGAAACTCGCGACCTTCCTATGGTTTCTGACCTCGCTTTCGCTCGGTCAGATACCATAGGAAGGACACTCATTTCGTATAATTCGTATGTAATGAGACCTCGTGTAGTATTCTCTATTTACTACCTTACACTGAGTAAGGAAATCAATACTGTTGTTTTTTTTTCAAATAAGCGTCATCCATTGATCACAATGGATTAAAACTGTTTAAGTGACTTGTCCTTTGATTGTATAGTTAACATATGATGGGCGGCTTCTTTATTCTCGTTGACGTTTTTATTTAACGTACACTAAACGCCCAATGCATTCCATATTGATTCATTTTTAGGAAATTATTTTTATAAACATTTAACCTCTAAAAAAATTCTTACCTATTTATAGCCCAGGTCACTTGAATGTCAAGGCCATCTATGGCCGACAAGTGAGTATGATTCCCGATGGTTTTGGAGAGAATGCCTGCTTACTGTCGATGAAATGATTTGTTGATATTGCAATAAGTTTTTAGACCCGTGGAATGCCGCTTCCGATCGAATCTAGCCCTACATAGGAGCTGTCAACGTTGCTGGAATTAATAAAACGAATTTAAAAGGTGAGTTTTCGCTGTGAGTTTTCGCTGTCTTGGCTGATCCATGATTTTGGCTTGGAATTGCGAAGGTAGCTGTTTTCGGTGATTCGTGGCGTATAACTTTTGAAATAATGATCCGATTGTGACCATTTATAGATCATATTGTAGGGAAATCATCTAGCTTTCGATCCGTAGGCCTCGACCGGCCCTTAACAATAGTTTACGTGGTGAAATTTAACGTTGATCGAGGAGGGGGTGGTTCCGTCGTTACATCCCTTTCCTTTTATATAATACTAGGGTAGGGTCTATATACCCATATGTCTTTCTAACGCTGTTTCTAAGCGTGACACGCCCCTGTGGCTAGAAACGCAAGGTACAAACCAATCACCCAACAAACAAACAAACAAACAAAACAATGTAACAAAGTCAGCCCAGCGGACCATGTGGTCAGTGATAGCAGCGGTCAGGGACAGGGCTAAACAAACAAGTTGTTTACCCACCGAGTGATTTACCACCGAGTGACCACAGCATGAGTGGGGAAGGGCTCTTGAAGGGGTTCTTGAGTATCTTCTTAAAACGCAGAACAAGCAGAACACCCTCTTAAATGCAGCGATAACAGCAACTAGAGATAGAAAGACAAACAAGTTGTTTACCCACCGAGTGATCACAAGATAACCGGGGAGAAACGATGACTTACGCCTGACCCTTGTTGACCGGGTACATGAAGCATATATAAACCCAGACTCCGAGCCTTAAGCAGAGACAGCCCTAGCAGCAGCCGAGTGTACCCCTCCTCCAGCTTGGAGGCAGGGACATTCCCCCCAGTAGAGAGACACAACCTCAGACGCAGTCTCAGCAGCAGTCGGGTGCACACCTCCGCCAGCTTGGACGCAGGGACATTCTTCCCCAATGGAGCCGACCTGGTTCTGATAGCCGCTCTGGGCTTATGATGCGACAGACGTCCTCCTTGGAATAAAACATCCATCTCCTTGTACTTCTGGTGTTGTCTCTTACTTTGTTACAACAAACAAACAAACAAACAAACAAACAAAACAATCAAACAAACAAATAAACAAACAAAACAAGCAAACAAACAAAACAAACAAACAAACAAAACAAGCAAAAGGAACGAACGAACGACCAAACAAACAAACGAACAAAAAAACACAAAAAACCCACAAACGAACAAATATTCCTGTTGTCATCACCATACACATATTCGTGGGTATCACCAAACGGTAAATGTCTGAGACCTATCATTTAGTGCTTTCCTCAAACACTAGGTTTACACGCCTGAAATACTGTTAAAAGAGGCGTCAAACCCAACTCTCCCTCTTGCCTTGCAGCTACTATGAACTGCCATGGCAAAAAAAGTAACACATTTGAAAACTGAATTTGTCCAAATCATTCCAATCATAAACAGTACCTTACACTGAAAATTTCTGCGACAAAATGCAAACTTACGGGCCAGAGTGAGTGAGTGAGTTTGGTTTTACGTCGCTTATAGCAATACTCCAGCAATATCACGACACCAGATCGAAATGGGCTTCATACATTGTACCCATGTGGGGAATCGAACCCCGGGTCTTTGGCGTGACGAGCTAACACTTTAACCACTCGGCTACCCCACTGACCCTTATGATCCAGATCACATGATCCTTGAATACTTCACCAACAATTCCTGTCAAAAAAGAGAGCACACTTTCTTTTTCTTAATTCATAATTCCTTCATTAAAGTTTTTTAAACATTCATGCAGAGAGAAGTACTTATGAAACTCGTTCAAATTGTAAAAAATGCCTGAAATTTTCAGATAAAGGTTATCGGTTATACGACGTCAATCAGGCTCTTGTTTCGTTTTATCACAATCCCGTGTTGGGGTAATGACGTTATCAATTCCCATTCCTCTGCACAATTCATAAACATCGTTAAAGGCGTTTCTAATGTCATTAAATATACAGGATAAGTGGACCATTAGTCTGCGCATTCTGTACTCGAGTAATGCATCGAATTCTAGACCCGTTCCAGCATAATTCGTGTTTCACATTACGGATCGGATGGTACGGATATCTGAGTCATCTCAGAGTTAAGTCCCTTGGAAAGCCAGAATCCTATGATCGTATGTTCGAATCCCGTTTTGCTCAGATTATGTCTCAATCGCCTCAGGTGTCACAACTGGTTGTGCAGAGTTAAGTCCCTTGGGCAACCAGAATCCTGTGATCGTATGATCGAATTCCGTTCGCTCAGATTATGTCTCAATCGTCTCAGGTGCCACAACTGGCTGTACAGATTTAAGTCCCTTGGGCACGCGGGAATTTGTGATCGTAAGTTCGAATCCCGTTTCGCTCAGTTTCTTGTGGCATGGTATCTCAGTGAGCTAGCACTATAAAACCAGCTTAAGTCTGGGCTAGTACAAGCAGCCGCACATACACATACACACGCATGCACGTCGTCATATGAACGAAATATTCTCAAGCACGACGCTAAACCCAATTTCACCTCACCTCACCTCGAAATATGACAGTCATAGATTAATGGAATCTATACTCTGTGAACTCTTCAAATATATTTATTAACATCTGTCTGTGAAGGTGGTATTGCCGATCAAGGTCATTGTCGTGAAGCTGCTCTGGGGGAACGGAACAGAACTGTGCCCGTGAGGATTCTGGTTAGAATTGGTCTTCAGCAACACAGCTTGTAAGAGGCGACTAACGGGATCGGTGCATCAGGCTCGCTGACTTGGTTAACACATGTCATCGTATCACAATTCCATTGATCGATTCTGATGCTGTTGATCATTGGATTGTCTGGTCCAGACTCGTATATTTACAGACTGCCGCCATATATCTGGAGTACTGCTGAGTGCAGCGCTAAACAATCAATCAACCAACCCACCAACCAACCAACTAACTAACCAACCAACCAACTGAATAGAAGTGAAGTGATCTTTATTACTCTCGGGTCACAAGCAGTGACATAACAGGTACAAATCAAACATTGCTGATGCAAAATGTTGTGCACATGACTGACTGACTGAGTTTAGTTTTACGCCGCTTTTAGCAATATTCCAGCAACATCACGGCGGGGGGACACCAGAAATGGGCTTCGCTCATTGTACCCATGTGGGGATTCGAACCCGGGTCTTCGGCGTGACGAGCCAACGCTTTAACCACTAGGCTACCCCACCGCCCCTGTGTACATGAACACAATAAAACAGGATTAACATAATAACATCGAACAGTGGAATCGGGTACAGAAGACATCTGAGAATCAAAGAAATATTCTTGAAATATTCTTTAAGTTTAAACTTCATGATTATTGCAAATATCGAAGATATTCATTAACGTTCATAATTTACGGACATTAAAAATTAAATTCATTTTACACACATGCTGGGGCTAAATGAATTGTTATGAATGAATTGTTTCCCCTCTCTTTCAAATGACGGACACATAAACATGAAAGAGTGAGTACATAACCGATGTCAAACAGTCGACAGAGTGGGCATTTTCGTTCATTATAAACCTCAAGTGACGTCACTCAATTATCTTGCCAGGTTCTCCTTTTACCCATTTCTGGTGTCCCCCTCCGTGATACATACATATATACTAACATTTGTATAGCGCCGATATCCAGCTCAGGTGCTCAAAGGCGCTTTGTTTTCCCCTCGATCACTGGATGTCAATCTCATCAATCTCAACTCCTTGCGGAGCATACAGCTCTTGCAGCCACTAGGCGCACCGAGTGAGTATGGCTTTCCCATCCTTACGAGGTACCCATTCACAGCTGGGTGGACTGGGACACATAGTCACAGTACTTTGTCCAAGTTTACTGCACGTTGCTGTACCCGCAACTGGGTGTTTGCACGTATTCATGTGGCCACCATCTCGTCATATACTAACGGATTCGTGGGTTCTTTTAAGTTCACAGGGTTGTGTACTGTACACTAGGGGTTGTGACAACACCGAAAGAGTCTGCACACAAAGTTGACTCCAACGTTTTTACACCCAGTCACAGGTCGGCTCGATCCCGTCACCTCCAGCTCGCTGGATCACTAGCCTGGCGCTTGAGTCAGCTCGCCCACCACGCCACGCTGGGACATTGCTGGAATATTGCCAAAAGCGAAGTAAAACTAAACTCACTCACTCACTCTTGTTCAAGTCCCTGCATTATCTTGCTCCATCATTAGTCAGTATCTCCCATAATATCCCCATCTGGACTTTGAAGAAAATAAATCACGAATATTTGAGATAGCACCCACAAAAAGAGAGACCTACAGTGACAGATATTTTTTTCCAAACCAGGACTATTTGTGGAGTGAGTGAGTGAGTGAGTTGGGTTTTACCCCGCTTTTTAGCAATATCCCAGCAACATCACGGCGGGGGACACCAGAAATGGGCGTGATATTGATGGAATATTGCTAAGCGGCGTGAAACCATACTCACTCACTCACTTTGCCGGGGCACCTAAGCAATTTGTTGGAACAGGCGCTTTATAAATATTAACGCTATTATTTTGAATGAAAACCACATCGAGTATACACAGTGAGGACATCGAGGTTGACTTTTAAAGCTGGCTATCGATCATAGAGATCAATACTCGTTAATTAAATATCGATCAATTATCGATAAATATCGAAGAAGTAACTTCGAAGAAAAATTCCAAAATCGTTTGAAAGAAATTAATCTATTTCACACCACTGGTGAGCGTTTATGCATGAGTTACTAACGAAATAGGGTCCTGAAGATATATCAGAAGCAACCAATGAATACAGGCCTAACTGTAGTGAGTAAATTAAAAGTTAACTTTATTCTATCACAAAAGTTTACATACGATATCATCAATACCAAAATTTTCTTATCAATAATCATTAATATTTTCCTATCGACAATATTTCCGATTATTGATAATTTTAGAAAACATATATCAGAAGCAGTCACAGAATTCCCTCATAACTTTGTATATTGTGTGAGTAATTAAAACTGTTTTCTGTTACAAAAGTTAATGCACAATATTATTTAGGGCACAATTTTGATATCGATAATCAATAATAATTCTTCCTAACGATATTCCCGATTATCGGTCTTGTTAGTGTCGGACTATTTATCATAGACATAGGGATATCGTGAACAGTCTTTGTTTCACGGTTTTGTTCGTATTTCCTCTAATAAGCATCCGTGCATTTATTTTTTCAACAGACTTCAAGACCCTGCGCTTCAAGGCCTGGCGCTTATTGGAGTCACAGCGTTTAATTGCCTCTACCGCAATTAATTATTAGTGAGCGTTAAAAAGTTTGGCACCATTCCTTAATAAATCTGTTTTGGGATCAAGGGAGAATACATTCATAAAAACGTACCTAATAAGCGTTTATTAGACACCCGGCGCTTATTGGAGACCCGGCGCTTATTGGAGACATGGCGGTTATTGCGCTTACTGGGTGTACCGTAATTAAAAGTAAGTGAGCGTTAAAAGTTAGAGACCATTCTTTAATGAATCTATTTTGGGATCAATGGAGAATGCATATAATGAAACGTACCCGGCGCTTACTAGATTCACGGCGCTTCTTAGAGGCCCTGCGCTTACTTCTTAAACCGTTGCTTTATCCCCGACTCTTATTAGAGGCCCGGCGCTTATTAGGGGAAATACGGTACTTGGGAAGCAAAGCATGCCAACTATTTTTTAACTGGGCAATTCTGTTTCATTTATCGATCAGTTTAGCCAGCCCTATCTACCTTCACCACTTGCATTGCCGCTGATAGTAATTAAATATCGGTGATGAGTGAGTAACTGCATTGGGGGCTTGGTGCCAGGTACGGGATTTTGTGTAACAGGTGCGTAACCGGAAGTCACGGTTGACGACCTTGCAAGTGTACTTCTTCGTCCTGAGACATCTCTTGATGCAGTAGCTGAGTGGTTTGAAGTGGAATGTCTTGACGTTCAGTCCAAACATCACATAGTTCTTGTATAACTCGAACTTATCGCTGAACGTTTTGCATTCTGCAGTTAATGAAAGAAAACGAGTGACTATAACAAGTCCGTTTGGCTCAAAAGCGGACCGATGAATTGCAATCTAACTCGAAAACGTATAAACATAAAATACTCAATGAAACACTGATCATAATGAAAACGTAAGACCAACTCTGAGAGGTGTTTGCAGAATTTATGTCCTAAAAATAAAAAAGTTGTTTAACAAGCTATCATTAAAATATCGACACAGTTCACTATTTGTTACGAGTGAGGAGTGCAGAGAAAGGGACAGTCTGGTGTGTGAGAAAGGATGGAGACGGCACAGCACAGGTTAATGAATCAATCACTTTGTCGGCACTTGTGCACGTGCTTCTCTAACACCTGGCTGTCCCTTTCTCAGCACTCCTCCCTCGTAACAAATAGTGAACTGTGTCAATATTTTAATGATAGCTTGTTAAACAACATTTTTAATTTTAGGACATAAATTCTGCAAACAAATGATAGAGTTGGTCTGATATTTTGATTATGATCAGCGTTTCATTGAGTATTATATGTTAATTAGTTTTTGAGTTAGATTGCAATTCATCGGTCTGCTTTGGAGCCAAACGCACTATAGTTCATGTTGGAACCTGGGGTAATGTGCAAACAAAGAGCTCTCGGCCACTGGGGCAATATGCCTCTCTATCAGATGTATTAAACATTTATTGATACTGAATGAAAAGGCATGTAACTTGATATTTTGTGATTCAGTTTGATGTTTGATGTTTGGATATTAATTTTATTTTTGAGATGACCCCTGGCGACTTCTATTGTTCTATTATGTCAATTACATCACTTGACTGCATCACACATTGTGAACAATGGGTGGTGGCAAAGTGAGGTTATCCCTATCAGATATCCCGCTGGAACCCGGATTACACGAAGGAATGTGAGGAGTAGTATACACGATGGAGGTACAGCTCATGGATTTTTAGTGGGGGCGGGAACCGAATTGAGGTGAGGTTAGGTGAAATTGGGTTTAACGTCGTGCTTGAGAATATTTCACTCATATGACGACGTGCATGCGTGTGAATGTGTATATGCGGCTGCTTGTACTAGCCCAGATTTAAACTGGTTTTATAGTGCTAGCCCACTGATCAGATACCGTGCCGCAGTGAAGCATGGATACCCCACTTAGACACATTATACTGACTCCGAGCCGACCAGTCCTTGTTGTACCCATTAATACCGAGCGCCAGGCAGCGACCAACAAGTACCATATTTTAACGTCTTTTGGTATGACGCGGTCGGGGATCGAACCCGCGACCTTCCGCACTCCGGACGGACGCTCTAATCACTACACCACAGAGACGGTCGAATTGGGTCGAAATGGCTGGATAAAGGTCAGTGGTCCAGTATCTCCATCGTGCATACTACTTGTGGAGCCCATCACTGGTGTAATGATATTGAGTGAGTGAGTTTAGTTTTATGCCGCACTCAGCAATATTCCAGCTATATTGTGACGGTCTGTAAATAATCGAGTCTGGACCAGACAATCCAGTGATCAGCATGAACATCAATCTAGGCAATTGGGATATGATGACATGTGTCAACCAGGTCAGCGACCCTGACCACCCGATCCCGTTGGTCGCCTCGTTGAAGATCAATTTTAACCCGGACCTTTACAGAGATTACTTCTGCATGGATACAAGTAATCTCTCAAGATTATCATCGTTTTAAAAGTCTGTGTGCTAATAATTTGTTTCAGCAAATAATACACTTGATGCATGTCTCGTGAGTACGATCACGCACAATCATCCCTGGTACGATCCACACAGCTTTCCTAACCTATCGTAACTCTGAACTACATCATTGGCTAACGAATGACGCAGTGCTTGGTGGATCGGGCTCTAGGTCGCACATTGTGGAGAAAATCACACTGTAATGACACTAGACGCTCCTTGAGCATTCTTAGACAAACAGATGTTTTGTCCTAGCACAACAGACTTAGCCAAATGTATATAATTACCAGAAAGGATCCTGCATCTGTTAAGCGATGGATCCATGCTGTAACCTATAGCGCACCTACATGGTTCAGCTCCACAGTCCGAAGGAGCCTCTGTCGTAAGTTCAGTCTTGTTGCCTGGAATAAAATGAAATAAAACAACCCCCAGTCCTCTTTCTCCTCCTACTACTACTATTACTACTGCTGCTGCTATTACTACTACTACTACTGGTACTACTACTACTGCTGCTGCTACAACTACTACTATTGTTGCTGCTATTGCTGTTGTTACTACTACATCAATATATATTAATGCTAATATTATTTCTACTACTAAATTTACAACCTACTACTACTATTACAGCTACTAGTCCTGCTGCTACTGCGACTCTTACTACTACTTTTACTACTACTATTTCTACTACTAATCTTTCTACCACTACTACAATTAGAACTACTACTACGACTGCTACCGCAAATGTTACTTTTACTACTACTACTACTACTGCTGCTGCTGCTCTACTTCTTCTACCACTACTACTATTTCTACAACAACTGCTAGAAATTGGACTATTGACATATTACTACTATTTTACTACTACTACTACTACTACTACTACTACTACTACTATTACTACTACTACTACTACCACTACTACTACTACTACTACTACCACTACTATTACTACTACTACTACCAGTACCTCTAATTTTCTAATTCTACTACCACTACTACGATTACAACAACTACTACCACTACTACTACTACTAGTACTACAACTACTCCTGCTACTACTACTGCTACCACAACTATTCGTCGAGTACTACAACCACCACTGTAGATATGACGACTATTAATTGACAGCTATACCTATTGCTTTTAGAAAAAAAGCAAAATATTGTTTTCAAGTTTTTTTAATATCCAGATTTGATATAGCTTCCGAATTGGTGTGTAATCTGATTGTATCTTTACCATTTCATCCCTTTCCTTTGAACTCACCCCGTATACAGAGTACACCTATACCAAACACCACGTCAGTCAAGCTGTGCATTCGTGAAAAGGTCTTCATTTTACCCAACTAAACTTCCCATTTTTAAGGGGCGATTGGCTAGCCTAGTAGTTAAAGCGTTGGCCCGTGACGCCGAAGGCCCGGGTTCGATTCCCCACATGGGTACAATGTGTGAAGCCCATTTCTGGTGTCCCCCGCCGTGATATTGCTGAAATATTGCGAAAGCGGTGTAAAATCATACTCACTCACTCACTCCCATTTTGGAATAGCTATAAACGTTCACATTACCTGGAACTTGATTTCTGTCAGCCCATTTACCTACAGTGCTATTGTCTGAAAGCAGAACATCAATTTGAATATTGACGCGTTAAACTATGTTGGAGGACATTTCTAATTTGCAATTTGTAATTTACAATTACATGGCATTACAGTAGAGGAGGCAAGGGCCCTAAGATAATGATGATTCAGGATTTCCTACGATTTATTATTTTAATCAGTAAATAATAATAACAACGATGTATATAGCTATATACAACAAATGAGAAGTAACTTTCTAATTACCAGAATCTCTCCTCGTGACATCCGTAGTCTCTGTAGGGATGGTGTTTGTGTCTGGGAATGAGACGACATTATCAGTTAAACAGGTGCTGTTCATGCCTTTGTTTGCAAAAAAAAATTAACAAATCCATGTATAGTTTTTTCTAAATTTTATGTTAATGTTTTGCTAGTGTTTGTTGTTGCAAGGCAAGAGACTGGGCAGGGATACTATCTTAATATAATGTTTGTCACATTTGTCAAATAACTGTATAGCTTCTTCAGCAACCCATTCTTGTCATAAAAGGCGACTATGCTTGTCGTAAAAGGCGACTAACGGGATCGGGTGGTCAGGCTCGCTGACTTGGTTGACACATGTCAGCATATCCCAATTGCGCAGATCGATGCTCATGCTGTTGATCACTGGATTGTCTGGTCCAGACTTGATTATTTACAGACCGCTGCCATATAGCTGGAATATTGCTGAGTGCGACGTAGAACTCAACTCACTAACTCTTTTACCTTGACCAGGATCCTTACTTCGGCGAACTTCTGTTGTTATCTGCTCAGTGCTTAGGTCTGAAAGTAAATTAGTTGCTTGTGTCAGTTGGCCTTACCTTATCCAATGTAATCAATGACTTTATAACTTCTTTTTTGATCTGTCCTAATTGATTGATTGTAAACACATGTACATCTCTGGCTTCCTGTAAATCTGGTATATATAACATGTTTTCTACACCTGTCTTTAATCACCTGAAGAAGTGTCCAGAAGTGGCCCAGAAACGTTGTGTTATACAATAAATATTAAATTGCCGTCCATATACTTGTCTTATATTACACTGTTGATGATTTTGCCTTTTACTGATCGTTTGTATTGGAACACAACCCCTATGATACTTGGTAATGCTGAAGGCTATGGTGGTGTGGAGGCTGCACATCCTCCGAAAGTTCTTTGTGGAGCCCCATTCACTATCAGGAATGCGTGTAAACGGGTCAAGGACACTGATCTGATGATGAGCCAGGATTTGCTACATTTATTTATGTCAATCAGTAAATAACAACACCATCAATTGTAGCTAAATATACTAGGCACACAAAGAAGAGATTAGTGACATGTATCCAACATGCATGCACGTGCCACGTTCCTTGACGTCAGTTGGTTCGTCCTTGAGACGTGCAATACGTTGTTGCACGTGCATTCCGGGAAAGAGAAACAGAGCAAATGAATGCCACACAATGCTATCACTTTGGAAAGCTCAACCCCTACCCTTGCGATCGTTCAAAAAATTAACCGGCTATTGAAACACATAGCATGCCAAGGCTCACGTCTGCACAACGCAATGAGGCCATTAGGATGGTCTGCGGTAGAATGTCTCAACGACAAGTGGCTGCACATTTCCACTGCCACCGGAACACCATTTCTGCACTGGTGAGACGCTACCAGAACACAAATGACGTCATCGATCGGCCACGTTCTGGACGCCCACGTGTGACAACGCCAAGACAGGACAGATGGATAAGGGTGACCCATCTGCGCCACAGGTTTCAGACTGCAGTGATGACTGCCCGAACCATCCCAGGACTTCGCCGTATCCACCCCAACACAGGTGGACAACGTCACGTCCTCACGGCATCAGACCACGACGTCCCGCCATATGGCCTATCCTGACACAACGTCATCGACAAGCTCGCCGAATGTGGTGCCGAAATCATGTCCGCAGACCCTTGTTTTGGTGGAGAAATGTTGTTTTTACAGATGAGTCCAGGCTTAACATTTCCAATAGTGATGGACGTCAACGTGCCTATAGACGCGTGGGAGAACGTTATGCACAGGCCTGTGTCTTGGAGAGGAATCGCTGTGGTGGTGGTTCCGTGATGATTTGGGGTGGAATAACAGCCCGCCTTTGGTGATTGTTCAGGGCAACTTAACTCGTGTGGGCTACAGGGATCAGATTCTTCGACCTGTGGCAATTCCTTTTCTGCAACGTCATGGCCCTGGGTTAACATTCCAACAGGACAATGCCCGCCCTCATACGGCAAGGGTTGCTATGGATTTCTTGCAACACCACAACGTTGACTTACTGCCCTGGCCTGCAAATTCACCGGATCTCTCCCCGATAGAGCATGCTTGGGACGAAATGGATCGACGTCTACGCCGTCTTCCTAATCCGCCAGATAACGTCCTTGACCTTGCAACAGAACTTGAGAGAATCTGGCGTGACATCCCACAAGCCTTCCTTGCACGTTTGATAAGCTCTATGCGTCGTCGATACACTGCTATTCTCAATGCCGATGGTGGACATACCCGTTATCGAGCTTGTGACATGGTCGTGTGACCCCTGTCCCGCTTGTGGATTCGTGACGTCATTGTGAATGACTTTTCAATTGAAATTTTCCGGACTTGTTATGGTCTCATTATCCCTCCATTTAAGTTTATATGTACCCTTGACATTGTTATCGTACTTATCAACTGGGATAATATTTTGACAATGCACAGTTTCTTTATGTGGCTAGTATACAACAAACTGCACATAAAATGGGTCGCATTACCAGAATCCCTCCTTTCGACATGCGTAGTCTCCGTTGGGAGTGTGCTTGTGTCTGGGAATAAGACGATTCATACACACATTATCAGAAGCTGTTGAGGATTTCATGCCACTGTTTGTAAAAGAATATCAAGAACACATATATCGTTTTAAAAATAATATCATGTCAACATTTTATTACGAAGCTAGTAACTTGACAATGAATAATATAAAATTTGTGTCACATTTGTCAAGTTGCCGTGTAGCTTCAATTACCTTTACTAGGGTGCATCCTTCCGTGAACCTCTGTCGTTGTATGATCAATGCTTATGTCTGAAAGTAATAATAATAATAATGTCCACTTGTATGGCGCCGTTTCCACACACTAGTGTATGCTCATGGCGCCCCGTGTGTAAAGCTTTAAAACTGCAGCAATTGTACAAGTCATTCGTAATATTTCCTGAAAAGGTGGGTCTTCAATGAAGATTTGAATAAGTCAAGAGATTTTGCTGTTTTGATGGTTATGGGAAGACTGTTCCACAGTGAAGGAGCAGCATAGCTGAATGATCTGTGACCATAGTTCTTGAGATTGACAGGGGGTGTTAGGAGGAACTGTTGGTGTGATCTCAGTTGTCGTGGCGGTGTGTACACTGAGATGAGTTCAGAGAGGTACTGAGGCGCTAGGTCATGTAGACATTGGAACACAATGGTCAAGATCTTGAATTCGATTCTGGCTTGGATGGGCAACCAGTGAAGAGACTTTAGGACAGGGGTTATGTGAGATCTTTTAGATGTTAGGGATACAATGCGGGCTGCAACGTTTTGGATTTTCCGGAGTTTTGTCAAGTGTGCAGAGCTGAGTCCAAACAGTATAATGTCATACAGAGATGACCGTGTTTAAACCTAAACTCTTGGCGGTTAGGTGTACGGTGCACATAAGACAAAGTGATCATATTGTCTCATATCTAATTTCCAAGACATAATGAGGGTGGTACGTCGTTGGGTGCATTTATAGAGATTATTACACGAGCAAGTGTGTCTTACGACTTATAGGAAACGAGTGTGAAATTTTGTATTGCACGAGGTTCGTATAAGTCGTATGACACACTTGCTCGAGTGTAATACTTTCTGTATCATCCATTTTAGACTTGTCATGTAGATTTGTGCAGAAAAAACACGGTAAGCGATTGTGACGGCCTTATTAATCGACGTCTCGTTCCATTGTTTAATGACGCCACAGACGACGAAATACATACACAATGGTTGCCGGGCAAAAGTGGTATGTGCACATGTGCACATATGATATATATGACACTGGCTATGTTTCATCATGGCGTGTGCTACCGGTAGGGCCTGCAATGCTTACACATTTGTTTACACAGCTGGTTTTCAGTGATCTATTTATTTACTTTTCTCAGCTGTTATTCCCTTTATACCAAACATAATTTGTTTCTGAGGATAGTCAAGACTGGGTATTTCCCTGCAGTGACCTTCTATATCTAAGTTCTCATTTTGAAAAGAGTTGTCATCCTACCAATAATCTAGTTGTGAACATATTATTACCCTGATCGTCATCTCTTCTGTCCCTCATTGTTCCTGTGTGTGGAGTGTTTATGTCTGTAGAAGATGAGTTTTACCTTATTAATACATATAACTATATATTTATAAAGAACTACATTTAATGCTTCATCTTTTTATAAATAGAGAATCTCCCCCGAGTGTCTTTTGATATCAAATATATCACCACGAGTTGATCAAGTTTAAAATACCCGAGGATATTTTTACTTTTATCAACGAGTGTTGAGTGAAGACACGGGGGTGAGATTCTACTTATCATCAACAATCACGCTTCATTAGTTTTCAATGAACAATGTACATCTGTAATGGGTACATTAGACTTGCAGTGCAGCGATGTCATACCAGTGTGACATCATCAGGCGTTTGACGTCATAGCGTTGTGAGTCATGTAATTCATGACGTCAGGGCATTGTACAAAATCTATTGTCAAAACGATATCTCCTCTACAGTTTTGGATGATAAATAGAGAATCTCACCCAAGTGTCTACTGATATCAATTATATCAACATAAGTTGATAAAGTTACAAATATCCGAGGCTTGCCTTTATCAACGAGTGTTGATATAATTGATATCAGTAGACACGAGGGTGAGATTCTATTTTATCATCAAAATTCATTCTTCATTAGTTTTCAATAAAAAATGTACATCTCTCAACACTGTACTACCATTCGACTTGCTGTGCAGAGATGTCATAGCATTGTGAGGTCATCAAGTTCATGACGTCATAGCATTGTCATGGCATTGTACAAAATCTACTGTCAAAACGATATCTCCTAGGAGATATCATATGATCTCACACAAGCGATATCTCCTGTGGAACACAGTTTTGGATGATAAAAATGTATTTCCCCAGGACACTAACAAAATGGCAACAGCAAACCCGTCAATAACGTAACAATTACAACATGCCATTTACAAATAAGACATAACTTTCTCTCAAGCAGGATAAATGTTTGGTCAAATTATGAATTGAGGTGACCAAAAGAAATACAATCATGGTGACTAATATTTTGCCAATTTCTTTCTGTTGGTAAAACGTGTGTCAGATTTCTGTGTTGCATTCTACTTTTTTAGGAATTTTTAATGTATCTTTTGGTGTTTTGCTTGATTTTCTCATTTTCAATGAGTAATCAACTTGCAGTGGGATGTGTCTTTGCCCATTACCTGGAATCTCGCTTTGGTATACATTTGTCCCCGTATTCACAGTGCTTATACCTGAAACTAAGAGAAAGAAATAGGATTAACAAGTAAAACTATGGTGTACGGTATTTCATTTTACTTTTATTATTATTTTTATTATATGCTTATTGTATAGCGCCAATATCCAGCTCAGCTCAGCTGCTCAAAGGCGCTTTGTTTTTCCTTCGATCATAGGATGTCAATCTCAAACGGCACATCGTATTTTTCAATCTCAACTCCCAGGGGATCATGCAAATCTTTTAGCTATTTAGGCGCACCGAAGTAATGTGGCTTTCCCATCCTTAGGAGGTACCCATTCACAGCTGGCTGGACTGGGACACATAGTCACAGTACTATGTCCAAGTTCACTGCACCCGCAACTAGGTGCTTGCACGTATTCATGTGGCCACCATCTGGTCTTTTACCGACGGATTCGTGGGTTCTTATAAGTGCACAGGGTTGTGTACTGCACACTAGGGGTTGTGACAACATTGAAAGAGTCTGCACACAAAGTTGACTCCAAGGTTTTTACACATGCGGTCACAGGTGGGCTCGATCCCGGCACCTCAACCTCGCTCAACGTGAATACATTCTACTTACAGTGTTTGGTTGTCTCTTGCAAAACTACATTATCGTTTTAAAGAATTACCTGGATAAACATTTGGGTCAGTCTCCTTTCTTGTATAGTGTACGCTTTTTTCTGAAAGTAAGATGATAAGTTGAGATAATATTCTGTAAATCACATTGTGGTGGATTGCTTTCCGTAACAACCACAGTGTCGGTTTTTCAAATATGTGCTTTTGTCCGAAAATATGATGATACGTTGATATATACTACCTATGAAAAGCTTAGACTCACTAGTGTAAATGTAGCCACTTACTTCAGTCGACTGTTTTGAACTAGATTTTGCAAAATATTCCATGCTGTTTAAAGGTACTGTTTACACTTGATCTGGACCCGTTTGCATCAAACTTTAATGAAGCATTAAACTTTCATTAAGTAATGTGTCATCAAATTCTGTTGTACTAAGGTTTTAATGACGTCGTGTTGTCATTAGCGCGTCATTAACTCAAGGAAGGTCCTGGGGTATCATTAGAGCGTCATTAAACTTCCTGGAAAAGTGAACATTTCTAGCAAGCGCTGTGTTATGAGCACAACGTTCATTTTCACACCCAATATGTTTCGTTGGTCTTAGTGACACAGACCAGTTGTAAGTTGATTCTACAAAGTATGAGGAATTCACCGATGCATTTGTCACAACAGAATATGAAATATACGTGTCCTATGATCGGCCTTGGCGAAACTTGACTATCCAATATGGCGGAAAGCTCACTTCGGCTATCGTGTTCGTGTATTTTCAAAAACATCCCAACATATTCTAGGTTTATCGGCGAGGTTTCAGAATTATTGAGATGTGTTTCTTCACTGCAGTCGAAATGTGTGTTTTTGTTCCGAGATTTAGCCTCAAAGATGCCATTTTGACAGCCGACCGAGAGTAACGCTTACGTGTTTACGTCGCGGAATTCTGGGAAATATTTAGGGGTATCCCCGAGTTTAATGAAAATATTTACATTAGGACGTCATTAGATAATGATACGCTAATTAGTGTTTGATACAACCGTTTTTATTGATGCCATTAACTAATGATGCATTAAGGATTTAATGTATCATTATGGTTTAATGTTGACATTAGTTAATGAAGCAATGATACAACCGGGATCCTAGTTGTATCTGTTATTTAGACAGCTGGACCTAGGTAAATAACCTAGACTAGAAACTTAATCGGGACGAAAAGAGAACCCATGATCCATGACAACCTTGCACATACATTGCAACCCCCACACCGTTAAGACTAACAATGGGGATGATGATGATGATGATGATGATAAAGGCAAATTAGTGCATCAACATAACTTTCTCATTACCTGGATAGACGTTTTGGTCAGTGTGTGTTCTTGTATGCTGTGTTGTTATGTCTGAAAGCAAAATGGTAGGTAGATATATCCTGTATACATTGATATGTGTATATTAACGTTTTACATATGTATACACTAAACGCCAAAAGATACTTTACCCTCCTACTTTTATGAATTACTTAAAAACTTTCAAAGATATGTTAGAAGGTATTGGTTTATAAGAAAGCTTAAAAACAAAGCTTTATGTAAATCACGAAAAACATTTCTCAAATGCATTCATATTTAGGTGCAATGCATCTTTTTCAGAAATAAACCAATAACAGTGACTAAGGTGTCTAAATGAAAGGTTGAAATAAACTTCTGCTTGGAAACAAAGATAAAACATTTAAAGTCACCATTTTTCAACTTTTACAACAAGAAGCAAATGTTGTAGAGTGTGCAAGATTGTGAAAGAATCATTCCCATGATTTCAGTCTTTTAAAACATTTTCTCCTGATTTGCATTAGTCAAAACAAGTAAAACGTGTCTTTGATATTGTGAAAAAGTGTTTAGGAACATCTAAAATTACCTTGTTAATATTTTTTTGCTTGCAAAGTAACATTTTTCCATTTTCTGTTTTCACATAGCAAAGTCAATCGCCAAAACGTAGCAATATTCAAGCAGTATTTGCATCAATTTCACGTGTCACGTGTCTATAGGGTATAAAGAGAGACTAGAATGCATGATATGATACACAAGTACGAGAAATAGTCTGGGACCAGACAATCCAGTGATCAACATGAACATCAATCTAGGCAATTGGGATATGATGACATGTGTCAGCGAGCCTGGCCACCCGATCCCGTTAGTCGCCTCATACGACAAGCATGGGTTACTGAAGATCATTTCTAACCCCGATCTTCACGGGTTCCATAAATTGAAGTCCAATCTGAATTGGTTTCCAGTTTCCAAATTCATAAACTTCTGGTTGGATGTGACGGTTTGATTATCTTGGTACCTTGTCCCCGTATGTACAGTGTCTTTCAGTGAACAACAACAGGTTGAGATCTAACAACAGGATGAGTTCTGACAACAGGATGAGATCTAACAACAGGATGAGTTCTGACAACAGGATGAGTTCTGACAACAGGATGAGTTCTAACAACAGGATGAGTTCTGACAACAGGATGGGTTCTAACAACAGGATGAGTTCTGACAACAGGATGGGTTCTAACAACAGGATGAGTTCTGACAACAGGATGGGTTCTGACAACAGAATGAGTTCTAACAACAGGATGAGTTCTAACAACAGGATGAGTTCTAACAACAGGATGAGTTCTAACAACAAGATGAGTTCTGACAACAGGATGAGTTCTGACAACAGGATGAGTTCTAACAACAGGATGAGTTCTGACAACAGGATGAGTTCTAACAACAGGATGAGTTCTGACAACAGGATGAGTTCTAACAACAGGATGAGTTCTGACAACAGGATGGGTTCTGACAACAGGATGAGTTCTAACAACAGGATGAGTTCTGACAACAGGATGAGTTCTAACAACAGGATGAGTTCTGACAACAGGATGAGTTCTGACAACAGGATGAGTTCTAACAACAGGATGAGTTCTGACAACAGGATGGGTTCTAACAACAGGATGGGTTCTGACAACAGGATTAGTTCTAACAACAGGATGGGTTCTAACAACAGGATGGGTTCTGACAACAGGATTAGTTCTAACAACAGGATGGGTTCTGACAACAGGATGAGTTCTGACAACAGGATAAGTTCTGGCAACAGGATGAGTTCTAACAACAAGATAAGTTCTAACAACAGGATGAGTTCCGACAACAGGATGAGTTCTGACAACAGGATGAGTTCTAACAACAGGATAAGTTCTAACACTAATCAATGAATCTAAACTGAGGGACTGATGGTGATATATAGGCAATTAGCATAATAAATTTAAATCGCCACGTTTCTTACGACATTCACATCCGTTGATGCCAAAAGCATATTATTTTATTTGTTACATGTAGGGCTAATGATATAAATTTAGTAGGTAATTGCTTCTCAAGTAGTGTTTTATACCGGACGCAAATCAACAAAACATTATATTCATGTTCAATGTAGCCTACATTGCACAGATTGCACAGCCTAATAGATGTAGCTCACTATAGCTTGTGTCATGTGTGTGAAAGTACCGTGTAACTCAATTACCTTTGATGGGATGCAATTTTCGTTGAACCTCCGTTGTTATACCGTCCGTTGTTGTACGGTCAACGCTTACGTCTGAAAAAAAAGAGAAAAATCATTTTCAAAATTATTATGTTGATGATTTTACGTTGATTTTGTCTAAGACACCTGACATGCTTGAAATGAATTGAAATGTGTTTCATTAGTTTACAAAATATAAATAAATGAATAAGTTGTTTTATATATGTATGTCCTTTTCAGCTCTACAACTGAAATTCCTGCTGCATTGACATACTTTACAGTATTCCAGACATTGAAGGGATTGTCTGCTTCTTGTGGGAGAAAGACCAGGTGATGCAGGTCTAATACATGGTGAAAGCCACAAGCGTGAGAGGAGTGCTGTCGAACCTAGAATCATACTACGGGCAATCTATACATAATTTTCTGTAAAAACCAACATCCACGTCCACATCCACATCCACATCCACATCCACATCCACATCCACATCCACACCCACACCCACATCCACACCAACACCCACACCCACACCCACACCCACACCCACACCCACACCCACATCCACATCCACACCCACATCCACACCCACATCCACATCCACATGCACACCACCTAAATCACACCAACATCCACATTCACACCCACATCAACATCAACATCCACACCTAAATCCACACCCACATCATCATTCACATCCACAACCACATCCATATCCACATCTATACCCACACCCTTACCCTTGCCAACACCCACACCCTTACCCCTACCAACACCCACACCACTCTCACAGTCACCCATACTCCTACCAACACCCAAACCCTACCACTACCATTACCCACACCCTTACCCCTACCAACATCCACACAAACATCCACAACCAATATAACTCACCATCACTCACACCCACACACCTGTGTGTATCCCACCATGAGTATCCATTGTTGTATGATCTGTGTTACAGGCTGAGAGAAAAATAGTTTTGTTTTATACTCACGTTATTTACAAATATAAATAGCTTCTAGAATGTACGTTAACACTGGCTTGTTACTAAATACCAACAATACGAATGAAGGTATCCACAATAATATATAAATCACATAAATGAAAATACTAATGGCTATTAACTAGAAAAACAAAGAAATCTTTCGCATTACCTGGATTAACATCTGGGACTGTCTCAGTCCTTGTAATCTGTGTGCTCATGTCTGAAAGCGAGGTGATAAGTTGAGATAATATTCTGTAAATGACATTATGGAAGATTGCTTTCCGTTAAAACCACAGTATCGGTGTTGCAAATATGCAATGATAATAATCGTATAATAATCTGTTCAATGTGAAACAAATTCTGCTTGTCATGTATTGTTTCCTATGTTCAAGTGACTAAATAAAATTCTAGGGTGATGTAAAGTTTTCATTACCGGGAAATACCCTTTGGTCTTTTGTCTTTGAGAGTACTTATGTATGAAAGTAAGAACAGAAGTTGAAATATTAACAGTATGAAATTTCTTCATTGCTTTCACATTCTATTTGTTTGTCTCAAGAATTACAGAATCGTATTTATCTATTTGCGTGTTCTAACTTCCCATTTTCTAAGATCTTTGAATGTCTTCTTCATTACCCAGCATTTCCCTTTCGTCTTCTTTTGTCTCTGTGTACACAGTAGTTTTGTCTGAAATATTAATACTGGAATTTAGCAGTATGTTTCGTCATCAGTTTTTAAATTGTATTTGTCTCATTAATTACTGGTACGTATTTATCTATTTGCAAAATGTATGTTTACATTATGATAATGATGGCTGGTGATGTTATTCCAATAATACTAAAACACGACAGTCATAATCAAAAATAACATAAAAATATGAATTTTGACCTCAAACAACTACAAACGCAACGATAGATTCTCTTTACCTGGGTCAGTGCCTGTCTCCGTGTGCTGCGTGCTTATGTCTGAAAGTAAGAAGAGGAAACATGATTCTGTGAATCGACAAGTTGCAGGATTTCTGTATTTAACTTGCACATTGTCCGTGTTGGCAATGAGATAATCTGTATATTTGTTGTTCTATCCATTCCATATATAATTCTATAAATAACACAACAATAACAATTATATTACCATCGACCTACAAATGCAAATAAAGTTTCTCATTACCAGGATGAATGTTGGAGTCAGTGTCTGTCCCTGTAAGCTGCGTGCTTATGCCTGAAAGTAAGATAATAAGTGGTAATATGCTTTTGTGAATCGACACATTGGAGGATTTCTGTATTTAACTTGCATATTGACTGTGTTGCCATGAGATAAGTTTATATATTTAGTGTTTTACTATTTTCCATATCTCATATTTATGTGATTAAATGCTTGTAGCTTATCTTGTTCTAATTTCCCATTTTCTAACATCTGTGAATGTCTAGAATAAGATATGTGTTCTTCATTACCTGGTATTTCCCTTTCGTCTTCTTTTGTCTCTGTGAACACAGTAGTTGTATCTGAAATATTAATACTGAAATTTAGCAGTATGTTTCGTCATCAGTTTTAAATTGTATTTGTCTCAATAATTACTGGAACGTATTTAATCATTTGCGAAATGTACGATTATTATCATGATAATGTTGGCTGGTAACGCTATACCAATAATACTAATGCACTGCATCCATAATTCTATAAATAACATAACAATAATGATTATACTATCATCGATCTACAAATACAACGATAGTTTCTAATTACCAGGATGAATGTTTGGGTCAGTGTCTGTCCCTGTATCCTGCGTGCTTATGTCTGAAAGTAAGATAAGTGGAAATATCATTTTGTGAATCGACAAGTTGCAGGATTTCTGTATTTAGCTTGCACATTGTCCGTGTTGCGAGGAGATAATCTGTATATTTGTTGTTCTATCCTTTTCATATCCGTTGGAGTTGTGATTAAATGCATAAGGCTGCATAAGGCTGCCTGAACGTCAAGAGTGAAGTGGCTTTCTCATTACCCGGTGCTTTCGTTTGATCTTCTTTGGTCTCTGTAAACACAATGATTACGTCTTGAAGTTTGATTTGTTTATGTGTCTGTTGTTCCAGCTATATCACGGTGGGCTGTAACTAATCGAGTCTGGAGCAGACAATCCAGTGAACAACATCATGGGTATCGTTCTACACAATCGGGATACGATGACATGTGTCAACCAAGTCAGCGAGCCTGACCACCCGATCGCGTTAGTCGCCTCTTACGACAAGCATCAGTTACTGAAGGCCAATATGCTAACCCGAAACCTTGTGCACATGTGCACAAATGATGTATATGGCACTGGCTATGTTTCACCATAAATATAATAACAGTTGCGAATGGCATGTGCTACCGGTAGGGCTTGCAATGCTTACACATTTGTTTACATAGCTGGTTTTTTAGTGATCCATTCATTTACTTTTCTCAGCCCACGACTTTCTAACTTCTTTGATCAGTAGTATGCCCCGCCGCATTGAAGCCTGCATTGCTGCCCATTGTGACTTGACAAAATACTAGCTGTTCACCTGTCTTTGAATCTGGAGATATGTTCCCAAATCAACATCCACATCCAAACCCACATCCATATCCAAACCCACATCCACATCCAAACCCACATCCACACCCACATCCATACCCACATCCAAACTCACATCCACATCAACATCATCATTCACATCCACACTCACATCCATATCCACATCTATACCCACACCCTTAACCCTGCCAACACTCACACCCTTACCCCTACGAACACCCACACACACCACACTCACAGACACCCATACTCCTACCAACACCCACACCTTTAGCCCTACCAACACCCACATCCACACCACTCTCACAGACACCCATACTCCTACCAACACCCAAACCCTTACCCACACCCTTACCCCTACCAACATCCACACAAACATCCACACCCAGTATAACTCACCATCACCCACACCCTCACACCTGTGTGTATCCCACAATGAGCATCCATTGTTGTATGATCTGTGTTAAAGTCTGAGAGAGAAATAGTGTTGTTTATACTCACGTTATTTACAACTATAAACAGCTTCTAGAATGTAACACTGGCTTGTTACGTAATACCAACACCACGATTGAAGATATCCACAATAATATATAAATCACATAAATAAAAATAATAATGGCTATCAACTCAAAAACAAACAAATCTTTCGCATTACCTGGATTAACATTTTGGACTGTCTCAGTCCTTATGAACTGGGTGCTTATGTCTGAAAGTAAGATGATAATTTGGGATAATATTCTGTAAAGGACATTGTGGAAGATTGCTTTCCGTTAAAACCACAGTATCGGTGGTGCAAATATGCAATGATAGTAATCGTATAAATAATCTGTTCAATGTGAAACAAATTCTGCTTGTCATGTATTGTTTCCTATTTTCAAGTGACTAAATAAAATTCTAGGGTGATGTAAAGTTTTCATTACCGGGAAATACCCTTTGGTCTTTTGTCTTTGAGAGTACTTATGTATGAAGTTAGAACAGAAGTTGAAATATTAACAGTATGATTTTCTTCATTGTTTTCGCATTATATTTGTTCGTCTCAAGAATTACAAGAGAGTGTTTATCTATTTGCGTGTTCTAACTTCCCATTTTCTAACATCTTTGAATGTCTAGAGTGAAGTGACTTCTTCATTACCCAGCATTTCCCTTTCGTCTTATTTTGTCTCTGTGAATACGGTAGTTTTGTCTGAAATATTAATACTGGAATTTAGCAGTATGTTTCAACATCAGTTTTAAATTGTATTTGTCTCATTCATTACTGGTGCGTATTTATCTTTTTGCTAAATGTATGTTTACATTATGATAATGATGGCTGGTTATGTTATTCTAATCATAATAAAACACGAAAGCCATAATAATAAATAACATAAAAATATGAATTTTAACATCATACAACTACAAACACAACGATAGTTTCTCATTACCTAGGTCAGTGTCTGTCCCCGTGTGCTGCGTTCTTATGTCTGAAAGTAAGAAGAGGAAACATGATTCTGTGAATCGACAAGTCGGAGGATTTCTTTATTTAACCTCCACATTGTCCTTGCTGGCAACAAGATAATCTATACATTTGTTGTTCTATTCTTGTGATATCTTGTGTCCCCCGCCGTGATATTGCTTGAAATGTGCTTAAAGCAGCGTAAAACTAAACTCACTCACTCACTTTCCGATATCTGTTGAATTTGTGATTAAATGCTTGTTACTTGTCGTGTTTAACTTTCCATGAATGTCTAAAGTGATGTGACGTTTTCATTACCTGGCATTTCTCTTTTTGTCAGCTGTGGTCTCTGTGAACTCAGTACTTATGTCTGGAAGTAAGAACAGATTTTATAATATTAACACTGTAATATAGCAGTCTGACATTTCGTCATTAGGCTGACATGGTATTTGCTTATCTTAAGAATTACAGGAACGTACTTAGTAAAACACTGCATATATAATTCTATAAATAACACAACGATAACAATTATAAACCATCGACCTACAAATGCAAATAAAGTTTCTCATTACCAGGATGAATGTTGGAGTCAGTGTCTGTCCCTGTAAGCTCCGTGCTTATGTCTGAAAGTAAGATAATAAGTGGAAATATGATTTTGTGAATCGACAAGTTGCAGGATTTCTGTATTTTTCTTGCACATAGTCCCTGTTGGCAATGAGATCATCTGTATATGTGTTGGTCTATCCTTTCCATATCTGTTGGATTTGTGATTAAATGCATACGGCTTCCGGAAAGTCAAGAGTGATGTGGCTCTCATTACCCGGTGCTTTCGTTTGATCTTCTTTGGTCTCTGTAAACACAATGGTTACGTCTTGAAGTTTGATTTGTTTATGTGTCTGTTGTTCCAGTTATATTGAGACAATTCAGTGATCAACATCATGGGTATCGTTCTACACAATCGGAATAAGATGACATGTGTCAACCAAGTCAGCGAGCCTGACCACCCGATCCCGTAAATCGCCTATTGACTGTGTTGCCACTTTATATATTTTAGTGTTTTACTATTTTCTATATCTCATATATATGTGATTATATGCTTGTAGCTTATCTTGTTCTAATTTCCCATTTTCTAACATCTGTGAATGTCTAGAATAAGATATGTGTTTTTCATTACCTGGTATTTCCCTTTCGTCTTCTTTTGTCTCTGTGAACACAGTAGTTGTGTCTGAAATATTAATACTGAAATTTAGCAGTATGTTTCGTCATCAGTCTTAAATTGTATTTGTCTCATTAATTACTGGAACGTATTTAATCATTTGCGAAATGTACGATTATTATCATGATAATGTTGGCTGGTAACGCTATACCAATAATACTAATGCACTGCATCCATAATTCTATAAATAACATAACAATAATGATTATACTATCATCGATCTACAAATACAACGATAGTTTCTAATTACCAGGAAGAATGTTTGGGTCAGTGTCTGTCCCTGTATCCTGCGTGCTTATGTCTGAAAGTAAGATAATAAGTGGAAATATGATTTTGTGAATCGACACATTGGAGGATTTCTATATTTAACTTGCATATTGACTGTGTTGCCACAGTTTATATATTTAGTGTTTTACTATTTTCCATATCTCATATATATGTGATGATATGCTTGTAGCTTATCTTGTTCTAATTTCCCATTTTCTAACATCTGTGAATGTCTAGAATAAGATATGTGTTTTTCATTACCTGGTATTTCCCTTTCGTCTTCTTTTGTCTCTGTGAACACAGTAGTTGTGTCTGAAATATTAATACTGAAATTTAGCAGTATGTTTCGTCATCAGTCTTAAATTGTATTTGTCTCATTAATTACTGGAACGTATTTAATCATTTGCGAAATGTACGATTATTATCATGATAATGTTGGCTGGTAACGCTATACCAATAATACTAATGCACTGCATCCATAATTCTATAAATAACATAACAATAATGATTATACTATCATCGATCTACAAATACAACGATAGTTTCTAATTACCAGGATGAATGTTTGGGTCAGTGTCTGTCCCTGTAAGCTGCGTGCTTATGTCTGAAAGTAAGATAATAAGTGGAAATATAATTTTGTGAATCGACACATTGGAGGATTTCTGTATTTAACGACAGACATGAGTTACTGAGGATCAATATTCTAACCCGACCTTCACGGGTTCGCCTCTTAGACAGGCATGGGTTACTGAAGATCAATATTCTAACCCGGACCTTCACGGGTTCACCTCTAACGACAAGCATGGGTTACTGAAGGCCAATATTCTAACCCTGACCTTTATGGGTTCGCCTCTTAGACAATCATGGGTTACTGAAGATCAATATTCTAACCCGGACATTCACGGGTTCGCCTCATAGACAAGCATGGGTTACTGAAGGCCAATATTCTAACCCGGACCTTCACGGGTTTGCCTCTTAGTTAAGCATGGGTTACTGAAGATCAATATTCTAACCCGGACCTTCACGGGTTCGCCTCATACGAGAAGCATGGGTTACTGAAGATCAATATTGTAACCCGGACCTTCACGGGTTCGCCTCTTATGACAGGCATGGGTTAATGAAGGCCAATATTCTAACCCGGACCTTCACGGGTTCGCCTCTTACGACAAGCATGGGTTACTGAAGGCCAATATTCTAACCCGGACCTTCACGGGTTCGCCTCTTACGACAAGCATGGGTTACTGAAGGCCAATATTCGAACCCGGACCTTCCTGTGTATGTCTGTAAGTATGACGTCAGTAAGACATATAATTTTTAAAGCAACACTGTTGGCAAGTTTCTGTTTTTATCTTACATATGTCGATGTTGCACATACGATAAGCCTAAATTTTGATATTGAAATGGGTAATATTAACTGTATAATAGATAAATGTATAATTTCTTTTCACGTGTTTTAAGTTCTTATTTTGAGGAATGTGATTTTCTGAGGCAACTTCTCTCAGCCGAGCGACGCACGGAACCGGGCGGTCACAGACTTGGTTGCACGAACACGTTTATAACGAGCTCTGTCGGCATCGATAACTGGTTGGCAATCTTAGTTGAAAAGCGAATAATGAATAGAATTGGTGTGGTCCCTTTGAGTTCGTTATAACCAGAGTTTACTGTCTGCATACATTGACTTCGTCATCACTGGGGTAGCCTTGAGGTTAAAACGTTCGCTCGTCACGCTGAAGACCCGGGTTCGACTCCCCACAGGGGCACTCTAGTATATGGGCTTGTGTGGCAGATACATGTATTGGAGACAACTCCTGCAGCCTTATGTGACGGTAGCGGCAAGCTGATTAGAGTTTCGTCCCTTGGGGACCCCTGCTTGTAACCCCGACTTCCTGAGTAAACGCTCGACGTAGAAGTCATGGTATTTTGTGTTCTGTTCGGCCACGGCCTTGTGTATAAGATTCAAATACACAACAGAATAATTGGCAACGAGAATGGGATCCCGCTAACAAGCTACGGCAAGTTGAACTACGAGTTCTTTAAACGTTTTTAACGATCCACGTGGAAATAGGCCAGTGTGACATTTAAACAGTGAAACCACGTGTTCCTGATTTGGACTTTTTATTCTTATTACGATAAGGATCATTTATCAGGCTGTGCGTTTATATTCATCATGGAGAATGAAGAAACAGCACCAGTCAACACTTTTTGTGTGCCTGTTCCCAAATTTTCAGGTAAGAAGGAAGATTTTCCAACGCATGCTGAACGTTTCCAATCGAGCATGAGCAAGGAAGCCAAGGCGATTCAAGGCAGCACCTCCTCAGTCAACAAGTTGTCAACATCTCAGAGAACTGGACCACCAAGAAACAAAATTAAAGGTGACAAGTACAAACCATGCACAAGGTGCAACTCGACAGAACATCTGCCACCAAATTGTCCTTACATTTCAGCCAAATGTAATAACTGTAGAAAGGTTGGACACATCTTCCGTGCGTGCCGGAGCGCTAAAACAGAGGATACAAAAAGGAAACAGCCCAAGGGTAATCCTAAGAAATCTACTCATCACATTGATGTTGAGGAGCCAGACGTGGAAGCAGAACATGAAGATGTGTTTGAGGAACTGTTCATGATTTCATCTGTACTGCAGGAAGGAGGTACTGGAAAGTGGAAGAAGACTGTGATGGTAAATGAAAAGCCAATGAGGTTTGAGGTGGATTCAGGGTCAGGTGTTAACTTAGTCAATAAGGAAGTCTACAAGTCAACATTTCCAAACATGCCATTGACTGAAAGCACATGCAGACTAGAAGCATATCTAGGAACTAACATTCCAGTATTGGGAAAACTAAGTGTGAAGGTTGACACGGAGCCAGAGATCAGAACACTGTCTCTAGTGGTGGTGGACGGGAATGGCTCATCGTTGTTAGGAAGAAACTGGTTGAAGTACATGGAACCTTGGAAAAGTGTTCTCTCAACACACAACATCAAATCTTCGGGGATGGGCCAAGACAGCATTGGTCAACTGTTCACAGAATTCCTGGAAGTGTTTGACGAAGGTCTAGGACATCTCAAGGAATGCACAGTGACATTAGATGTCAGAACAGACTCCCATCTAGTATTCTGCAAAGCTCACACAGTACCACTTGCGCTGAAAGAAAAGGTGGAGGAAAAAATTGATAAAAGGAAAAGGAAGATATTATTGAGAGTGAAGTACTCACAAACGGGCCACTCCAGTTGTTCCCGTCCTGAAGTCATCTGGAGAAGTGCGGCTGTGTGGGGACTACAAAACAACTCTCAACAGGTTTCTACAAGTGGAGACTTACCCAATTCCCAAGGTGGAAGAGCTGTTAGCCAATTTGAATGGAGGTGAGGAATTCACCAAATTGGACTTGAAACATGCTTATCAACAGTTGGAACTTGATGAGAAGTCAAGGAGACTGACTACTATCAACACTTCCAAAGGGCTTTATCAGTTCAAACGTTTACCATATGGTGTGAGCATTAGCACCAGCACTCTTCCAGCGGACAATTGAGATGGTTCTCAAAGGGCTGAAAAGAGTGGTCGTAAAATTCATGGATGACATATGTGTCACTGGCCACAACAAGCGACAACATATGTCCAACCTGAAAGGCAGTACTTAGGAGTACTACAAAAAGCAGGACTGAAACTGAGACAGGTCAAGTGCAAGTTTTTCCTGAAACAGGTGGAGTTCCTTGGTTTCAAAGTGGATAAGGAAGGAATACATCCAACCGAAGAAAAAGTCAGGGCAATCCAACAAGCACCAGAACCCAAGAATGTGTCTGAACTCAGGTCATATCTGGGAATGCTGAATCACTATGCAAAGTTCATGCCTAACCTTGCAAGTACAGTGGCACCACTGTATGATCTTCTGAAGAAGGACAAGGACTGGTACTGGTCAAAGAAGGAACAAAATCATTCCAGGAATCATTCCATCATTCCAGGAATCAACGATACCTTCCTGGTGCACTACAGTTTGGATAAACCTTTGGTACTATCCTGTGATGCTTCACCATACGGAGTTGGAGCTGTGCTGCAGCACTGCATCAATTCGGAAGAGAGACCTGTGGCATACGCTTCTCGAAAACTGACCAGCACAGAACAGAACTACTCACAGTTGGAAAAAGAAGGACTTGCCATTGTCTTTGAAGTGTCAAAATTCAGACAATACCTGCTGGGACATGATTTCACGCTGGTGACAGATCATCGTCCATTAATGAGATTGTTCTCGCCTTCAAAGGAAACTCCAGTGATGGCTGCATCGCGCATCAAAAGATGGGGACTGATACTTGCTTCATTCAACTACGAGATTGAATACAGAACCTCTAAGCAGAATGCTCCAGCTGATGGGTTGTCACGACTGCCCCTCATATCAGAGCAAGATGACAGTGGAGATCACAACAGTGAGTTGATCCTTCTGATCAATAGGTTTGACGAAGAATTGCCTATCACTGCAAGGCAAGTTGCTATGGAAACTGGGAAAGACCCAGTGTTACGACAACTTCGATTGCTAAAACTGGAAGGATGGCCACAGTATATTGAGGGAGATCAAACAGACTTGAAGCCATATTTCCAGAGAAAATTGGAACTGAGTGTGGAGCAAGGTGTTGTCTTATGGGGCACAAGAGTAGTTATCCCAAGTGACTTCAGAGAGACACTGTTGGAAGAGCTGCATGGTGAACATTCAGGAATGGTAAGAATGAAGTCGGTGGCCAGATAAATTATGTGGTGGCCAGGACTAGACAGTCAGATTGAGGAAAAGGTGAGACAATGTCTTGATTGCCAGGAGATAGCAAATCAACCTGCAGCAGCTCCGCCGACAAGCTGGAAGTGGCCATCATCGCCAGTGATGTCAGTGTTTCTGGGATCAGCAGAAAGCACAGTGATGGCACAGCAACCATGTGTTCTTGTGGGATCTAAGGGGTTGACAGAACCAAAAGTGGAAATTGAAGTCAACCAGAAGCAGGTGTCGGATGCAGAAGAACTAAAGGAAAGGCGTTACCCTACCCGAGATCGACGTCCTCCAGTTCGATATGAGTGTGAGAAGTGAAAAGACTGTAAATGTGTTGTCAGTGTTATCAGTAAATATTAGCGCCCAAATTAGGCTATTTTCCTTTCAAAGTAAGAATATGGACATTTCAGTTTACTGCTAAAGACTTTAATTTGTTCAAATGGAAGAGTTTGCTTCTAGTCAGTTTTCAATATTCCAGTTGTGTTAAATTTTCTTGCAATTTTGTAGGAGCAACCAAAAAGTTTCCAGCGGTGAAAACTTAGGGGGGAATGGTGTAGTGTATGGGCTTGTGTGGCAGATACATGTATTGGAGACAACTCCTGCAGCCTTATGTGACGGTAGCGGCAAGCTGATTAGAGTTTCGTCCCTTGGGGACCCCTGCTTGTAACCCCGACTTCCTGAGTAAACGCTCGACGTAGAAGTCATGGTATGTTGTGTTCTGTTCGGCCACGGCCTTGTGTATAAGATTTAATACACAACAGGCACAATGTCTGAAACCCATTTCTGGTGTCCCCCGTCGTGATGTTGCTGGAATATTGCTAAAATCAGCGCAAAGCCATACTCACTCACTCACTCAATTGTTTTGCCCCCTTCATGCTGAGCAGGGGCTTGTAATGCCGAAGACACAGGTTCGATTCCCCACATGGGCACAATGCGTGAAACCCATTTCTGTTGCTGGAATATTGCTAAAACTAAACTCACTCACCCTTAGTTTTCCTGCATAGCTTAGTGGATTTGTCTTTATGGTATCCGAGCCTGCACCAGCAGAGTCCAGCAATACAGTTCAAGTTAGGATCTTTCCTTTGATATGCGTTTGTTGTCAAATCCGGGCTTTTGCCTGAAAATAATAACAATATTAAGGCCACTTATACAGCACTGAGCTCCACGCTGCAAGACATGCTCAAGGCGCATACAACATGATGGACATTGTTACACCGGATAACCCAAGCTGCCTGTGAGGAGCGAGGCTAAGGTCATTAGACTTATCCCACCGGGTACCCATTTTCTGCTGGGTGAACAGAGGCATTTTTTAACAAACTCGCTTGCCTAAGGCGAGACCACATGTGTCACGTTCGATGTGGGGCAGTACAGAAGTATTAGAAACACTTAGGACTCTCCATGACCAACGTTGCTTAACTTCAACAGATTTGTGACGATCGCTTGTCACGAAGATGACCCGAGTTCGATTCCCAACATGGGGACAATGTGTGAAGCCCATTTCTGGTGTACATCACCGTGTTATTGCTGGAATATTGCTCAAGTGTCGTAAAACTGACTGACTCACACTACAGAAATTACTTGGTTTCCTGAAACCTGGAAAAAATCAGTATAGTGGGTAATTGGGGAATCCAACCGGAAATGGTGCAAAAATCAGTTTCAGTTTTCATGGAAACCACAATGAAACTATAGGAAACTACCTGGAAACCATCTGGAAATGGTGGTTTCCATGTCGTTTCTTCTCAGTTTTCCGGATACCAACTTATTTTTGTTGTGTCACTGTTTACAGATTGATATTTTCACCACCAACATCGACAAGAAGAACATCATTTTACCAGGATGAATGTTTGGGTCGATCTCTGTTCTAATTCTGAATGTAAGATGGTAATTAAACATATTATCCTGGGAACCAACACTGTGGAAGACATCTTTATTCGACAAACGTAAGATTGTTGTCTGAACGAGCTGTACCAGTGACACGTATAGATCTGTGAAGATCCGGGTGAGACGCATGGCCTTCAGAAGACAGAGGTCAGACTCGCTCTTTTGATGGATGCATAACAATGCTAAAGAACAATCAAACATATGAAGAAAGGAAATGTTTAATTTCAAAAAATAAATACATTAAACAATAATATATTTTGCAACTGGTAAATGTCTCATTTCTAGTATTCAACTTGTAAGTATACATATGTCCTGCACCACTGAAACCTGAATACATCATACTTTGTGTGCTTGTTTTATTCTTTAGAAAGGTAACCGCCTCCGTGGTGTAGTGGTTAGAGCGTCCGCCCGGAGAGCGGAAGGTCGCGGGTTCGATCCCCGAGCCCGTCATACCAAAAGACGTTAAAATATGGTACTTGTTGGTCCCTACCTGCGCTCGGCATTAATGGGTACAACAAGGACTGGTCGGCTCAGATTCAGTATAATGTGTCTGAGTTGGGTATTCATGCTTTACTGCGGCATGGTATCTCAGTGGGCTAGCACTATAAAACCAGCTTCAGTCTGGGCTAGTACAAGCAGCCGCACCTACACATACACACGCATGCACGTCGTCATATGAGCGAAATATTCTCAAGCACGACGATAAACCCAATTTCACCTCACCTCACCTTTAGTAAGGCAAAACTTAACCATTTTACACCAACTGTATTACAAACAATGGAAGTCTGACAACTGGCCATGGGGCTAAATTTTCGAAGCCTTCTTAGCGCTAAGACAGTCGGAAGTTAATGTTAATGTATGGCCCTTACGACTGTCTTAGCGCTAAGAGAGCTTCGAAAATCTAGGCCATGGTTGTGTACATCACGTAATCTGCCGACCCGTCTTAGAGCTATGTATACACAATGCCATTTAGAAAGTCAAATGTCAAATGTAACAAATGCAATATATGTGATTACACTTTCTCAGAGGGGTACACGAAATATCTTTCGACCGGGGAAGCCGTGCACATTTCCAGTTGTCAGAGGACTGCACTAACCAGATGTCAAACTCTAAGTTTTGTGGAAGACGCTGTGGGTGTGTGGGTTAGATCGGTGACTGTGTGTACTGGCTGTAACGTGACTTAGGCGTATAGGTTCGAGTACCGGATAGGGGCCAACCCCCCCATAAAACATACCAGAATCTATACTTTACGGGGAAAGTGTAAACCCAAATATAAAATATTTATATGGTAGGAATATCCGGGTAGGAATTGACCTTCAGCAACTCCTACATGATCGGGTGGTAAGGGTAGCTGACTTGACTGACACATGTCATCGTATCTCAACTGCAGAAGTCAATGGTCATGCTATTGATCACTGGTTTGCCTGGTCCAGACTAGATTATTAACAGACTGTCTCCATATACCTAGAATATTGCTGAGTGCGGCGTTAAACAACAAACAATCCAACCAACCACTCTCTAATGGCAGTGTGTATTCATATAACGAGTTGTTTACATTTTCCTGCCCAAAGTGTCAACAACTATTTGGATGTACGTGTTTCATTCAGTCTCAGTAAACTTAGGCTCGGTATTATTCGTTACACTGCTATACTGAGTCTAACAGGCCCTAGTAGAAGGTCGCGTCAGCTAACCTTTGCCCCACTTATGACCGTCCAATCTAATGCGAGACGGCCGGACGGATTCAACCAACCAGACAACGGCTACTATTTAGGGTTCGGTGGGACTTACAAAATTCCCCAGTCAGTGACCCTGACCTCTCAACAAACGAAAATCCGCATAAAACACATATATTTGACCTGCAGTATATACGCTTGGGGCTTTCTGATGACATCATGGTTACCATTTGCTAATATTTCCGCAAGCTGACATCCTTGAATATTGACACAAACGCTATTTTCAGCGACTGTTTACTCACTGCTGTGGCGTGCTCCATGTGCATCAGTTGGAAAAATGCCTTCAGAATCGTTCGGGTACCAACTTTTCGAGGTAAAAGTTCAGAAGGTATGTGCGAATGTCAACTTTCGCGATTTGGTAAGCTGTGCTCTGATTGGTCAACTGGAAAGGTTAGCTAACGCGACCTTCTACTAGGGTTTGTTAGACTCAGCATAGCAGTGTAACGAATAATACCGAGCCTAAGTTTACTTAGACTGATGTTTCATTACCATGAACCTTCCCGCATCGGTCGGTGACTTTGTCTTTGCGGTATCCCAGCCTACACCAACAGCGGCCAGCAAGGCAGTTCAAGAAGGGATCTCTGCTTTGGGCAGCCCTTGTTGCATGTTCAACGCTCTTGTCTGCAAAGAGATGCAACAGAAGTAAGATCATTCATTCTGGTTTCATGACTGAATTTCAGTAATCCATTGACATATTTGTGCCTGTTAAGACCAATGGAAGTAGGTTCGTTCTTTTGGGCAGCCCCTGTTGCATGTTCAACGCTCTCGTCTGCAAAGAGATGCAACAGAAATAGGTCCGTTCATTCGGGTGTCATCACTGAATTTCTGTGATCCATTTATATAATGTTAAACTATATTGTGACAGTTAAGACCAGTAGAAGTATCATCTCTCCTATAAGGACCCCCTGTTGCATTTCATCGTTCGGTCTTAGACAGTCATATACGGTGTCCCCCACCACGTTCGTACTGGTAAAATACAACTAAAATGCACTAACTCACAGTGTGTTATTCGAGACTAGTTTTTCTCTGGAGTTTATGTACATTCAAGTAAATGAAACAAAAAACGTTTGCTTATATTTTTTGTTATATGCTCCGAATTTTCTACTTCTAAGCAATGAAAGTCATTACCCGGAACTTTCCTTTGGTAAGCTTCTGGTTCTGTGTGCGCAGGTCTCCTGTCTGAAAGGGAAGACAAGAATCACATAGATAAGTAAGTAAGTAATGGCTATTTGTAAAGCGCCTGTATCCACACAGCTGTGCATGCTAAAGGCGCTAACACATTATTACAGGCAGCTCTAGAAATGTAACAGTCATATATTTTATCCCACCAGATACCCATTCACTGCTGGGTGAACAGGGGCAATGTTTGAACAAAATCACTTGCCTAGGGACGCATATGTCCTTTGAAATAACTATACCAGCGGAGGTGCAATTATTCCAACTAATCTTGATACCTGATTTCGTTTTTAAAAATGGCTGCCATGGCAGCCATATTGAAAACCCAAATACATGTCACGTACGACCAACACATAATGTCATAGGGAAAGTGGACTACCTGAGTTACATTTCATCTTTAGTCATTCGTGTTTCCTCAATGTGCTTGCTATATGACACTTCCCATGTATGGCACAAGGGTCGGCCATGTTTACATATCACGTAACTTTCTACTCTCAGACACAACATACCGGAAAACTAGTATTTTCATAGTTTCTCAATCGGTACAGTCATTTAAAGATGTTGGAATATAATTGAAATGGTGTGTTACTAATCTATGATGTGATTGGTAAATGTTAGATATTGAAACAACACTCGATATTGAAATCATTGTTGAAGATTAAGTATATGTCAAATATGTAAAATACATTTAAAAATATTCAGTTTTTGTAATCTAATACTGTATTATCAGAGTTGGTAGCAATTTTATTTAAGTGGATTTAGTTTGCACTTAAACAGCTGTGACTTATCGATAGGGGCTACAGTTCTGTTGCACTATTTTCAATATTTGACTAACCAAAGGCATGCATCTGACTTTGATTTTGCTTTCTTGTGGATTAATCTCGATCAGTTTGAATCCATGATATGATTGGGAAAGTTTGTATAGCATAACATATATTTCTGAAAGCATACAGAGATACATGATATTGAAATCATTGTATATGTGAAATGTTATAAAACATTTCGAGATATGAAGTTGTTGTAATTTAGTTCTGTTTTATTAGTTCTGACAGTAATTGTTTTGTTGAAAGGATGTTGTTTAGATTCAGAACTGCTGCGACTTTTCTTATCGGTGTGAGCTACAGTCCAGTGCCAATATGTTTCATTCTTTGAGTAACCCAATACAAACATTTGAGCTTGAACTTGTATTTTTTTTTTATCTTTTGTAATTATCCATCAAACACCGTCAGGTGAAAATCAACTTCTTTGAGGACATTTTGCCTACATATACCATGAACAGTGGAATTTATAGGGGATTGTTTTGTAAACGCAAGAAACAAAAGAGTCCTGCAACTCTTGCTCAGAAAGTTGTTTGGGAAAACATCGAGGTTGCAACAAACAGCGCCTTATCAAAGCATTCTAGAAATGTTCTGACAGACGTGGAAAACCTTTCCATGTTTGATAATGGGTGCGGTGAGGTGAAATTGGGTTTAACGTCGTGCTTGAGAATATTTCGCTTATATGACGACGTGCATGCGTGTGTATGTGTAAGTGCGGCTGCTTGTCGTAGTCCAGACTGAAGCTGGTTTTATAGTGCTAGCCCACTGAGATACCATGCCGCAGTGAAGCATGGATACCCCACTCAGACACATTATACTGACTCCGAGCCGACTAGTCCTTGTTGTACCCATTAATGCCGAGCGCAGGCAGGGACCAACAAGTACCATATTTTAACGTCTTTTGGTATGACGCGGTCGGGGATCGAACCCGCGACCTTCCGCTCTCCGGGCGGACGCTCTAACCACTACACCACGGAGGCGGTCTTTGATAATTGGAGACAAAACCTGTGTCCATTGCGATGCCCTATTCTCTTTTGCATCATATGATCCCATGTTAGCTTTTTGGTGTACAATTTAGTTAGTTCGTCCGAAAGCCTAATACTGCCACTTGTGCAGCATCAAATATTTTTTCAGCGAAATTTCCTGCTGCTTCGATTATTTTGTCGGTGCTTCGGAGGATTTTCTGGTTATTTTAATTATTCTCTGGTTATTTCACTTATGTTCTAGTTGCTTCAAGTATTTTCTCGTTGCTTCGAGTATTTTCTCGTTGCTCCAAGTTTCTTAAAAATCTTAAAATTTCGATGATCATCTACGTCCCCATGGTCCCTAGTATGGTGATCTACCTTCAGTTGTTGGCGATCTATAGCCCAATTTTACATTGTATTGTCCAGAAATAATTTTCGACTTGTAAAGATATATGTTAGCTAGTTTTACCTCAATCTGTGATAATCTAGTGGTTTTACTGTCCTTCGTTTACAGGGTTTTATATATTATATGTATGTATTACAAATTGAGAACTAGTTTTAGTCACGATATGGCTGAAATATTGCCGATGTGACTTTAAATCTTAACTCACTCACTCACTCACTCGATGATCATCTCCTTGCTTTGATTATTTTCTCGCTGCAAGCACCGACAAAATAATCGAAGCAACGAGACATTTTGCTGAAAAACATTTAATGCTGCGAAAGTGGCAGTGCTGGTGCCTGGTGCCGTCGGTGGTGCAGGATACACTCACCTTTTTGCCAACACCCGCCATCATCACTATTTGATGGCGATCCATGCTTATTATTTAGCCGAAATCACACAGTTCTATCTAGATTATTCTAATAAGGACGGACAACAATATATAAATGAACGACCTCTTTTTTAACAGTGAGAGCGATGTTTCGGTGTAGGTTCTAACACCGTTATCAAGCAAACGAACCTACCCCGAAACGTCGCTCTCACTCGCATAAAGAAGTTGTTCATCCATATATAGTTAGCCTTCCTTACTACTCTAAAAATGATCGAAGACGTTAATCTCAATAAGGTTTGTTCACATTGGATATTATCTTGCCTCACACATAAATGTCGTTTTCTTCTTTCATTATTTTCAATGTACCCAGCTTACAAGCGAGTAACATTTTCGCTGGGAATGCCGAACTCATTTGGTTCTTCGTAGTAGTAATTCTTTATCTCGAATAACATTGAATCACGAATGATTTACGGAAATTACCGATGTTTTCGTACTCCATACTATGACCCGATACCAGTTCAAAATTACCATTGAGGTGTTCGCTAAGATAAATACGTTGTTCATGAGTTGATGTACCATCGATGTTCCTTTATGTTCATAACATTAACAAACATCGAGGGTACATCAGCCCAGGTACCCCTCGAGACCAGTGAACAACTTATAATATTTCCAGTATAGTTCATCACCCGAGGGTACATACATTAATTTTCTTTGTGATCACCCACCTTTGGCAACGCGATATACAATGTAGCCCCTGTTGGAATATGTCTTGTTTCGTGAAAATGACGCTAAGGTTACACAGTTTCCCAATATTCGGGAGAAGTGTATTCCAACACAGTTATTGTGGTGAAGACAAAGCACTACACAGTTCACAAGACTGATCTGTGTGACCACCTGTGTGGGTGTTCCGGGAGTGTATCGGGTCCTCTGTGCTCTGTACACGTGAATAGCGAAGGACGACAATGAATCCACACAGACAAAAGTCACGATCGCCATCAAAAGAATCATGTTCAAAGCTGCTCCTCTGAATCCTTGGTTTAACTTCATATGTTGTGCTGTGAGCATTTCTGATCATGCATGGGACAAACATACTATAGTTGCACACCAGCCAAGTTCTCTGAGCACAAAGAACATGTAGTCGTTGAGCATGATGCTGCCTGTTTATTGCTTTTTCATGAAAACCTTCTCATCAAATTATTTTCGAGATTTATTGCACCGAGTGTCTGTCTCAATGACAACCCTAATCTTCCATCATGGAGTGACTGCTTTGATATTTTCCAAAGAATTTAACCAGTATAATTCTCATGAATATTTCATGGCAATAATCTGAAATGGCCCTATTCATTCTGATAACGTTATATCTGTGAAACCATTGTTATAACAGGAACCGATGGTGCCTTTATCTCCTGAAACAGCAACCATTCTGCTATCTGAACGGCCCCTTCCAGAAGAGGAAAAGACTTTCAGAAAATGAAAATATATTTTCAGGAGACTTTCTACACTGGCATTTT